>NC_058132.1:665127054-665258361 GCF_016433145.1 Gracilinanus agilis | reverse complement strand
AATGTTGGAAAGTATGTGGCAAAATTGGGACACTAATGCATTGCTGGTGGAGTTGTGAACTGATTCAACCATTCTGGAGAGCAATTTGGAATTATGCCCAAAAGGCTATAAAAGAATGCATGCCTTTTGATCCAGTAATATCCCTATTGGGTCTGTATCCCAAAGAGATTTTTAAAATGTGAAAGGATTTGTTAATACAGAAATACTTACAGCTTTTTTTTTTTTTTTTTTTTTTTTTTTTTTTTTTTTTTTTTTGGGAGATGTAAGGGTTAAAAAGGGGTTTTATGGGTTCAATATATTAAAAGCTGGTTGCCAGAGGATTGAACTATTATCAATCCTCAATTGAGAATAATCTCTCTTTATTTTTTTAAACGCTTAACTTCTGTGAATTGGCTCCTTGGTGGAAGAGTGGTAAGGGTGAGCAATGTGGGTCAAGTGACTTGCCCAGGGTCACACAGCTGGGATGTGTCTGAGGCTGGACTTGAACCTAGGACCTTCTGTCTCTAGGCCTGACTCTCAATCCAATGAGCTACCCAGCTGCCCCCAATTAAGAATAATCTCAAATAAAAATTGACTTTTATGGAAGTTTATTTGCATGAGAAGAGAGAGAGGAAGTAAGGAAATAATCTATCCGACTAATTAATCCAGGTAGTTCTTAATCCTCAGCCAAGGGTTAAAGGGCCTGAGGCCTGGAGGTGAAAGGAGCAAACTTCATTCACAGAGTCTATAAAAGAAGGTTCTTAATAGAAGTTCAGGAAGATTCAGTCTTCAAACTCACCACATGGAACAGTCCCAGTCAAGAACCAGCAAAGCTCCCTCAGGTCCCCTTCACCAAACCAGAAGCAACTCACTCACTCAACTCCCTCTTTTAAAGGGGTCACGTATGTGTTACTTCCAGTGCCTTCCCCTAGCCTGCATGTCCAATCACAATAGATGATTCTCATAGACTGTGCAGGGGGAGGGTCAGTCCATTCTGATTTGTCACTCTAGCACATGTGGGTTAGGACCTCCCAGAATTGGAAGGTGCTCTTACCCTTGGTGATTAAATCTAAAGATGGGCAGTGTAGACTTAATCTAATTATCAAAGAGAGCAGTAGTGTTAGAATTGTAGTATTTATATGCAAATCACTTCCTTAAATGCTAACAAGGAGATCTTGGGTAAGTCATTTAAAGTCCTTATGTTTAAATTTGCAAAAAGAGACAGTTTGATTAGTAATCTTATCCTGGGCCCTTTTCTCACCTCTTTTTCTTTGGCTTTTTCACAACCATAGACCCAAATATCATATCTATGGAAAACATACAAGTGTGTGCTGGAGCCAGGACATACCAGCTCAGGAGAGCTCATTGTTAAATTTTCAACATTAGATTTTATACCTGGGAATTTTGCAAAAACTAAAGATCCCGGATTGATTCCTTGTTTTGTTGATTGTCCAGACAAAGTGATGGAGCTAATGTTGACAATGGAAATTGAAGCAGAAAGTGTATCATGTCTTTCCAACCAAGGAATAGATGTGCCAACCCACACACCTACATGTGGCTGTATGTATATGCATAGTCACATAACGTATGGATTTGCATGTATTTATAAAATACATATATGTATATCAGTATCACTGCATAGGTAGTATAGATATATGATAGAAATAGGTATAGATTAGAGTTAGAAATGGAGATAAAGATATATGAGCATATATAAACATTTGCTAATCTCCAGTTATATTGAATAGGGATATTAATAGGAAGATGGATAGATAGATAGACAGACAGGCACTCAGATAGACAAATAGATAGAGACATAAATAGATAGATACATAGATGGATGAATAGATAGATGGATAGATAGATAGATAGATGGATTGATAGACAGCTAGCTAAATGGAGAGATAGATGATAGATAGATAGATAGATAGATAGATAGATAGATAGATAGATAGATAGGTGAATAGGTGGATAAATGAATAGATGGATAGACATCCTTAGCCTCTCAGTTGAGTTCTAGGCCTACATACATATCCCTACATGTTTATTAGGAATTATAATATTTAGTTTTCTGGAGACATCTCAAATTCATCAAATCCAAAATACAACTAATTAACTTTTCTCCAACACCTCAGTACTTCTCTCAAAGAAATCAACGTTCTTCATGTCTCCCAGGTTTGTTATACTGAAATTTTCCTCAACTCCTCAATCCACCCACATGCACATCTAATGTTTTGCTAAATGTTAATTGTTTCCTTAACAGTTCTTTTAACAGAGGAGATACAGAGAGAGAGACAGAGAGACAAAGAGATGCACCCATTTGGCATTCTGGTGAGGCCCTTGTGCTTCCTCTTAGAATAATGTTATTTTTATTGCATAAAATAAAATATATCATATTACAAAGGGAAACAATTATATTAAAAAATAGTTTATTTTTAAAAAATATTAAGGGGCCTCAGGTTTAGGAACTCTTGTGGTTTAACTTCTCTCTTTCTGGTCATTTCTCTCCACTCACATGGCCAATATTTTAGTCCAGAAACATATTACCTTTTGCTTGGACTATTGCAGTGGTTTCAGAATTAATCTACCTGCCTCTAGGCTTCCTTCAAATTCATCCTCTTGCCAAAGTGATTCTGCTAAGATTCAGATTTGACCAGGACACTACATTACTCAATAAACTTGAATGACTCTCTATTGCCACAAGGATAAATATAAACTATATGTTTTGCTTTAAAATTCCTTCTCAATCTACTCCTAACCCTATTTGCCAGCCTCATACATTATTCCATTTCCTCCACTTTATGGCCCAGCCAAATGGACTTTCTCTCAGATTCTCATACATCACCTATCTATGTGCCTTCACAGTGGCCATCTTTCTTTCATGACTAAAATTCCCTCCAGCCTCATCTCTGCATCATAGAACCCCTCTTTTTTTTTCAATACTCAATGTAAATACTATTTTTACATGAAACCTTTCCTGATTCCCTCAATTGCTAGAGTTCTCCCTCCATAACTTTCCTGTATTTAGACACATTTCCTACATATTGTTCTTAAATTATCCATATTTTCAAATGTATATTCTGCACTTCTGATTGAATCTTGTTTTGCATGGGCTTGCTTCATTTATCTTTCCAACTCTAATTCCTAGCCAAGATCCTGTTATGTAGCAGGTACTTCATAAATAGAACTTGTCAGTTGTGTGAACGATGGCCTTATGCTCCTTCTTAATGCTAGATCTGTGCTATTAATTATACTTCAACATTTTGTTTTGTTTTCAGTGTGGATGATCTGACCACCTATGTCAATGGTAATTCCACCATCCCATTTGCCCTTTCCCCTAATTCCTTGGCACACAAATTTCATAAATTTTTGTGAGCAAGAAAACAACTACCAGAGGACAGTCTCCATTGATGTTCCTCTTTGATTTTAATATACCTGATTCTTGGATGAGAGGCATAAACCAGATCATCAAAGCAAGACCTGTAGCCTTTGGGGATTCCTAAGATCAGCTCATGCTTTCCCTGATGAGATAGTCTTTAAAAGCTTAGGGTCACCTGCATTCCACAGGGAAATGTCAGTGAAAGACTTTTATAACCGACTAGGAACCATGGAACAGAGCCATTTAAAATTATGTAATAACCATCTGGAAATAATTTGTACAATTGGCAAACCATCTTGTTTTAAACTCTTTCCAATAAAGGTCCATAACATTGACCAGGTTCGCTGGTTTAAATAGTGTCACGGTGTGCCATCAATATGCTCAAGAGCATTGTATTTCTACCAGAGCGTCTGCCTCCCCTTATGAGCTCTGCAGGGTTGATGAGCTCTGGATGAAATGACCTCTCTGGGATCAAAGTCATAGTCACAGCAGGTTAATTTTGTATCCTCAATATCACCTGGGTAATCATCTTTCTTATTTTTTTTTAAACGTCAAGCTTTGGCCATTTGGCTGCTGCTACTATTGCAGATGCTAATAACCAAAGAATCCAAAGATACAGATCACATTTAAGGTCATCTCTTAACTCATTTGCAAGCAAAGACTTCTATGAGGCATTGCAGCTTTCGTTCAACCTGTACTTATAGTTCTGGTATAATAATTGCCTGTTAAAAAATATAACCTCTTCTAAGTATCTCCTCTCCCATTCTTGGTTCTTACTGTTAAGATAATTTCTATGATGCCAAATTTCAATCACATTGTCTCATCTTACATAACATTCACAGCTGGGGTAACTGGTTGAACAGGGAGGGGAAAAGAGATGTACATTTTAGAAGTTAAAATAAAATTCTAAACGTACAAAGGAGCCACTGGTAGCTACTAAATGGTTAGCAATGGCTACATATTAAACGACAATTTTGGACATGAGAAGAAACAGATTTGCCTTGTGGCAAACCCAGCAGAAACTTTTATGTCGATGGACCAAGTGCATCTTGGAATTTCACTCAGTGATAAATTCTGTAGCTCTTTTTGCCCACTCCTGGAGATATTACAATTGAGATTATGTCTAAACATCCGCTAATCCTCTGAAAGTAAATACTTGAGCTTATAAAATAGCAAGTTTCATTTAGTCTCTTCACTAAGAAAATAGATTTCTATCTAACCCCTCAGGTTGACTCAAATTTTCTATTTAATGAATAGCATCAAGCAATCCCTCTAATTCATTCTTCTCATTTTCATCCTATCTGGTCCAAATGCCTGTGCAATCACCTTAACTTGACAGGAAAAAGATATCAGTGATGATATCAACCTCACTTCCTGAGCCATTTATACACTGTTTGCCCCCTATGTTGTTGATTCACACAAGGCAAGTGCTTGCATATATGGCAGAGGAAATATTACAAGGAAACTCTCCAGGTCTCTTGGAAGAACTTTGGTATCACTTCTGTGAGATGGGAGACTCTGGCAAAGCACAATATTCCCACAACAAAGAAGGCACTGTGCTCTATAAGCAAAAGCAGAATTGCATTAGCCTAGAAGAAGCATGAGGTGTCCAAATTTAGAGACAACTCTTTCCCATGCTCATTTGACTTATTTGTGCCTGATCCATGGTAGTCTTTTGAACTCATATTGATGTATGCAGCTACATCTGGACACATTGTGCATAGACACTAACAATGTGATTCCATTTTGATCCTCTTTGAAGATGATGGATAACAAGTATCCTCACCCCTCACTTTAGTTCCATTTTAATGTTGTCTTCTGCTATGTTTAAGATCCTTGAGGGATGATATTACCTTGTTAATTGCACTTGTGTCCCTAGATCTGAGCTTAGTGTTTGGAACACAGTAAGAGCTTAATATACAGTGACCCCTCATCTATCAGGGGAGTTATGCTCCAAAGACCCCCCAGGATAAGTGAAAATCCATGAAGTAGCTGCATTATACTTATTTTATTTTTATATTATATTATTTGCATATATAATACCATTGTATATATATTATAATATATTATATGTATATTTAAATTTTTATAAACCCTTCCCACTCTCCTATAAACCTTTTCCACACTCTTATTAACCTATAGTCATTGAGCCAATTAACTCCCAGGATACAGAACACAACACTGTGGTTGGTTGCCTTTCATTCCAACATCCAAAAGTGTGCCACAATAAGTGTAACTTTGGGATGCAGAATCATACATTCATTTATTTATTTTTTTATTTACTTATTTATTTACTTTATTTATTTATTTGTTTGTTTGTTTATTAGAAAAATAAAAAAGCAATACAATGAAGCTGTTACAAGTGAACCTCTATATAGTGAGGGATGACTGTATACTCTTTGTCTCTCTCTCTCTCTGTCCCTGTCTCTTTATGTGTCTGTTTCCTTCTCCATTTATCTATGATATATGAATATATCTAACAATCTATCAATTCGTCATTTCTCTCTCTAAAGAGAAGATTAGAGGTAAAATTAAACAAACCATCAAAGAATCACCTAAGAAAAAGGCACCAGGGTAATATGGATTCACAAGAGAATTCTACCAAACATTCAAACAACAATTAACTCTAATATGACATAAACTGTTTGAAAGAAAAGGGGAGTGGGAAAGAATCCTTCCAAATTCCATTTATTACATATTATGAAAAGATAACTAAACCAGGAAGAGGGAGAAAAAACAGAGAAGCAAAAACATAGACTAATTTCCCTAATGAACATTGATAAAGTTAAAATGGATACTTGATCTAGAAATAATGGGTGATACCATAAACAATTTAAGGGAACATGAAAAAGTTTACCCACAGATGAATTTCTCATCTCATCTTATCTCATCTCTCTCTCTCTCTCTCTCTCTCTCTCTCTCTCTCTCTCTCACACACACACACACACACACATACACACACACACACACACACACACACACACACACACACACACACGGGATAAAATTATCTACCAAAACAAACCCAGCAATTATATGAACACAATTACATAACACTTTTTACACAAATCAAGTCAGACATAACTAGAAAAAAAAAAAACACCACCACTAATTTCTAATGGATAGGCAGAGCAGATAATATATAAATGACAAAAATGACAATCCTACCTTACCTATTCAGTACCATACCAAAACAACTACCAAAAGTATTTCTTAGGGGCAGCTGGGTAGCTCAGTGGAGTGAGAGTCAGGCCTAGAGACAGGAGGTCCTAGGTTCAAACCCGGCCTCAGCCACTTCCCAGCTGTGTGACCCTGGGCAAGTAACTTGACCCCCATTGCCACCCTAACCAATCTTCCACCTATGAGACAATACACTGAAGTACAAGGGTTAAAAAAAAGTATTTCTTAAAGTTAAAAAACTAATAAAATTCACTTGGAAGAACAAAAACTGAGAATATCAAGGGAATGTATATAAATATATATACATGCATATATATATATATATGTATATGAAGATTTCATATATATATATATATGATATCTGGTGACCAGATCTCAAATATGGTATAAAATGATGATCAAAGGAAATCAGATATTTGCTAAGAAATAGAGTAGTAAATCAATGGAATAGATTAGGTAATCCACACATAGTAGCTGACAGTCATAGTAATCTAGTGCTCAATAAATTCAAAGTCCTGTCAGACATTTGGGAAAAGATCTCACTATTTGACAAAAACTGCTAGGGAACTGGAAAACATGGTAGAAACTAGAGTAGAATAACACAATAATACCCCAAGTTAAAGTGAAAATGGATACTTGATCTAGAAATAAAGGGTGATACCACAAGCAAATTAAGGGAATATGGAAAATTTTACCCTTCTAATTTGTGGGTAAAGGGAGAATTCATTACCAAATAAGACACAGAAAACATTACAAAAAATGAAATAGATAATTTTTATTATAATAAATATAAAAAGTTTTTGTAGAAACAAAACCAATGCAATTAAGAATAGATATGAAATAACAAATTGTGGGGGGCAGAGAGCATTATAACATGTATCTCTGACTAAAGCAAAATCTTTCAAATACATACAGAACTAAGTCAAATTTATAAGAATGCAAAGGATTCCCAATAGATAAATGGTCAAATATGAATAGGCAGTTCTCAGAGGAAGAAATTAAAACCATAGTCATATGAACAAATTTTCCACAACACTATTGATTACATAAATGCACATTAAAATAATTCTGAGATATCATCTCATGCCTAGTGGATTGACTAACATAATTGAAAAAGAAAATGAGGAATGTAGAAGAAATATCGGAAAATTGGGAAACCAATACATTGTTGGTGGAACTATAACCTGAGGTGACTATTCTGAACAATATGGAACCAGACTCAAAAGATCACAAAACTATGCATATCCTTTCATCTAGAAATATCATTACTTGGTCTGTATTCCAAAGGTAGAGAAAAGGGAAAAGGACTTGTAGAAAAAAATGTTTTAGGGACACTTTTTGTAGTAGCAAAGAATTGGAAACTCAGAGGGTATCTGTCAATTGGGAAATGGCTGAACAAGTTGCATTCTGTTGTTGTAATGGATTACTATTGTGCCATTACAATGATGAACAGAATGAGTTCAGAAAAATTTGGAAAGACTTAAATAAACTGATATAAAGTGAAATTAGTAAAACCAGAAAAAGAGTGTATGGAATAACAGAAATATTGTGCAATGACCAATTGTGAAGGACTAAATTATTGTCAACAAAGAATATTTCCAAGATATCTTCAAGGAATTCCTAATGAAAAATGTGATCCACAACCAGATAAACAACTGTTGGAGTCTGCTTTGAGATCAAAGCATGCCATCTTCCATTATATTTCTTTCATACATTTTTATTGTATATATGATGATTGTCTTCTGTCATGGTATGAGCAATATGAAAATATCTGTCGCATGAAAGCACTGGCATAATCTATAACAGACTAAATAATACCTGTGAGTGAAGGGAGGGACAGAACATGAATCACAACATGTCAGAAAACAATGCTCAAAAATTTCTTCTATATGTAATTGAATAAAAGAGGGAGGAAAAGAGAACATTAGAGACACATGGGCACTGTCACCTCCAACTTTTTCCTGTGCAGGATCCCAATCCCTTTCTTCACATTCTCATTATCTCTCCATCTCTCCATCTCTTCATTTTTACTGTGTAGGCTTTGACCCCAATGTGTATGTGATTCACCATGAAGACCAGATGTATTTGTAATTCTTTCAAGGGGTCCAGGTGCCTGATGTTTCTGTGTGTGTGTGTGTGTGTGTGTGTGTGTGTGTCTGAGACTACAGAAGTGCTTCTAGCTGTTTTAGAGTATGTTATCTCCACCTCTTTCTTTTAGACCTAAAGACAATGTACCATCATAGTTTGTTCCAAATAGAGTTGTAAAGGAAGAATGGCAAGCAGGGCAAGAATACACCAGAAATAATAGAACCTCTGCAATAAAACCAATAATCCCCAATTCCACAACAGTTGGGATGAAGCAATGAAAGGTCCATCTTTTGTTACTATCATTCAGTTTAGAAGAGTCAAAGCTATAGATAACTCAGTGATCAGTAGAAATACAAGTTAGCCTTAGCAAACTGTAAAATAGCACACAAAATGACATGTATCTGAGAAGCCCCATTTAGCTGAGATACTGGAATAAAAAGAAGCTACAGGATATAATCTTTGATCTAGACCAGTGATTCCCAAAGTGGGCACCACCGCCCCCTGGTGGGTGCTGCAGAGATCCAGGGGGAGCAGTGATGGCCACAGGTGCATTTGGGGGTGTTGAATAACTGTAAGGGGGTGGTGATAGTATGTGACAGGGGGGTGCTAAGTAATATTTTTTCTGGAAAGGGGGTGGTAGGTCAAAAAATTTGGGAACCATTGGCTAGACCTTGGTGCTTTCTCTACCCTTGCAATTCTTCCACCCCCCCAAAAAAAATAAATAAATAAAACATAAATTTACACTTTTCTTCAGAGGCAGGCCAGAAACCTGGAATCTAAAGTTAATTGGAAAAAAAAAGAAACTAGTGCTTTAAGGAGAAATGGCAATAAGCTTATTTATTTGCGATGCAATCATTCAAAAGTGGGAGAGGGAACTTCCAAACTTCCAGAAAGGGAATTTATCTTGGTACTGGGGACAAAGAGACATTGCAGGCTAAAATGAGATTTTGGGCCCTTGGGGTTTTTAAGTGAATGAAAATGTGACATTCTCATTGAAATCGTGGGGCTGGATTTGGTCATTTTTGCTACTGAAATGTCTTACATTGAAATATGTGCAGCCATGCATGCTGATTGGATGATTGTGGCCAAATTCAATTCCCTGAAGTTTTATACATATTACCTCCTCTTCCTTAATAGATTTATTAATATAAAAAGTACTCCACTTTTAATGAATATTAATAACATATTAAAGTAGGAAATAATTAGATGGCTTATCAATGCTAATGCTTCAGAACATGGAAAGATAAAGGGATAGGAGATAAATGAGATTCTCCTTCCTGTTGTATTTGAAATATGGTAACTTTATCCAACTGCATTGTCTTTTGGGAGCTTCTTTAGTCTTTTCTAAGAAAAACTTATATTATATGTACACATATGCATAATAAATAAGAAAAAATAATTAATTCATAATAAAAAACATTTTGATTTTCTAATTAGAATCCCATATTGTTGGAGGAACATGTTTAAAGCTATCTTGTATCGTATAACTATGCCCAACATTATCCTTTTTGTAGTTTAGAAGATAGGGCTTCAAAAACACAAATTAAATTTTTCTGATAGGTTTTCATAAGACTTAGCTTTGATCCCTCTCTGTCCCAATCATCATGCCATATTTAGCATTTCATATACAGTATATGTCACCTCTATGCTTTTACACAATCTATGTCAATTCCTCATGACCATGTTCCTCATTCCATGATTGGAATATTCTTCCAATTTATACCATCCCTTTGGATTCCTCCATAAAGGTCTTACTCAAGTGCCACCTCCTACAAACTTTTCTGTATTTACCCCACTGGTTAGCACTTTCTGCAAACAAGAAAACACTGCATTTGTTTCATAAATGCATAATAATAGCATGACCTCGTTATGGTTCTGTAATGATAAATATAATATTCATAAAGATTTTGCAAACCTTAAAGCACTATATGAATACTATCTATCATGATCATCATTATCATCACTGATTAGAATAATATTGATATACCACTTAAGCATTTCCCTTTTTCTCTTGCTAGATCAGAGTAAATTATAACAATGCTTTGCTCTATGGCTAGTAGAAAGTAACATTAGAATTAGATCCTCAATTAATAATTGTAAATTTATTATTAATTAATTAATTAGTTCAAAATTAATTAATAAGTGAAAGAAGTTAAGGGACATAGGGTCAGGGATTGCTATGTGAACCAAGGCCCAGACTATGGATAAAGACATAATAACATAAACTTCTTAGTTCATGGTTCAAAGTTGATTCTTAATGTGATTTCAACTTTAAGGTAGCTAAGCCTGAACTTGTATCTGGCAGCTCTAGCTTTTCCACAGTGACTTGTTGGATGCTGGACCAAGGGGGTGACAGCATCAGCCAGTCAAGGCATTAGAGAATAGAAATGTCACTTTCAGGACCGAGGGATCAATAACAACATTAACATGTCTACAAGGTATCATCTGGGCATCAGGACATTAGATCAATGTGGTAGATTGGAATTCTCTAATGAAAGAGAATCTACAAATGCCACTCTTTGATGATGGCCTAATGATGAATGAAGAGTTCCAGTGGAAATGTGTTTTTTGCTATTATTTTACCATTTTTTGTTTGTTTTATGTTTCTGAATAATTTGGATGCTATATTCTGGGGGATAGAATCATCACTCAGGCATTCCTATAAGCAAGACTTTCAAATTGAAGGAAAGAAAAACCTTTCAAAAATTATATTTGTCTTTTATTTATATTTTACCTTTTATATAACTATCACTTACCAGTTGTAGCTGCATGAGGCATAAGTTTAAACATACATTATTAGTGGCTTCCCATTGCTCACAGAGAGAAAAACATCAAATCTATGAACTTAGTATTCAAAGATCTTCATAAATTGGCTCCCAGGAACTTTTCCTTTCTATTTTTAAACTATTCCATTTATGAGTTTTCTTTTCCAGCTAATATTACCAAATCATTTAACTTACCTGAATATTAAATTTGCCATCTGTGAAATGGGAGTGATAAATATTGTAGTATCCATCTCACAAGTTCATTGAAAGCATAACAATAAATAAAGAACTTTGCATAACATCTCCACTAGATAAATGGAGAGAAAGAAAGTGAGTTAATGATGGTGGATGATAGGTAGGGATATAAAGCTAAAGCCAACGATACCTGGAGGATAGATAGATAAAGAAATGATAAGAACTATCCCTGGAGGAGGTATTATTCTGATCTGTTTTGTTGTGAGTAAACAGATTTCAAGCTCCAGTCTCTTGCCCCTGTTAATCCAGGTAGTAAACAGCAAAGATAAGATTAGAATCTATCCCTTTGTGAACCCAAATATAGCATTCTAGGTAAAAAGGAGAGATTAAAAGATGAGCCTAATTTATCTAATGATACTATTAAAATTAACATTAGCATGAACAAATTAATGATAATAATTAAAAATCAAATTGTCATCAATAAAGCATTATGAATCTTCCAAGACTGATTTTTCAAAGAATCTTATATTTGGAATTTTTGATGTTATCAATTGTAACCCTCTTTTTAATCCTGGGATTTACCTCTTCCAAATCCCAATTAAGTGCTATCTCTCACAGAGAATCCATTCCTTATTTCCTTTGTCCTGCTCTAATTTTGAGGTTGAGTCCCTATCTGATGCAGTGGATTGTCCATTTTGGCTCAGCCTATTGATGTTGAATCAATAAGTAGAAGGAGGTGAGAGGAAAGGTGCTAGAATTGGAGTGAAGTCGTGATTCTGATATTTATTATCTGTGTGACCATGGACAATTTACTTCACATCTGTGAGCCTCACCTTTTCCTTCTGTAAAATAGGGATATAACTTAAGTACATAAGCTCAAGTGACATAAGTTATTGAAATCACTAGGAAAGTTTTACAGTACTATAGAAATTTTCCTTATTCTCATTGTCTACTAGATCTCATTGTCTATTGCTAAAATTAGAAATATTTAAATGCCACCATCATTTTGTCCTTGAAATTTCTCTTTTTCAGGTTTCAAAGCCTGAGGTCCAAAACATGTCTTCACCTTTCCCTCACTTTATACTTCCTCATAATGGAGAACTCATTAAGGATTGTACTATTCCAGACTCGTCAAACAATTTCAGAGAAAATTATTGCTCAAATTATGGCCACCAAAGGTGGCCAGGTACCACAGGAGATAGGTACATTACAATTTTTAAGCATTGAAGTTGAGTTAACTGAGATAGATATGGATCATATGAATTATTTTTTCATGTATCATGGGAGCTTTCCATTATTCTTTAATTGTAAGTGAAAGTCTTTCCATTCATCTTTCTTAAACTTTCCTTTCTTAGTATCAGCTCATGATTATAGACTTTTCTTCAGTTGGCAAACCAGCAGTTCTATTCTATTGTCCTATACTCTCGACTTTAGATTGACTTCTGATTTTATAAGGATGCCTTCTTTTCTCCAAATAGTTAATAAAAATGTTGAACAGTAAAGGTTAAAGTAAAGAACCTTACTCAATCCCTCCATGTGAACAACTAAGAAATTCTCCTCCAGCAAATATTTACATATTTACTCTCATTTCTTCCTCCTTATATTAACTCAAAATCCACATTTTCTTGAGAGTTACTTATTATTGATGAGTTTCCATTGAGTTGGTTATTCCTATTTTTACTTTCTTCTTCTGCCTTCATTGTTTTTCTGTGTCTAGAGATGATTTCTTGATCTGATCTGTTCCTTTCACCCAAGGCATTGAAAAAAAAGAATGTCAAGAGGAACAGAACCTTGAAGACTTAGCTAGATAAATACTTTGGAGTGACTTTGATTCATTAATTATCAATCTTCAAGTCTAGTCTACCAGCCAATTCCAAGTCCATTTGTAACTGTCTGTTATCTAGATTAAAGGTTCTAAACACAGCAGTGACCATCACGTATGACCCACAAAATTCCTGAGGATGACCAGAACCAAATTCAAATACTGATCACATTTGACTTTAATATTTAATGTTAATTTAAAGGGAAAATATGATCATCTGATTTTCTAAAGTCATTATGCCCCTCTGGCATCATTTTGCATTATTTAGTGGACCTACTATGTATTTGAACTTGACATTACCAGTCTAGACCATGTGTCTCTAAATTGCTCCTATCAAGAAAACATTTGTTAAATATCTTGTTGAAATCCAGTTTTGTTTTTTTTTTTTCACTATATTTATTCCTTTCCCTCAATCACTTAGTAATCCTGTCAGAAACTAAAATGAGGTTGATCTGGCAAGACTTGTTCTTAATAAACTCATGCTGGCTTTTAATGATCATTCATTTTCTCTTGAATATGTCATAGCGGCTATAAGGCTTCCTACTCTCCTGTTAATTACTGTGATTGTCATTCCATTTAACATATGAACATAATTCTTGCATGAAAACTATCAAAACTGGAATTTATATTTACAGAATCTAAAAATTTAGACCCATAATCATCTCATCACTCAAATAATATTTGGTAAGCAACTACAATGTGTTCAATCTTCTGCTAATTATTAGTAATATAAAGAGGAAAATCTATTATTTCAGAAAATCACAGTTTAATTGGAGAAATGAACTGAAAACAACTATATATATATATATATATATATATATATATAGTTATGAGCAAGTAAAGGACTAAGGATGCTAGTGATGGTTGCACAGAGAAACCCTAACCATAGCTAGATGTGGGTATGTGATTTGTTCCCACACCAGCTGGGCTAAGCCTCCTTTAAAACTGAAGATTCTTTGCTAACCAGAAACCTTGCAAACAAGTCCAGGCAGGCAGTTGGGTAGGGTATCCAGGAAGTAGAATACAGGTTCCTGAAACCTTAGGTTGAAATGATGCTTTACCACTGGTTTGAAAATGGCTATAGCCAGTTAGAGATGTCACCAGGATTGACTACTTCAAACTAGATACTGTCACTAAGGTAAGAATTTGGCTTTCAAGAATTTTTTTAGACTTTAAGGATCAAACTGGGTTTATTGATATCAAACTGAGGGTAGGTAAGAGGGAGAAGGAAAGTTGGTGTTGGAACCCAAGATGATCTTGCCTAAGTATTAAAACTAAATAAATATTGACACACAAGTTGTTCCCTAAGATGCAGAGTATGGAAAAACCTTGCTGGTCTCTTCCCAACCCTGTTGCTCTTTGTTGCAGAGCCCAGAGGCTGTCAAGCCCCTAGGTCAGATGCTATTTTCCTGAAGTTAGCTGTATATTCTTGCTTGAAATAAAGATTTTTGGCTATGCCAATAAGGTGTTTAATATTGCTAGCAATAAGGTTGTCCCTACCTGCCTGCCTAATCAAATTCCCAAATCTCCTGGGGCCCAGTTTGCTACTGCCTCCCTAACCCAAGGAGAAGAGAGAATGAAGTGAACCCTTAGGAGTTTGTGGACCTCAATTTATACCCTGCCCTTAACTGTTACCTTGGCACATGCCCTGGGGTGCTTTGCCAGGTTCTGTATTCCAAAGTGGCAAAGTGCTATTTTGTACCTGCAGAAAATGGCTGCCCATTTCTTTATATATATATATATATATATATATATTTATGATATATACGATCAAACAAGTTCATCTCAGAGGGAAGGCATTGGGATTCAGTAGAAGTTTCTTGTAGAGAGTGAGAATTTAGCTGTGATTTGAAGGAAGACAAGGAGCCTAGGAGGCAAAGATAAGAAAAGAAATGATCTCAGGCACAGAGAACATCTATGGAAAATACCCAGTCTGGAAATGGAGCATTTTGTGCATAGAATAGGAAGGAGATCACTGTTGTTTCAAAGGGAGAGGGCCAGACCTCCATTTTAGAAGGATACATTTAATAGCTAAGTGGCAAATGGACTGGAGAGTGGAAAGATTTAAGATAAAGAGAACAACTAGCAAGCTACTGAAATATTCCATGTGTGATATGATGAATTTTCCCCCAGAGGCTGTTTCTGTGTCACAGGAGAAGAGGGGTTATATTCAAGACATGTTAAAAAAGTTGAAAATATGGAACTTGGCCATGGATTGGATATGGGAGGTGGATGACAGTATGATACTGAAATTATGAACTTTATGAACTGTGTAGTTGGTGATATCCACAAAATAATAAAGAAGTTAGGAAAAGCTGAGGACTTAGGAGAAAAGAGATAACAAGTCTCATTTTAGATATATTGAGTTCAAGATATCTATTAAATATATCATGCAATATGTCTAAAAAGCAATTGGAAATGTAAGACTAAGTGTTGAAAGAGACCGAAGGCCATAAAAGTACATCCAAGAGTCTTTTGCATAAAGGTAGTTATTGAAACTATGGTATCTGATGAGATTGTTAGATGAAACAGTAAGAGGGGGAAGAGAAAATGGCTGAGGAAAGAGCCTTGGGGGACCACCACTGTTAATGAGTGGGACATAGATGATAGCGTGGCAGTCAGAAAGACCTTAGTTCAAATCCCCCCACCCCAAGATGCATAGTTGTGTGGCCTTGAGAAAATCTCTTAACTGTTTTAATCTATCTTGGCCTCATTTTCTTATTTTATAAAACAGGAAAAATAACACCTATTGTTCAGGTTTGACATGAGAATCAAATGAAATAGATCATGTAAATTATTTTGAAATGTTAAAATTCTACATAAACAAATATTATTTTTTCTACTTATCTATATCATCTATACCTATAGACACATCTCTGAGTAGAATCCGATCTAGATTTCTATAACTAATTACTTTAATATCTACAATATATTTATGAAAAACAGTGCCAGAAATAGGTGCTCACAGAGACAAAGAGACTCATGCATAGAGACCAATACAGAGAGACAGAGTCAGAGAGAAGTGGTAGAGACAGAAAAGATGAATGAATGAAATCCCCTTTTTAACCAAATGAGAAAAGTGAAGCATAAAGGGATTAATTGACTGCTCTCAGATTCAAGAGTGAAAATTGGGATAAAATTATGTTTCTAATATGATATAAGAACTTACGTCATCTTATAATTCAGTGCTGTATCTGACATATGATGCTTCCCTCAAGGAAGCTAAGTACCTGGAGAGTATCCAAATGAAACTGATGAAGGGTGTTAAGATTATCTCATATAATAATCAGCTTAAAGATATGGGAAATTTAACTCAAACGAAAGACTACCTGGGATGTGGGTGAGGATGCTAAGAGTCACCTTCATGTTTCTGAAGAACTTATCTGTAGAAGAAAGAATCAAATGGAAACATGGAAAGGTAGGAACTCTGTGTAGAGGTCACCAAAATGAACATTTGGGCTATAGGAAAGTGATGCCTTCTGGATAATTAGGGATATTAAAAAATAAAAAGGACTGTCTGGGAAATGAGTACATCCTTATTGACTGGAAGTCACCAAGCAAATGACAAACTTGTCAGTTTTGTTATGCAGAAAATTTTTATTTAGTTATTTTTGATGTCCACTGAGGACCTTCCATGGTGCTTTCTTTGAGATTCTTCTGTTTAATGATTGTGAGAAGATACGTATACTCAAACACCTCCAAACCACACCCATATCAACTCCTAAAAAGTATTAATACTATGATGATTGATGTTGTCATCAACAAATAAAGATTAATTCTTACTATGCACTTAGCATTTTGCTGCTAATAATTATTATATTGAACAAACTTAAAATGTAATCATATTAATAAATAATCTATAAGCTAGGTTCCTTAGAAAATTTGAATTTCATCTCTATCTTTACTGCAGCCTGTGATGACATGTCAAAATTCTGTAGTGTAAAATTATTAAATAACAAAATAGAACAAAATAATCAATGAGCAGCTTTCAGAATGCAAGGAATAGGAAGCCAGGTAAAAGGCTATTCCTTAGAAGATGAATTTCATTCATGTTTCCAGGGCAAAGAGACAGAAAAGAGGACTACAAAAAGAACCAGTTCCCTTTGGCTCAATGGGAAAAGACAGTGACTGCTGAGACTTTGACAGAGTTGCAGCAGACTGGGCTCACATCGGACAACCAAAGATGTTCCCAGGTCCCCCTGGAGACATTGTTGTAGCTCACCTGGTTTCTTCTCAATTCTTCTGACAATAAAGGGAGAAGCAGAACTGGCTCCAGGAAATGGAATGAGGACTCTTCTCTACAGTATTTTGGGCCAGTGTCCCAAAACAATAGCGACCAAAGAAAGTGTGGCACTTGAGCTGTGCTCAGCATGGCTTCAAAGTAGGTACTTAATATATTGAAAAATGTCTTGAGGTTTGGAGAGGGTTTTTTCCTCCTGTTTTCTGTTAACAATTTCTTGTATCCCTAAAGGAATGTGCAGCAATACACCATCATCAGTGTGGTACATGGGCTTAGAAGATGAGTTATTTGTACAGCTAAAGCCTAAAGCTAAACCCCGTCTCAGTCTTTCGTTCAACTTCAGCATTGCCTCTGCAGCACTTATTTATATTTCAATAACATTTCAAGGATCTGTAAATTCATCATGGTGCTTACTTTTTCCATTTCAGATCACAAATGACCCCCACCACCCACTTAGGAGAGAGTCAGAGAATACCACAAATATAGCAAATCAGAGCCAGAGACATCTCAGGGTTATTTAGTTCAAATTGATCAAAAATCCCTTATTCAGCTTACTAAACAAGAAATCACTCAAGTTTTCTTGAAGATTTCTGTTCAGAACAGCTCCAATATAACCTGAGATTGGCCATTCCATTTTTAAATCACTCTTATAGTTAGGAAGATTTTTTTTCCCCTTTGAATCACACCATTCTGTAGCTTATATCATTCCTTATTTTATGACTCCTAATTTGTCTTTATATACATATACACATACATATATAAATACTGAGGACTGGGGTTGGCCTGCCTCTTCTCAACATAGCACTGATCTGGGATTTGTAATACCCTCTTCAGGTGGGAATTGGAAGCTCAAAGTAAGTAGGAATCACAAATCACTGGAATATGTGGCTTACTTGTAGGATAAAGAATGATGTCACAATTTCAGTAGAAGGTAGCAGCTTCAACCTTAGTTTTGCAGAGCCCATAAGTCTGAAGCTATCCCTTTGTCCAGTGCTTAGAACATAGAAGACACTTAGTGAATGATTAGTAAATTGAATTGATTGAAGTAGATACAATCTTGGCATATAAAACTGAATTATTTGGGGGGGTTCATAAGGGATAGGGTAAATATGGATAAAGCTTAATCAAATGAAAATAAGCAAACACTATTAAGCCTTCAATATGAGGGATTTAACTTGAGAATACGGTGGATAAAATAGATAACATTCCAATTTTTTTAGAAGAAGTTTGTTTAAGCCTGATAATTTCCTTTATTCAATATATGCCACTAAATATATATAGCTTTACATTTAAGAGTAGCTCGAAAAACAGAAATGATTGATTCCATGTGAGGAAGGTAATAGTTGTTGAAGATGGAAATGGACATCTTGTCCTAACACTCTGGATAACATTAATAAATATAGAATTTGATTTAACTCAGCTTGGTATTTTGCAAGTCTAGTAATAACTTTAAAAGCCTGATATTGGCAGAAAATATAAAACGAGTTTTGTTTTTGACACAGTGGTTTTTTATGGTCATGGTCAATGAACTTCCCCCAAAAGAATAGCAGGTAGTCCCTCAAAGGTTGGAAACTAGAGGAAGAAAGTATAGAAGGTAGATGAATAGATAAATAAACCAAAAGATATTTGGGTAATAATGCTGCTGATATATATGCCCATGTGATATTGGATAAATATATTCCACTCCAACAGTTTTGATCTCAAAATCACAGAATCACATAATTTGATTGTTGAAAAGGACTTGAATAACTTTCTAGTCAGATAGACAAAATATGTGTATTAAACAACTACAGTGTTCCCTGTAGGATATATGAGTGTATGAGATGTTCAAGGAAAACTGGTACCTCTGATATGCAGACATCCTGACCCCACATCTGGACTGTTTTTCTTCTGGGATCCACCTTCCACCTACCTGTCACCTGTGCCTCCTCAAAGATGTAGCATGCTGAGGGGATAACCAGGGAAATTATTTTGGCAGGTAGGTTAAAACCAGATCAAGGTGGCCAATGGCCCTAAAACCTGTCTGTGGGTTAGCAGGGTATCTACCCCAGTATGGAGAAGATTTTCCCTGGTGGAAGTGGGGGATGAGAAAAATTCAATCCAATGGTCATGAAGGCAGAAGAAGGAGACTCTCTGAAGTACTTAGAGCTTTGTCAAACATTGAAGAAACCAATGTCATCCATTGCTTCCTGGGCCATCACCAGTCACCTCGAGTTTTGTCTTTCCAATGGACTTTAATGACTCTGTAAGAGAGAGGGAGGTTGATAACTTTGTGTAACTCTGCCTCATTTAAATTCAATTTAAGTGAAAGTCTAAAAACATTAGCAATAAAGTCATTTTGGTTCTCTTCAAGTATGAAGAACAACAATAACTTTTTTCAGACACTGTGCTAAATACCAAAGATTAATAGACCACCACACACCCTGCAGAAACAAACATAAAAACCAACAAACCAACTTAAAGAAAATACTCTAATATAGCAAGTGGATGACTGTCCAGCTTCTCCATGAAAATCTAAAAGGAGAGAAATCCATTGCCTTGCAGGTCTAGCCATTCCTCTTTCAAATACCTCTCATTTTCAGTATTCTTTCCCTGATACCAAGGCTTAAATTTCCAAATTTCCATCTATTGTTTCAGGTTTTGCCCTCTAACAGCAAACAGAACAGATGTTTTCCCTTTTCTATCTGCCAACCTTTCAAATACTAGAAGAAAACTATTAAATCTCTCCAAGTCTTATCTTCTCCAGGCTAAACATTAATCATTTAATTATCAACAAGCATTCAAGGCCCTCCTATGTGCCCAAGAAATCTAGGCACAGAGTTACAAATATCAATATTGAAAGAGTCCCAATCTCAAAAGGTTTACATTATATCTTGCCAAATTCCAGCAACAAAGCCTCACATGCTATGGACTCCCTCTGTTCCAATCTTATTTCCCTCCTTGGAACATTCTTCAGCTTATCTACAGCCTTCTTATACTATAACTACCAGGAAAAATACAATAATAAAGTCCAATAAAATTTGAATAAAGTGAAACTTACCATCTCCCAATTCCTGTAATTACTGTTACGTTTGTGCAGTCCATGTTACTATCCTTTTGTTTTTCTTTTGGCTGCTCCATCCCATTGCTGACATATTATGTTTACACTTCAACTAGAACCAAATGTTTTTCACAACTTCTGTCTAACCCTGCCTCTACTTATATTGTACTTACGGATTTATTGTTTTTGTTTTGTTTTGTTTATTTTGTACTTAGATTGGAGACTTTATATGTGTCCATATTGAACTTCATTTCCCAGGGATTTTCAAGGCTCAGCTCAAACCTGACTTCTATAAATCTACCTTTCCCTCTCTTTGCTCCATCAGTGCCTAATTTTCTGTCACTTAGAAATCTATATACCTTAACCATTTAATTATTTCCTCATCAGAAAATGAGTCCCATGAGAGCAGGGACTGTCCCTTCACCTTTGCCTGTATTAATAGTGTCTAGTACATGTTTAATTGTTCTCAGCTATGTCTGACTCCTTGTAAGCATTCAAAACTTGCCGCCTAGCCATAATTGTCTCCTCCTGAGTCTGCTGGCCAAGAGCCCACTCCCTCCTAACCCAGGAGATTATAAACTCCTCCCTGCGTCGAGACGTAGGCCAAAGAACCGGAACCAGAAACCCGTTGGACTACGGGAAATGTAGTTTGATAATTTCCCCCATGTCCAGAAAATACGTATATATATATATATATATATATATATATATATATACACTTAAAGATGGAATCCCCCAATTTTCAATTTTACACTGCTCTGTTTACTCTCAGTAACTCTTCTTTAAAGACTACCAGCTAGAACAAATTGTGGTATCTGTTGGTGATGGAATACTATTGGGCTCAAAGGAATAGAGAACTGGTAGGATTCCATGTGAACTGGAATGACCTCCAGGAATTGATGCAGAGTGAAAGGAGCAGATCCAGAAGAACATTATACACAGAGACTGATACACTGTGGTAAAATCGAATGTATTGGACTTCCATACTAGCAGCAATGCAAGAATCCAGAGCAAGGCTGAGGGACTTACGAGAAAGAAATCTAGCCACATTTAGAGGAAGAACTGTGGGAGGAGAAACACAGAAGAAAAACAACTACTTGAACACGTAGGCTGATGGGGATACTTTTAGGGATGTTGACACTAAATGATAACTCTATCTATCAATCCAACTCTCAATAATACTGAATTGTGTCTTGATCAATGATACATGTAAAACCCAGTGGAATTGTGCATAAGCTAAGGGGGGTTAGGAGGGTTTGGGGGAGAAGGAAAGAACATGAAATATGTAACTATGGGAAAACATTCAAAATAAAAATAATAAATAAATAAATACTACCAGCTAAACAAATTTGAAAACATCTTCTTTCAGCTAATCTCTAGCTCAGTGTTCTGTAAAAGAATGATTTAAGATAGATACTCTATCAAAAGTTTTGCTTAAACCTTGATATATAATATCAATCCTATTTGCATCATTTGCCAACTATTAGCTCAGTCCTTAAATATTTGTTGATATTCATTCATTCAGTCATGTTTGCTATTGTTAGAAATTAAATGTATTATTCCCAAGACTTTCCTCTTTATCTTAAACAATGACACATGTAAAACCCAGTGGAATTACATTGGCTTTGGGAAAGGGGTAGGAGGAGAGGAGGGAAAGAATATTAATCATGTATCCATGGAAAATTTTTCTTAATTAATCAATCACATTTAACTTTCCTCTTACTTTACCTATTTGTCTTGTAGGCAACAACATCCTTCCAGGAACTCAGAGTTACAAACATTGTCATTTTAAATGCCTCAACACTATTTAATATTAAATCAAATTATATGCTTTTAATTCTTACTCCATATTATCTTTTACACATATAAGCAAGTCTCCTCATCACAATGGTAGCCTTGCTCTGGAAATTCATCTCTCTATATTCAAACTGAGAGTTCTTGTCTATGTCCTAATTGGTCCAGAAGATTTTGATGTCTCTTTCAACTACAAGATTTTTTTTATTTAGCCTTGGCTTCTTACCCATCCACTGTAAAACCACATCTTTCACAGTGTCCAAAATATTCAGTGACACATATATGTTTTTGCTTTATCATTGTTTTGTTGATCCCATCTCCAGTACTAGATATTTAAACTAATTGGGAACTGTAATAGGGAAATATCACTATTATAGAACATATGTATTTACTTAATATATACTGATGTGTGTATATTTGTATATATATATATATTAACATGTGTGTATATTTGTATAAATATATATTAACAGGATGCTCATACACATAAAGGCAAGTAAGAGATAGATAGATAGATAGATAGATAGATAGATAGATAGATAGATAGATAGATAGACAGATGTTCATCTCCAACTTCACCTTCTATTAAAAGGCAGATTAAACAAGAATATACCAGCTCCTCTAACCCCAATAGTAATAAGATTAATCCAATTTACCAGAGTGCTAAGAAAAGGTCTGTGTAAATGGAATATAAGATGGGAAAATATTGATGAGAAAGATATGAAAAGGAAAAGTTCAGATGATAGGATGCTATCTAGAGAGTAGAATTCTAAAGTAGAGAGCCCTGGAAAATAAAGTATCGTTAGTGGTGATATTTGTTTACCTTGAAGTATGAAATTATCCTCCTCATCATCATCATAGTTACCATTTATGGGAAGGCTATAAGATTTTCAGGTTATTTAACTCAATCCTATCAACCCTGTGATTTAGCTACTATTATTGAATTTTTTTTTAATAGTTGAAAAAACAGGTGCTGATCAAATTATTTATTCAGGTAAGACAGTGAATATCCAGCATTCCATCTATTTTACTGCTTAATAAACCTAGAGCATAATGTATAGGAGGTAATGGAAAGGAATTTGAAAGAGCAATCAAGTAGACAATACCATCTTACTTAATGTAAATTTTATTTTATGGATTACTGATTAATTAATAGTGGGGTTTTAATAATCATTTAAAACAATTTCTAGGACTTAGATTTGTATTTATTTTGTACAGTTCTTGGTAGAAAAGTTTTTAAGAGACTATGCATCCACTTGTACAAAGTTTTCTAGCAACCATTTTTGTGATGGCAAAGAACTGAAAAATAAGGGGTTGTCCACCCATTAGAAAGGGTTGAACAAGTCATTGAACATTATTGAAATGGAAAATTATTGTGCCATAAGAAATAGCAAACAAGACAACAATAATGTAACCTGCAAAGAGTTTGTAAGTAATACAAAGTGAAGAGAACCAGGAGAAGGTTATACACAACAACTGTAAGGTATGATGATTAACTGAATAATATATTACAGCATTGCAAGAATTCAAGACAGCTCCCAGAGACTTATAAAAACAAACAAACAAAACCAACAACAACAACCAAAAACAAAAACAAAAACAAATCATGAGCTCTCCACCAGTATAGAAAGAATAAATAGAGTCTGAATGCAGTTCAGAGGATACCATTTTTCAATTTATCCCCTTCAAGAATTTTTTTTTTGCTTGTATAAGCAACACGTGTCTTCTTTCTTCCTTATTTATTTTCTTTCTTTCTAAATTAATTCATTATTAGTTCTTTTTTATTAAGAATCCTAGATATCTCTAAATCTTCCCCACTCCCCACCCCAGAGATGGCATCTTTTAAATACACAGACACATGCGCATGCACACACCTTATTTGTTTCTGTTTATAAATTCTTTCTCTGGAAGTGGATATTTTTGAGTCATTCTTCAAGTACTATTTCTCTTCCTGAATTTAACATTCTCCTGGTTCTTCTTGTTTCACTCTTCATAATTTCATGTAGGTCTTTCTATATTTTTAATTAATCTGTTTATCATTTCTTACAGCACAGTAGCATTCCATAACAATCAAATATGATAACTTGTTTATCCCACTCCCCAATTGATGAGCTTACCCTCAATTTCTAGTTGTCTGCTAAAACAAAAAGAGCCACTATCAATATTTAAAATATCTTTTTAATATCCTTTTTCCCCTGATCACCTTAGAAAATAAAACATACTGGTATTGCTGGGTCAAAATTTATACACAGTTTTATAACACTTTGAACATAATTTCAGATTGCTCGCCAAAATAGTTGGATCAATTCACAGTTCCACCAACTGTGTATTAGTGCACCCATTTTACACTCCTTTCATTATTTGACATTCACCCTTTTGTCAATTCAACCAATCTGATAGGTGTGGGATTATATTTTGGTGTTGCTTGATTTGCATTTCTCAAATCCATAATGATCTAGAGCTTCTTTCTATGTAATTATACATAACTGATTTCTTCATCCAAAAGTAGACATATCTTTTGACCCTTTATCAATTGACGAAGGGTTCATTTTCTTATAAACTTGTCAAAATCCTCTATATATTTTGGATATGAGACTTCTATCCAAGAAACTGTCTATAATTTCCCCTAAATTTCTGCTTTCATTCTAATTCTGGCTCTATGATTTTTATTTGTACAAAATATTTAATGCATTCCAAACTATTAATTTTACATTTCACAATGCTTTCTATCTTTTGTTAATGTATAATTTTTCTCCTATCCATATATCCTGTAGGTAATATGGCCCCTACTTTGTTGTTCTTGTTCTCTATTTGTCTAATGTGCTTAAATTTCATTTTATGCTAAAATTAACAAAATAATTTTATTCAACTAGAGAAATAATAACAAAATTTATTTTGAAGAAAAAATCTAGAATATCAAAGGTATTCATGAAAAAATAAAGGAAGGAGGTCTTGCAGTACCAGATTTCAAACATTATTATAAAGCACTAATTATTGAAACTCTCTGGTACTTGCTAAGAAATAGAAAAGTAGATCAATGGAATAGAACAGACATAAAATAAAAGGGAATAAAAATTATAATAATGTTATGTTTGATAAAAGCCAATATCCAAGCTTTTGGATATTTTGGATATTTGGATTTTTTACTTTTTGGTAAAAAAAAAGTTGCAAAAAAAGGAAAGCAGCCTGGTAGGAACTAGATGTAGACCATTTTTTACACTATCTTTTAAAATAGTATGAACATGAAATTATGTACTTCATGACAGCACATGTATAACCTATATTATATTATCTGCTTTCTCTGAGAGGGAGAAAGAGAAAGTAGGAGAGAGAAAACATAAATGTTAGAAAATGATTATTAAAAATTATCAACGTGTAAAAAAAAGAGGCAATACAGCCAAACAAAAACAGGTCCTAAGTCTTAAGCAAGATAAGGAAAATTCAACCAGTTCAACATATTATTTTTTCCCTTATCACTGGACTTACCTGTTATAAGGGTGAAGGTGGGGTATTTATTTGGGCACTTTCAATTCTTTGTTTCCCCTTTTGTTTTGGATTCTAGCAACAATTATCCTTTGCAAGACGTCATAATTATGGACCAATCACAATCATAGATTGGATGGCACCAGTCAACCTTATGTAATAAATTTATGTTGCCAAACTGATAAAAAGCTGCTTTTATTATATGATGTGTCTCTGGTCCCTGAGGAACCATTGACCACTATTATTGGCAACTGCTTACCTTGCTAATAAGTAAATGATGCTCAGACCTTTGTGCCTCATATTCTCTTCCTAACATATTTTTAAATTGAAAAAATTTACTTGGAGTTGGCCATTTTTCCAAGGGAAATTATATGCTAATGACAGTGAATTACACAGGTAAATCACATATCTCATGTGAGAAGCCTTATCAATTAGTATTGACATTTAAGACTGGCAGGTAGCATGAGTCTGACAATAATTGTGTACTAATCTGATGAAGAGAAGTCTTAAAGAACAATTCTTCATTGGAAACACAAAACTTAAAGTTGTCACCAAATTGTTATATCTGCATATTCATTTGAGTGGTAGAGGAGTAAATAGAAAAGAAAAAAAAAGAACCCCAAATCACCTTTAAAAGACTGATTGGAGTCAATGAGGTAATATCATCAGAATAAAATCTTCTCCCTAAAAATAGAGTCATCCCTTCCCTACTTTACCTCTACTCCAAAAAAATAAAATAAATGACAGAACTTAAAAATACCACTAAAGTCATATTCCTTTGAAGAGCTAAATTTAATAACAATACCATTTGTGCCATGGATGTAAATGATGTTCACTTCCATCTCTGAATTGAGGTGATTTTTGACTAGATAGACAAGGTGAGAGATGAGTACACAGATAGGTAAATGGTTGGATGGATGAACAGGTGGATGGATAGATGGATGGTTGGATGGATGGATGAAAGGAGAGATAACCAAAACATTGATTAAAATTTGATTGTTCTAGTCACTGTACAAAGTACTAAGGAAGAAAAATAAGCAAGATGATTCCTATGTTAATGAAGTTTGTATTCTAGTAATGGAAAGAAAAAGAAAAAAATAAAGGAAACTGGAGGAATGGAGAAGGTAATCATCTAGGAGCAAGGTAGCTGTAGTATAGGTAGAAATATTTAGATAAAGAGCATGGAGTAAAATAAGAGGCATGGCAGGTGTTCTGCAATTCAAGGTGATTCTGGGATGGCAATCAGCATTCAGTGAGAAGCTGTCAGGGGCAAATCATCTTTAGGTAGACCAGATGGTGATTGCTTCTCTAGTAGTGCATGATGTCATGGGGACCTTTTTCTTTTTCTGTACTCAAGCACTATAATAACACTGTAGGTGATATGAGGTGATTATTCTTGTATTTCAATTAATTATTCAGAATTAATGGAATGATCACTATGTCCAGCGCTGTATGCCGAGAAGTACATATATGTTTATATGTGTACAAATGTGTATACATATGTGTAAATGTATGTATGCATGTATATACATAAATGCACTTCATATAATTTTATATTTATGTTGCATAATTATATATAATTATATATACATATATATATATATATATATACACACACATCCTCTCAGAACCCATAATTTATTTTAGGATATATTATACTTGAATATGTTGCTTCTATCCCCCAATTCAAGGAAATGTAAGATTCTTGAGGGCAGAGGATGTCTACATCTTTGCATTTTTATCACAAGCAACTAGAACATTGTATGAACCAAATGAATAGATATTTATTGGTTAATTGTCTATTCCATGATATTGTACTGACAATATGTATTCTATAACCACAAATGATAAAAGCAGAAAAATACAAAGCCAACTGTCTTCATCTCCTTCAACTTTTCCACTGAGGAGTGATGGATCTTCCACAAAATTGCAGAAGCCAAGATCATTAATGGGAGACTCTCAGCATGGGAATTAATGAGCACTGTGGGAAATTATGTTGTCCCTGAATATATAGCACGAATGTCTGGGTTACATCTCATTCACCAGAGCATCCTCAAATCTCTCTGATATTTCTTCACCCATCTGAAATCTTCATCCATGCTGCAGAAGAAATGTTCTGTCTCTCTCCAGGGACTCCTGTCTTGAACTTTCCCAGCACAGAGCTTCCAAAGCCTCAACATGGCTGGCATAGTAGGATCACGTTAGAAGCCAAAGTATTCCTAAGCAATTCCTGTCTATTCAGCCTGCTCAAACAACCATAAACAAGGTGGGAAGAAGGGAAATGGAATAATATTTTGAAACCATCTGGTAGAAAAGTTGATTTGTGAGGGGGTGTATTATTATCACAACAGGAGAAAATGGGCTCTACAGGTATGCAGTCAGAGATGATTTGACACAATCTGGGAAATGTCACATCCATACTACACCACTACTGATGTCTAGGTTCCTGTGTGGGTGAGCATGTGTCTTTTCATTTGGACTTACTGGGAATGTCTGTTATGATCTTCCATAGGAAATTGAGGATAGCAGGGATGGGCAGGAATTCAAGGAAAGAAAAAATTGTAGGGAGCCACTACTGACCTCCTGATTAGTATTTAAGAAGGCTTATTTTAATGACTGGATATTTGATAAATTACCAATTACATCTCTATGTTTTCATTATTTTTTATTAATAAAATGAAATATCTCAAATTAAATTGAAACTGACAAGTTTACAAGAAAATGTTCTAACCATAAATACCTTTATATAAGAGGTAAAATTTACTTTAGAAACAATATTTGTAGAATTTGTTTATTCAGGTTTACTCTCCAGCCTTATGAGAATCTTCATTCAGAGTGGCAAGATACCTTGAAAAATGTAAAAATAAACTTTTTCCAATAAGATTATTATCATTATTAGCAAAAGAGTTTGAAACAGAGAGGCAAGAGCCATGTAGAGAAGGCTCAACTCAATTATCAAGTATATTCTGAGAAGAGTCTTCATGGAAGAGAGTTCTCTTACTTAAGATCAATGCCTAGGATGAAATTATACTGATTGCCACCCTTTCCCCACCCCTTACCCAACCCCCTAACCGCTCCACCAGGTGAGGGGGGAATCTTTTTTCTCATTATTCTCATTTAATTTTTTCTTTTAATAAAATGGAAGCTCCTTGATAGTAGGAATGGTGTATTTTTTTTTAAATAAAAATACTTACCTTCTATCTTGGAGTCAATACTGTGTATTGGCTCCAAGGCAGAGGAGTGGTAAGGGCTAGGCAATGGGGGTCAAGTGACTTGCCCAAGGTCACACAGCTGGGAAGTGGCTGAGGCCAGATTTGAACCTAGGACCTCCCATCTCTAGGCCTGGCTCTCAATCCACTGAGATACCCAGCTGCCCCCAATACTGTACTTTTTATTTCAGTAGCACTGAACCCAAAGTCTGGTCCAAAGTGAATAATTAAAAGTACTTTGGGATTGATTTATTGAATGGTTACATTTTAATTTAATTTAAATATTATTTTTCAAGATATGCCACTTATTTCTTCTTTCCCTTCCTAATAATAATAATGATGATGATGATAACTATCAAAGCATTTCCCTGATGTTCTGAAGACATGAGTGAAATCATGTAACATCAATTGACAGTAGTTCTAGTCAGCCATATTTCCTTTTTTTTCTCCAGTTTTGTTAATCAGCACACTTTAGTAGAGAAGGTATAGTATTGTGGAAATAATACAAGATGATGTTGACAAATGTTTTATATAAACAGATCACAAGGCACTGAAGAGAATAGGATAGTGTAGAGTTGAACTAGTTCACCAAGGGGGTGAAATGATGAGAGGATATGTAGTTCAGGGATGATGACCTTTGGGAGGGGATGAAGTGAGCATTGAGGAACCAGAGGTCACCGTATGTCGAAGAAAAGAATTAAAGGTAAGAGAAGAGAGTGAAATAACAAGAGATTGTGATCATAGAAGAGTTTTAAAGTGCATGAACATGAACATTATATATTTCTGGGTAGAGGCAGACCAAGGATATGACCATCTTTGGTTATAGCTAAGGTAAAATGTAGGAGTGGGTCGTTTGAAATGAATAACTTAAATAAATGTGGGGTGTTGTGTTTGTTGGAATATCATCATATATGCAGAATCCTTTAGTATGAGGAATTGAGGAGAGGAAAAAAACTAGTAAACAAGATATTTAAATCTTTGAAGGAAAATAGAGAATGTTCTAGAGTTTGGTAGACAACCACTACCAGACTTTTGACAGGGTAACACTTATGGACTGAGTACACCTCAAAGGACGAAAGGATATCAAGGAGGATAGTGGTAAAACATCAATTGCCTGGCTTATAAATAGCAAAAAACAAACCAGCATTTAGTGAGAAGACCCTTGATTTGGAGTTAGCAGATCTGGATTCTAGAGTGCCCTTAATACCTATGTAACTTTGACCACAGATACTCAGGCTGTGTCCTAATATGTGTAAAGAAAAGGTTGGACACTCTATTAAAAAATAACAACAACTTACTTCTGTCTTAGAATTGATCCTAAGGATGGATTCCAAGGCAGAAAATCAGTAAGGACTAGGCTGAGATATGGAAGGAGAACTGAATGAGAAGAGGATAATATTAAATGTAATTTTAAATTATGTAAAAAGCTTCCATTAGGGAAAAGGGTCCTGTTTTTCTTAACTAAATATTTTTAAAGCCGTTGTCTATAGGCGGAGGTTAAGATCCTTTAGGAAAGTGACAATTTCATTTTTTTTCTTTGTATCACTAGCGCTAGCCTAGTGACTGGTATACAGTAAGTGTTTAAGAAATATTTATTGAGTTTGAGTTTGATATGCTGTCATGGAAGAAATGAATAAAAGTAGTTTATATTGCTGTGGTAAATCTTTAAAATAGTATTAAGGGTTATTTCTATCACACCAATTCCTTATCAAAAGAACAAATTAATTATTTCATGTCATAATTTAACTCTACATTTTATTTTTACAACATCATTACTCCTTGATTCATCACTTCATTAACCATTTATTAAAATAGAGAAAGACAACTTAGCAAAACCACCCCAATCAAACTGAGAAATTATTCCACATTCTAATCAGGGTCAACCACCTCATCAAAAAAATAATAATAAATAACATTTACTAATCTTTTACTACATGCTAAGGCACTAGGCTGAGTGCTTTATATTTATTCTCTTATTTGATTCCCAGAACAATTGTGGGAGGCAGGAACTATTATTATCCACATTTTACACATGAGGAAACAGTAGCTAATTGAGCTAAAGTGACTTCCCCAGCATCATGCAGCTGGTAAGTTTTTGAACCTGAATTTGAATTCATATCTTCTTGACTTTAGACTCAGTTCTATTTGCTGCTTCACTTAGCTGCCTCGAAGAGAGTTGGGATACATTTCATCATATTCCTCCGGAATGAGATTGGAATATAATGCACTGCCTCAGGAGCCAAGGAAATTTCCTTTAATGAAATTTTTCAATGAAACACCAATGACCACAGGTTTCATATATTTTTTTCCATGTGATTTTTGTTTAAGTTCATATTTGACTAGGCAACTTCTGAGTTCCTTTCCAACTCAGATTGTATGATGCTGGGAGACCATGGACTGAGAGAATGTAAAATGGAAGATATCTTAATTCAGCACCATTTGGGAAGAGGAGCTATTAAATTAATTAAATGTACAGTCAAAGGAGTGCAGGATTCAAAATTAAATATATATATATATATATATATATATATATATATATTTTAATCCAGTTTAGACTTTTGCTCATTTGTATCATCCTTGGCAGGTAATTATCTCAACCTCAGTTTTCTCATCTTTAATATGGATCTTACTATAGTACCTATTAGCCATTGTTTTGTGAGAATAAAACATGATTATTTTTATAAAGTTTTTTGCCAGATTTAAAAGACCATATAAATGGGAGCTATAATTGCCTTTATATTAGGTGTCTGCTATAATAGTGATTTCATATTTAACCACTTCCCCATAATTTCAACATGGACAATTTGTTGAATTCTTTCTACCTTCCTTTCTCCTTGCCAGCCTTTCCCCTCGAGAAACTGTGACTTAATTAACATTTGGAAAAATACCTCGAAATTGTCAAAACTATATTATGAGACGTGGAAATCAAACGAGCAGAATCTCTTTCCAGGGAACCCAAAAATTGTAATGACTTATAGTTTACCCTTAAAAACATTCAGCAGAAACTAAGTAAACTGGCGGAAAGTAAAACAAGCCCCAAAATGTTTACAATTTGCTGAGCAGCAATATGTGGAGACATATAGGAGAGTCTCCATGTAGTAATTTATGCCTTAGCTGCTACAGCATAGAAACAGCTTTTGTATCCAATTTAAAATCATGAATGTTCCCATCTTTACCCCAGAGCTTAAAGACAATTTACAGAACTAGGCCAATATGAAGTATTGCCACAATAAACTGTTGTTTTACTTCCCTTTTATAGCAAAAATTAGGGAAACACTGCAACTGCTGTCGGGCCATAAAATATCTTGGCAATAAAACAAATAAAAGCTATCAGGTTTATTTAATTTCTACTGGTCCCTTCATTATTCAAAGACCTCTTTAAAGTCCTTCATAGAATCAAATATTATTATTTTTAACAAATATTCCAAACATAGACTCATGGAAGTTATTTATTCAACTTGTCTAGTTGTGGACATGAGTTTCTTACATTATATGTGATAGTGGAAAAAAATATCTGCATTTCGTGACAGAAGAAGAAAGAAAAAATATAGCACCCAACTCTCTTCAAATTATATTACTTTTTGTTGATTCCCCAGCCACAGAGCATTTTCACTGGCTGTCAGCAGATGATGATTTTTATATATGGTAACTAAGCAAATGAAGAGAGAAAAAGATGTTCTGCAAATAGCATCATTTTAAGGTATATTCAATTATAATATAATATATATTAGTATATAATATATTACGACATAATATATGCAAAGCCTCAAATGATGTTAATTGTGGGACATTTTCTTTCATATATGTGTATATATACATAAATATGTCTATAGAGTACATGTGTGAGTGTTTACAAAAATACACTAAAAAATACTAGAAAGGCTACGTGGGGAGTAATTGTTATAATCAGGAAGAACTGATGTCAAGTTCTGCCATTGACATATACTACATAAATTACTATGGTCAAAATACTTGATTCCTCACTTTTTCCCAGGCAGTTCTCTAAGGACACGAGATATCTATATTCTCATTTGTTTCAGTGAATGGAATTTCTATACTGTGAATTCAACTAAATGAATAAAATCCCTGGTTCAGAATCAAACTGCCACTACTATTGCCAATGAGAATAATTTTTATTCATCATAAAATTGGACTAACATGAATCTCTATGTTATTTTTTAAAACTTGGAAGTTTTTTTGTATTGTATCATCTTAAAGTATTAAAAGTATGAGAATTACAAATGATTGATATGGTGTGCTAATCTGAATGTAAGAAAAATGAATAAATATTTTATGGAAATTTATATAAATGTATCCCTTCTTTTCCCTTCTCTTCCCAACTTTGTTGACATTAATTCCTAATATATCAAATATTTTTCTAATTTCTTAACAATATTTTCCAAATTTCATAATAATAAATTCCTAATAATTTGACATTTAGAAAATAGTTGTTCACATTTCTCATTACTGTTAGGCTTCATAAATTGCTTTCTTCTAAACAAGTCTAAATCAGTCTTGGTACAAGAATATGTACTTTAAATAAATTACTATTTGAGGCAAGTTCTATACCCCATAAGTCACTGGAGGCTAAAAGTGAGGCCCAAGAAATGGGAACTCATCTGCATGGGAGGAAGTTGACACATCATTAAAGGCCAGACTCTAGGGAAATTACTACCAAGGGATGGGAGTCTGAAATCGAGCAACAGGAGATTATAGGGAAAAAGAATGAAATAACCAAATATCTCAGGGGGAATCAAACTTAATTGAAAAAGAACTTTAATATAAGCAGGTAAAGCAACAAAGAAGACATTAACAAAAGAAGAGAAAATAGTCTCCAAATCAGCTAAAGTCCAGATATTTATGAATAAATATTTCAAGAGAAGAGAAAATGGACACAATAAATCAGAAGACTTTGTGGGCTCCCCAAACAGTCTGGAACAACAGCAGCATGTTTCCAAAATAAGAGACAAATACAAATTACAAAAGCAAAATGTATGGACTATACAACATATATAATTGGCAGGAAAAAATCAAATCTACAGTAGCAAATTTCTCAAAATAAAGAAAAGAAGCATTAATTTCACTACATAGAAGTGAAATCACCTGGAAGAAGAGAAGCAAAATTAACAATGTAAAATAAAATATGATGTACATATAACCAAATTTATCAATCTCTAAAAGTATTCTATGTGTTTTTAAGGAGTATGGAAGTGTAATAGGGGAGATAGCATATAAATAGATATGTGAAAATTATATATATATATATATACATATATATACATATATGTGTGTGTATGTATTTATCTAAGTATACATAGAAAGTATATATAGACACTATAAATATACGCTCATATATTTTAAAAGATCATAATTTATAAATATTTAAATATATTCTTGAAATTTTGAACTTTTACAACAGTGTCAATCAAAAGAGTTCTCAGAGAGCAAGAAAAAACAAAACAAAAGAAAAAAAATCCCAAAAAATCGAAGACATATAGTGGCTAAATTTAACAGATACATTGACAAGAAATTATACATGTGATTGGGGGGGGATCCTTTAAAATAAAAGAAAGAAAATTTGAATAATACCAGACAATTTTTATTTACCCACTATAAAATACAGGAAAGAAGATTAAAATAATTCAAGATGCACCACAAGGTACCTAACACAGAAACCCAAATCTAACTAATGAAAAATATGACTGTTGATTTAAAAATGTAATTTAAAGGCTTTTGGAAAGAAAAAGCATATTTGAACAAATCATTTTTTAAATACCTAATGCAACAGAAATGTAAGAAGGATATATATATATATATATATATAACAATGAAGAGGAAACAACCTCGGTATTCTCTCAGGAAGAAGAGATCCTTAAGGAAAATTCATGTAGAGGCAAAGGAAGGGATTAAAGCATGGTAAATGAAAAAAAAATACTGTGGTAGCTGGCTATCTCAATAATAATCTTACAATGGGGCAAGATAAAGATAAAATTTTAAAAGTGGGGATCATATAATCGGTATCCTCTATAGGTATTTAATATATTCATTACCTTTCAAAAAAGGGGGATCAGAATGCCTGTGATCTGCTAATCCCCAGATTATCAGAGAATAGATCTATAGAAGAGAATAAATGGGGAGAATAAAAAGTCAAAGGAGAGGAAAATGATTAATATTGAAATACAAAATTAGGGAAATAGTAAAATTCCTATCATAGGACAATATACTCCTTATAACCAGAAGAAATTGTTATATTTAAAATTGAAACAGTAAAAAAGGGTGCACAGGAGTTAGATCCATAGGATAATTGAATAAACTATTTAGAAAAGAGAAACTAAAATAGATAACACAAATATTTTAAATTTGATGAGAATATATTTACAAAAGAACTAATAATAATAGAAGAAATATATATTAAAAATAAGTGCATAAGATGAAAGCATATGGGAGGGATCCTTAGAAGGGTGAACATAGTAAGAATGAGAGGGAAAGGGGAGGAAACAGAAGGGAATCCTCAGGAGGGTGTGACAAAACCAAGAAGGTGATGGAGTTAAGCAACTTTTCTATAGCAAACTACTAGAAAGATAGGCAGAGAGCATCTGTTTCATTGGAGTGAGAAAAGAGAGTACAGTCAGCAGCAAAACTGAACCAGTGAGTACTACTGAAAACCAACAGCAAACTTCACCAATCCACACCTCATACCTACTGCTCCAGGTTCTGAACTGGGTCCCAAACCAACTTCAAGATCATAAGACCCTGCCTAAACCAAGAGAAGAACACTCTACACCTACCCCTTGAAGTCCCACGCCCTAGTGAAAGTATGTACTGAGGGGCAGCTGGGTAGCTCAGTGGATTGAGAGTCAGGCCTAGAGACAGGAGGTCCTAGGTTCAATTCCGGCCTCAGACACTCCCCAGCTGTGTGACCCTGGGCAAGTCACTTGACCCCCATTGCCCACCCTTACCACTCTTCCACCAAGAAGCCAATACACAGAAGTTAAGGGTTAAAAAAAAAGAAAGAAAGAAAGAAAGTCTCTGTTTAAGTATGAGGTGTCCAGCGCAGGGCAATCCACAGTGCTCTGAGCACTGCAAGCCATTAGCAGTCCCTAGAAGAGATGGAAAGCATGGAATCCCTGCAAAGATACAGGGACAGCCTCACGCAGAATTCTAGGGGAAGCCCCTGGAGAACTTTGGGTAAGGGGGCAGATGAGAGAAGTTGGCTGTTGTTTGGTGGAGGTTGAAGTGAGCAGACACTCTGCTTACTACTCCAGACTTGGGGATCACTTGAGTGGCCATTGTGGTATAAGCCATTGTGGTTTCTACATAAGGGTTAGCCTGTTTAATAGGCTGATCTTTATCAACTTCAATACAACAAATATTTAGTGATTAGAGAGTAAAATATTCATTAATAGCAAGAGAGCCAGTTTTAGTTAAGTGTCTTCATCCTCTCTTGTGGGGGGTGGGGGAAGGGCAGCTTCAACCTAAAAGTTCAAGGTTACCTTTCCTTATCCAAAACCCTTCATTAACTCCTTTAGTTTTCCTTTTTACTTCATAATATAACCTTTACCTTCAATATCTGTGCCTGGAAATTATTTGGAGGAATACTCACAACTCAGTCTGGACATTTAGTTTGAATCCTGTTTGCTGCCAATTTTAAGAAGATCATTTATCTTTGTCCTCATCACTTAGATAACTAGCTTCTACTTATTCCTCTATCAGACCTGTGAGGAATATAAATTAAAGAAAGGGAACATCATTGGGGTTCAGCCATAACAGAAACTTACCAGAAGAATCTTAACCAGTCTCCATCTTCCAACTGAAATACAGCAACTGTTTAGGGGGGAGGGGTTTGAGATCCAGGAGTGTTTAACCCCCTCCTTTTTCACTGAAGCTTGTCAATCAGTGGCTCTTGACTTGAAGGTCTATTGGCCCAGACACATTTATCTGCTTCTCCAAATTATCTGTTATTATCATCATAACAGTCATCAGTGAGTGGTGGCTTTTGGAGCTCCCAGCCCTGAAGTCAACACATCACCTTGGAAGGACTGAAACTTATAGAAACCTAGAACTAGATGAGGGTAGCAGCAAGGAATGACCCTCTACCCTTAGAACAGAGTCCACAATTAAGATAATTTAAAAAAGGATAGGAAAATGAGCAAACAGCAAAATAAAAATTTAAAAACCATTGAACTATAGAAAATCATTATGAGGACAAAGAAAAACAAGGCATAGACTTAGAAGGAGACAATATGTTAAAAAAAAAACTATTTGAAAAATTTCAAAGAAAAATAAGAATTGGCTACACTCTAGGAAAGCTCAAAAAGGAATTTTAAAATGAAACAAGAAAGGCAGGAATAAGTTGAGGTAGAAAAAGAAAAACAATTCAAGAAGAAAATATCAGCTTAAAAATCAGAATTGGCCAAATGGAAAAAGAAGTAAAAAAATTCAACAAAGAAAATAGCATTTTAAAGAAGTAGAATTGGGTAACTGGTAAAGAATATTCAAAAGCTCAAAGAAGAAAACATTTTTTATTTAAATTATAATTGGGCAATTAGAATCTAATGTTTTCATGAGACATCAAGAAACAATAAAACAAAATCAAAAGAATTTAAAACATTGAAGAAAATATGAAATATCTCATTTAAAAAAGTAACATGGGAAATAGGTCCAGAATAGACAATCTAAAAATTATTGGAGTACCTGAAAGTCATAAATAACACACACACACAAATATATATATATATATATATGTATATATATATAAAACCAAAAAATATCAAGGAAAACTATTCTAAAATATTCTTGAGGGGCAGCTGGGTAGCTCAATGGATTGAGAGTCAGGCCTAGAGACGGGAGGTCCTAGGTTCAAATCTGACCTCAGACACTTTCCAGCTCTTTGACCCTAGGCAAGTCACTTGACCCCCATTGCCCACCCTTACCACTCTTCCACCTATGAGCCAACACACAGAAGTTAAGGGTTTAAAAATATTCTTGAACAAGAAGGTAATTAGAAATTGAAATAATCCACTGATCACCTCTTGAAATAGATCTCCAAATAATAACTCCCAGGAATATTAAACCCAAATTTAAGAGCTCCCAAGATAAGGAGAAATTACTGTGAACAATGAGAAAGAAACAATTCATATATCATGAGGATTACACAGGATTTGTAACTTCTACATTAAAAGATTGGAAGGCTTGTAATATGATATTCTGGAAAACAAAAAAATTAGTTTTGTAACCAAGATTTACCTACCCAGCAAAACTGAGTATATTTTTTCATAGGGGAAACTGGATATTTAATAAAATGGAAGATTTCCAAGCATTCTTGGTGAATAGACCAAACCTAAACAGAAAATGTGATGTTTAGATACAGGACTCAAGAGAATTCTAAAAAAAGTAAACAAAATTTAAGTTATTGAATAAAGTAGAACTATTTATATTCCTACATGGAAATATGATATTTTAATTCTTAATTTTTAAAAATTATCAGAGCAGTTAAAAGGATCATACATAGGGAATACAAGAGTAAGCTGAATAGGACGACATAATATAAAACAAAAATTCAATATGTGAAATAAAGGGTTGCATTGATAGAAAAAAAATAGGGACACAGAATAGGATAAATTATCTCCCTTAAATAGATGTAAAAATTCTATTATAATAGAGAAGATGAGGGTGATACTGGGTAATATTTAAACCTTACTCTCACTGGAACTTGTTCAGAAAGGGAATAGCAACCATACTCATTTGTAAATGGAATCCTATCTTATATTATAGAGAAGATGAGAAGAAATAAGAATGGAGAATGAAGGAAAAAAGAGGGATATGTGAAGAGGTAATTAAAAGCAAAACACTCGTAAGGAAGGACAGAGTGGAAGGAGAGAGAAATAGCACAATCAAAACAGGAAAATTAGATGGAGGGGAATACACAAGTGATAATTATAACTGTGAATGTGAACATGATGAACTCACCCATAAAATGAAAGTAGAAAAGTAGGTTGGCTAAAAGAAAACAAAACAAAACAGAATCCTAAATGAAACACATTTATACATTTTTTTCAGGAGTACATGGCACTAACACAAAAAATTGACCATATATTAGGGCATAAAAAATTTAGAACAAAATGAAGAAAATCAGAAATAATAAATGTATTCTTTTCAGATTACAATTCAATAAAAAATTATATTATATATTAGGGCATAAAAAATTCAGAACAAAATGAAGAAAATCCGAAATAATAAATGTATTCTTTACAGATTATAATTCAATAAAATTATAATCTATAGGGATCTGAGGAAAGACAAATTGAAAAGTAAGTGGAAACTAAATAGTTGAATTTCAAAAAATAAGTAGGTCAAAGAACAAATTATAGAAGCAATCAATAATTTCATTAAAGAGAATGACAATGAGGAGATATGTCAATGTGGGATGAGGCCAAACTAGTATTTATGGGAATATTAATATTTCTGAGTGCTTACATCAATAAAAAAGAGAAAAAGTAGAGCAATTAATTGGATATACAGTTTAAAAAACTAGAAAAGATAACAATTAAAAAATCTCCAAATAAATACTAAATTAGAAATAATAAAAATAAAATGTAAAAATAATTAAATAAGAAATAAAAAAAAATTATTGAACTAATAAATGAGTTGTCTTATAAAAACAAATAAAATAGAGCATTAGAAAATTTGATTTTAAAAGTAAAGAATAAAATCTAATTAACAGTATAAAAATGAAAAGAGTGAATTCACTATCAAAGAACAGGAAATTAAGACAATCATTAGTAGCTATTTTGCCCAGTTATATGACAATAAATCTGACAATCTAGGTGAAATGGATGAATATTTACAAAAATATAAATTGCCCAGATTTAACAAAGAGGAGGTAGGATATTTAAACAATTCCATCTCAGAAAAAGAAATTGAATAAGCCATCAAAAATGCCCTAAAAAAAGTCCCCAGGGCTAGATGAATATGCAACTGAATTCTATTGAGTATTTAAAGAACAATTAATCCCAATAGTATATACAACTATTTGGCAAAACAGGAAAAGGAATCCTACCAAATTATTTTTATAACCCAACTATGATACTGATAGCTAAGAAAGGAAGAGCAAAAACTGAGACAGAAAATTTTAGAACAATTTCCTTATGGATATTCATGTAAAAATCTTAAATAAAATACTAGCACAAAGAACCAACAATATATCATATCACAAGCATCACTCACTATAACAGGAATGAAAGACTGGTTTAAAATTGGGAAAATTTTCAGCATTGGTAAGTGTCATCTACAATGGGGATAAGATAGAATTATTCCCAATAAGATCAGACAAGAAACAAGAATGTCATTTATTCTTTGATTTAATATTATAATATAAATACTCATTTTAGAAGTAAAAAAGAAAAAATTAAAGGAAGTAGGCAATGAAGAAATTGAAGTATCATTCTTTCCAGATCATATGATGAATAATATTATACTTAGAGAATCCTAAAGAATCAACTAAAATTAGTTGAAGTTAATAATCTTAACAAAATTTGCAGGATACAAAATAAATCCACATAAAACATCAGCATTTCTATATATTATAATAAAGTCCCACAGCAATAGATAAAAATAGAAATTCTATTTAAAGTGGCACAAAGAATATAAAATACTCAGAATCTCCTTGCTAAGACAAACACAGGAATGATATGAGCAAAATTACAAAATATTCCATACGAATAAAATCAGATTTAAATAACTAGAAAATGTTCATTGTTCATAGATATACCAAGCTCATATAATAAAAAATCAAAATTCTACCTAAATTAATTTATTTATTCAGTACCATACCAATCAAACCACTAAATAATTATTTTATGGAACTTGAAAAAATAATAAGATTTATCTGAAAAAAACTAAAGTTCAAAATATCAAGAGAATTAATGAAAAAATGTGAAGGAAGGTAGACTAGCATTACTAGGACTCATGCTAATAGAGCAGTAAGCATCAAAATAATCTTGTACTGGCTAAAGAAATAGAATAGTGGATCTATGGGATAGATTAGATACACAATACATTGGGGTAAACGACCTCAGCAATCTAATGTTTGATAAACCTAAAGATCTAGCTTTGGAGATTTGGCAAAAACCTTCTGAGAAAACTGGAAAACAGTATGACAGAAACTAGATATAGATCAATATGTCTCACTCAGCACCAAGATAAAGCCAATATTTAGGCAAAAAGCTTGATATCACAAGCAAATTAGAGGAACATAGAATAGTCTTCCCACCAGATATAGGAATAAGGAAGGAATTTACAATCAAATAAGAGAGAACATTACAAGTTATAAATGAATAACTTTAAAAATATTAAATTTAGAAGTTTTTGTACAAATAAAACCAATATAATCAAGATTAGGAGAGGAAAAAAACTGTGTGTGTGAATTTTGTAGCAAATTTCTCTGATAAAGATCTCATTTTCAAATATATAGATAACTAAGTCAAATTTATAAGAATTCAAACCATTCATCAGTTGACAAATAATCAAAGAATATGAACAAGTAGTTTTCATATGGAGAAATCAAAGCTATCAGTAATAATAAGAAAACAATGTTCTAAATCACTCTTAATTAGAGAAATGCAATCTAAGACAAATCTGAAATACCCTTTATAGCTATCAGACCGGCCAATATGACAGGAAAGGCAAATGATAATTTTGGAGATTTGGCAAAATTGGAACACTGATGCATAGATGATGGAGCTGTAATCTGACTTAACCATTTTTGAAGGTAATTAGGAACTATGCCCAAAGGGTATAAAACTGTGTAAACAATATAAGGCAGTTCTAAATTTGAATTACAAAGACATTTTTAAAAGGGGGAATGGACCAACTTGTACAAAGATATTTATAACTGCCCTTTTTCATGGTGGCAAAGAATTAGAAATTGAGGGAATGCCCATCAATTGGGGAATGGCTGAACAAATTGTGACGTATCATAGTGATGAAATAGTATAATAATGTAAGAATAGGTGAAAAGGTTGATTTCAGAAAAGTTTGGAAAGAGCTACATGAACTGATACAGAGTGAAATAAGCAGAAAAAGAATATATTATACATTAGTAGCATTACAATTCAATGACCAACTGGGAAAGACTTAGCAACTATCAGCAATACAATGAGACCAGGATAATTCTGAGGATCCTATAGCAAAAAGTATCCACCTACAGAGAAAGATCTGTGTAGTCAGAATGCAGATTAAAGCATGCTAATTTTTCACTTTAGTTTATTTGCATTTTAATTTTATGCGTTTTGGTTTCCTAGGACTATTCCATTATAACAATAAACAATATGAAAAAATTTTGCATTATGATACATGTATAAGGCAGATCAAATTATTTATCATCTCCCTTGAGTAAAGAGGGAAAAGGTGAAACAATTTAACTCATAATTTCAGAAAATGTATGTTGAAAATTATTACATTTAATTTGGAAAATCATATTTTAAAATAAAGAAAAAAATCAGGTTGGAAAAAGTAACCGCAAATGAGGTAAATATCCAAAAAGCAAGAATGTTATATGCTATAAAAGCCAAAAAAAGGGAGAAAATTTTAAAAATGCCAATGAAAAAATTAAAAGGTTAACGGGGATGAATTAGTAAACCACATTGTGTTTAAAGGAGTCAGAGACTGAAATAAAACCAGTATGAAACTTTTATTTCCCAAATGCCTTGTCATCTAAATTCATTAAGGGATCATTAACTAAATTACAAAAAGAAATAGGCAGTCATATAAATGGCAAGGAAGTTTTAAGTTACTCTTTCAGTTTTAGAAATCTAACAGAAAGATAAAGAAAAGGGAAAAATAGAAGATGGAACTAATTTATAGTTGAACTAGAAATAAAGCCCTTTTAGTGTCTTCTAAGTGAAAATGATAAAATATTTTTTTCTGCACTACATATGACTTTTACAAAATAATGGTCATATTTTATGGCACAGTGATATTACAAACAAACATAAAAATACATAAAGTAAATAGAGCCTTTATATACAAAGTTTCTGTTGTTTTTGTTTAACTGTCTTCCATCATTTCTCCTTTTCCTGAACTCTTTTGGTATTTTCTTGGCAAAGATACTAGAGTTTCTGGCCATTTCCTTCTCTGGAACATTTAACAGTTGTGGAAACTCAGGGAAACAGGGTTAAATTATTTGCCCAAGGTCACATAGCCAATAAATATCAGAAGTCTATTTTGAACTCAGAAAAAAGGATTACAAAGGGGCAATATTCTATGAAGTCCCACATTTTATCCAGTGTGACACCTCTCAGAGCTTTATAGATGATAACAGTATAAAAATACTAATCATTCAGGAATCCCAAACCAAAACTACAAAGATAAATGAAGACTTAACAATTAAACATGAGGAATTAGTAGATAAAACAACACAACACTTGTACAATTAATTATCATGTTAAAGGATGATGAAAAAGCATAACAAATTTTAGGATATTCAAATAAAGTAATCCTAACAGGGAGAAAGCATATCCATTCGAATGACATTAATTAACAGGTAAGGAGGGTAATTAACTGAATGCTCACTTAAAATATCTATTAGAAGGTAAAGATATTAGTAAATTGAAATAAGCACAGAAGGAAATATATCAATTGGAAGAGAAGGTAAACTGTAAGCTCTAGCATACACACACACACACATACACACACACACACACACACAAACACAAACACAAACATCCCCTATGCAAATGAAAAAATTTAAAAAAACACTGTTTTTTAAAAAAGACCAATAAAATAAATAAACTTCTAACCAATCTGATTTAAAAGAAGACAAAATCAAAGGAAAACAGCAAATGGAAAAATTGCAATAAAACCAGAAGAAACAAAATTATTAATATAATAATACAGCTATATGGTACCAAAATTAAGAACACAAAAGAGTGGAATGCTTTCAAAAATACAAAATACTCATATTTACAAAATACCAAATAGAATTTTAAACTAATTTAATATAAGAAGATGAAACAATAACCTATAAAGATAACATCAAAGTTGGGGAGGTTTTCTTAATAGATTCAAGGGAGAATAATATCAATATTTTAATGAATAATAATGCCCATACTTTGAAAATTCATTGTCTAGTACTGACAAAGTGTCATTCCAGATCCAATTATGGTGAAAATGTAGTCCTAATACTTTATTCAGGGGAAAAAAGCAATGAAGAATTATTACAATTTAAGTATGATTCTATGGAATGAGTTACAGAATTTTTCCTAAGAAATTATTTTTATGATTAAGTTGTATTTATGTGTTAATGATATAACATTAAGACTATATTCAATATTATTAGATTAAAAATTTAAAAATAAGTTTATTATCTTAATAGAAACAGAAAGAACCTTTGAAAACGTAACACTAATGTATACCATAAATACCATCCTAATATAGGCATTGAAGTATATTTTTTTTAAACCCTTGTACTTCGGTGTATTGTCTCATAAGTGGAAGATTGGTAAGGGTGGGCAATGGGGGTCAAGTGACTTGCCCAGGGTCACACAGCTGGGAAGTGGCTGAGGCCGGGTTTGAACCTCAGACCTCCTGTCTCTAGGCCTGACTCTCACTCCACTGAGCTACCCAGCTGCCCCTTGAAGTATATTTTTAAAATAACTTTTGCAGAAGTTACTTGTTTATATGTGCTATAAAAAACTTCAAAACATAGGCAGAAAGATACATTTTCAAAATCATATGAAGTGCCTACATAAATCCAAATGCAATCATCATATGCAGTAAAGATACATTAGAATCCTTCCAGATAAATACAGAAGCAAACAAAGATGCCCACTCCACATTATTATTTGGTAAAATTATAAAATGCTTAAAAATAGTTGAAAAAATGAAATATCTTATTTTTATTATGGACTGCTCAGAAAATACTAGACAATTCACAAGGATAAAACTTGGCATAATTAATAGATTTAGTAAAGTTGTGGGCTTAAAAAAAATAAACAAAAGTAAAAAGTATTTCTATATAATAACTTAAAATTCCAAGAGGCAATAGTAGAAAAATAAAACCATCCTAAATAACTATAAAATGCATAAAATACCTACAGAGTTTATTATCAAAGGGCACTTGATACTTATATGATTTCAATTATAAAATATTTCCTTAATAAAATAAAGCATTATATAAAGAGTTGTGTGAATATTCAGTGGCCATGGTTAAGTCATTTAAATATAATAAAAATGACAATATTACCCAAATTAATGTATAATTTTAATGACATCAAATTATCTAAGGATACTTTGTAAAACTCAATAAAATTAAAATCATATCCACTCGGAAAAAAACTATTTAGAATACAAGGGGAATTAATAAAAAAGATGCAGAGATGAACAAAAACTAACATTTGATGATTTCAAACTATATTATAAGTCAGCAGTCAAAAAGTCTCATATTGGTTGAAAAATACAGAGAACAATCAATGGAACAGACCAAAAAATAGAGAGTCAGAGAATATTGGATGCAATTACACAGTGTTCAATAAATCAGAAAATGTTACTTAAGAAAAAAAATTCTCAATTAACTTTTTTTTAAATTTCTGAGTAAATCATAAAGCAGTTTTGAAAAAAAATTAGCCTTTAAACAATACATTTAATATATACCACAATAAAGACATTCAAAATAGATCTGAAACCTTAATTTTAAAGATTACATTATTTATAAAAATAACATGAGCAGTTTATATACTCCTCAACATTATGAGTTGGTGATATATTCTAAAACTAACCAAGATTTAGAGAAAAATACAATGGACCTGGAAATCTTGAGCCCAAAAAAAAATTAGTGCACTTAGGATAAGAAAAGAAATGGTAAAATAAGTTGAAAAGTCTATATCAAATTTTTCTGATCATGTTTTATTTTTCATTTGTGCTTTTTTTGTATGTATGTATGTATGTATATATACACACACAGACATATATAATGCATATTTGTATGTTCATTTTAATTTTAAGTAGGTCCATATCTACATATAAATATTTTATGTGTATAATTAGCAAATGTGTATATTTATATACTTATCACCAAAAGTAATTCCCCATAGAAAGGTGGATAAAGAATATGAACAAATAATTTTCAAATAAGAAATAAAAATGAATAATACCTATCTAGAAGAATACTCCAAATTACTAACAATACAAGAAATGTGAACCAAAATAAATCTGAGATTTTACCTCACAACCCTACCAATTGTTACAGATGAAAAAACAATGTAAATACTCAATACTGGAAGGACTGTATAAAGATAGGTATATCAGAAAATTATTGGTGGAAGTATAATTTTGAACTTTACATAACTAATATGTCTATAATTATTGACCTTGAAATCCTATTAGTAAACTTATACTTTAAAGAGGCCATTCATGAGAAGACAGTATACAAACCAAAATATTTATCACAGCACATTTATGATAGCAAAGAATTATTGTTGTTTTAAAAATATATATGATAATTGATTGGAGAATGATTAAACAAATTATGACACATGAATATAATGTAACATTACAATGATGAAAGCAATGATTAATATGATGAATACAAAGAAGAATGGTAAGATTTACATGAACTCAAACAAAATGAAATTAAGCATAGCCAAGAAAATGTTATATGGACTATAGCAATGAAAATGTAATGAACTACAAAAATAGAATAAAAATGAAAAAATGCATATTGCAAAAATATAAATAATGATCACACTTCAAAAGAAAGCATATGGGTTACACTTCTTGTTGCTAAAATCGTGAAGTAAGAAATGTTTAGAGCTTGCCAACTATCCTACAGACAACATCAACAACAAAACAAAAATGCCTCAAAACAAATGCTGGAGCAGCAGAACCAACAGAAGACAGTATGGAGCAGTGTTTCAGCTCAGAATAGTATGGAGGGACAACAAGGAAGGACCACTTCACTGGGGTAGAAGGTAGGACACAGTTCAAGCTGGTTTAGAACTCAGGCAGACACAATGCAAGATAGAGGGGGAAAATCATAGCCAGGTTTAATCCAGTCTCTGCTAGAGGAAGCAGAAATCACCTTGATATAGTACAGAGGATGTGAGAGGAATGTGGCTCATGTGTAAATAGAATTAGCTCAAGCCCATTCATAGTTAAAACTCTAGCGACCAGAGATAATGTCATTCCCACCTCCCTTAGTGGGGAGAGGAGATGAGTTACCCAGACGTGACAATAAGTAACAAATCAAGAACAAGGGAATGCCCTTTGGGCAGTCCAAATCAGTGTAGAGGCTGCCATTTGTCCACTTGAATTAGAGGTGGACCCATCAGGAAGTGATGAAAGACACTATCTCTTCAAATATGTTGGTAACTTCCTGTTGGGGGAGTTCCTGCTTTGAACTTGGTGCTGAAGGATGTCAGCTGAGAGCTCAGGCAGCTTCTCCTCTGAATTGTCACATGGGTAAGTCAGGCTGACTTCCTTGGCTTACCTTGGCATTTCCAGACTCTACCTTAAGTAGGCCTCTTGCCTCTCTGATTGCTAAGGCCTAGTGGCATGTAGCCTAGTTTAATTAGCCTTTTAAGCCTCTCTCTGTCCAGGCCTCTGCAGGCTGGGACTAGCCTCTCCCTCTCTCTATTTCCCTGCCTTCTACCTTTCCTAATTGTAAATAAAATGCCATAAACCCATCCTGACTTGGGTCCCAGCAACCACAACTTAATATATATATATATATATAATGTCAAATATCTAAATATTAAACTCAGCAGAGTCCAACCAGAGCAGAGACTAGGTCCAATATAGCATGGGTAACAGTGGGAGAAACACAGTTGAACAAGATTCACCTGAAGCAAAAAAAGTCAAACTTAATGTGACCCAGCACAAACAGCATCTGAACTGCAAATCTACCCACCCATAACATTACAACCAAACCACTTCTGCAAAGTGCTCAATCCAATAGCTGAAAAAGGAGAGGTGACCACAGACACTAAAATAGACCACGGTTCTAGCTCAGAATGGTACTCTAATGTTAAGTATATAAGCAAAGTAAGGGGGAAAAAGTCCTTCCCCCAAAATGAGGAAAAGATAGAGAAAAAGCCCAAGACTGGAAAATCATTTCAGCAAGTGAGATTACTAAAATGAAAGATCAAAGTAAGCAAGATATAAAAATGAAAAAGTGTGAAAATTCAGAGGAAAATATGAAGAATGTCAAGTCAAAAATGAATTTCTGGAAGAGATCCAAAAAAGGATTAAAAAATAATTAGGCACTTAGAAGAAAAATGAAAAAGAAAATGTTAGAAAAAGTCCACAGCTTAAAACAAAAACTCACTGAAGATAATATCTTCATAAAAAGGGAAATAAAAAATCTCAAAGAGAAGACTAACTCTCTAAAAAGAAAGAAAAAATCTTCAAAAAGAAAATGACTCCCTAAAAATGGAATTGGGCAAATGGAAGGTAATGACAAATGTGAAAGAAAGAAAAAAGAAGAAAATCTGAAATATTTCCCTGGAAAAACAAGTAAGCTGAAAAATATATCCAGAAAAAAATATTCTAATAATCATTTGATTGTCTAAATGCAAAAGAAAAAAAAAAAGATTCTCAACATCCTATTACAAAAAAAAAAAATGAGAACCATCCTGATATTCTTGAATAAGAGGAGGGACTAGAAATTTAAAAAAAAATCCATCCATTACCCCCTAGAAGAGATCCAAAATTTAGGTCTTTTATAGACAAATTCCCAAGTCAATGAGAAAATGCCTTAAGCAATCAGAAGAAACTGAAATATTGTGAAGCCATAATAAGGATTACACAGGACATAACTAGTTTTCACATTAAAGAACCAGAATGAATGAAGTATGATATTGCAAAAAGCCAATTATCTAGGACTACAATCAAGGATCACCTACCCAAAGAAAATGAGCATATTACTTCAGGGAAAGTAATGCACACATAATGAAATAGAAGACTTGTAGACATTCCTGAAAAAATGATGAGCTAAAAAAAGAAAACTTGATGATCAAGTTCAACATTCAAGAGAAACACAAGGGGGCAGCTGGGTAGCTCAGTGGAGTGAGAGTCAGGCCTAGAGACGGGAAGTCCTAGGTTCAAACCCGGCCTCAACCGCTTCCCAGCTGTGTGACCCTGGGCAAGTCACTTGACCCCCATTGCCTACCCTTACCACTCTTCCATCTAGGAGCCAATACACCAAAGTACAAGGGTTTAAAAAAAAAATAGAAACACAAAAAAGGTAAACAATAAATAAAAAAATAAACTCAAGGAATACAATGGGGTTAAACTAATCACATATCTATAAGGAAAAGTCATAATTAGGGTGCTTAAGATATATATGGCACCCTTCTGTTCACTTCCTAGAGGTAACATTCTTAGATTATTCTTCTAGTTATTAATTTTGTGGTTCTGTGTAGTGTTCTGGTTCTACTCATTTCACTATTCATTATGTCATATATTTCTTTACATGTTTTTGTTAAAAATCAGTCTATTAATTTTTATCTAGCACAGTAGTATTCCATCACAATCACATACCACAATTTGTTTACCATTGCCCAAATGATGAACATTCCCTTCTGTTTCCAATTCTTTCCCTCCATAAAGAGCTGCTATAAATATTTTGGAACACCTTGGTCCTTTTTCTCTTGCCCTGATCTCCTAAGGAAACAGATGGGTCTTTTGGTATATTCAGTTTTAAAACTCTCTGTGTGTAATTCCAAATTGTTCTTCAAAATGGTTGGATCAATTGAGATTTCCACCAATAGCACATTAGTGTCCCTCTTTTATCACATTTTCTCCAACATTTGTCACTTTGCCATTTTGTCTTTTAGTCAGTCTGGATCCTTTGATATCTCAGGGTTGTTTGGGTTTGCATTTCTCTAACAGTAGTGCTTTGGAGCATTGTCTCATATACTTATATTCTACTTTGATTTCTTCATCTGAAAATTGTCTGCTAATATCTATAGCAACTTTTTAAATTGGGGAATTACTTTTATTCTTCTAAACTTGACAAAATTCCCTATATATTTTAGATATGAGACTTCTTTCTGAGTCTATAACTCCACATCCCATACCCCACCAATTTTCTACTTTCCTTCTAATCTTGGCAGTGTTTCTTTTATTTGTATAAATATTTCAATTTAATAAATTCAAAATCATCCATTTTACATTTCACAGTGCTCTCTATCTCTTGTTAAGTCACAAATTCCTCTCCTATTCATAAATTTGATAAGTAATAAGTTCCCGGTTAATCTAATTTATTTATAGTATTTCCTTTAATCCCAGTTATCCAAGTAATTTTTTCTAAACAGTGATTTGTTATTCTCAAATCCTGGATCTATGGTTTTGTCAAATATCAGATTACTATAATATTTTGCTGCTCTTGTCTATTCTGTTCCACTAGTGTACTTTTCTATTTCATAGCCAATACTAGATAGTTTTCATAACTACTATTTTGTAATTCAATTTAAAATTTGGTACTGGCTAGACCTCCTTCCTTTACTTTTTTTAAAAATTCATTTGATATTCTTGCCCTTTTATTTTTCCAAATGAATTTTATTATTTTTTTCTAATTTAATAAAAAAAAATTTTGATAATTTATTTGGGTTGGCATTCTTTAAGTAGATTAGTTGGATTGTTGTTTTAACTATGTTGGCTATGTCATCCATGCCTAATTAATATTTCTCTATTCATTTATCTCTGACTTCATTTGAGTAAAATTTATATTCATGTAGTTCCTATCTTTGTTTTGGCCAGCTTACTCCCAGAGATTTTATTCTATTGTTATAGTGATCTTAAAAGAGATATTTGGGAAGCTGAAAAGATGGCCTGAAACTAGAAACCTGTAGGACACACTCCTCTCCCACACAAGGGCTTGAGTGAGAAGGGAGGGGTTCAATCTAGCACAGTGCTCCTTTCTCCCCCCTCCCAACAAGCAGTTAGAAACCAATTGTAAATGGAGACAGAATTTATAATTTCTGGGAAGGCTAGGCAAAGCTATTCTTCTTAAGATGTTCACTTTCTCAATTTATTTCCACACATGTTTGACTAGGGAAGATAGGAGAAGCTTGATGTCTAGTAGCTATCAGGGAAAGAAGGAGGATCTGACTTGTTGGGCTGGCAAATGCAATGAACCAAGCTTTAGGACATGAGTATTCCAAAAATAATAGCCAGGCACAGCTATCACAAAGATGAAGTTTACTGATTAGAGAGGAAGGGAAGGCAGGGAGGTTTTCCCAGGATTAGGATAAGATCTGGGAAGCCCTGAACTGTTAGGTAGAAAGAGCCATTTCCTCCCCCCCACCACCAGGAGGGAGTGGCAGACTTTATATCTAGCTTGCCCTCAAAGCTTATAATTATCACTCCTAATATCTAAATAACTAAATAATAATTGTGCTGTTGCTGGAAAGGTCTAGTTCAGCTAAACAGGCAAACTGTTGAGCAGAACCAAAATGGCTTTAGCCCCAAATGGCCTCCAAAGCAATCCCAAAACCAGGAACAACAAGTAGAGAGATCTTCTCACCTCAACCCCCAAGAACCAACAGTCTAACTGCTTTCCAACTGTCCCCTCACCCAGAGTTCTCTGAGGGGGGGTCCCCTGGAATTCTGGGTGAGGTTTGACCCTGTATCTTGCAAGAATTCCACCCTACCATTTTCCATGTTACACTATTCATAGTTATTTTAAATGTACCATCTCTTTCTATCTTTTCTTTCAGGATTTTGCCAGTCATGAATAAAAATGCTAATAATTTAAATGGATTATTTTGTATCCTACCACTTTGCCAAAATTATCCATAGTTTCAATTAATTTTTTGTTGATTTTCTGAGATTTTCTTCATATACCATCATGTCATCAACCAAGATAGTTTCACTACTTCTTTGGCTATTCTGATTCTTTTAATTTCTTTTTCTCTTATTCTTATTGCTAGCATTTCTAATATTATGGTAAAACATATTGGTGATAATGGACATCTTTATTTCACTCCTGATCTTATTTAAAGGCTTCTAGCTTCTTATTACAGATAATACTTGCTGAGAGTTTTAAGTAGACACTTCATTGCATTTTAAGAAACACTTAATTTATATATGTGCTTTCCAGTGATTTTCATAGAAATGAGTATTGCATTTTATCAAAGGCTTCTTTCTGCATTTAAGGATATAATCATGAAGGAGTTAATTCATATGAACATATTAGCCTCCCTGATAAGATTATATGTGATATGGGGTATCTAAGGAGGGTTTTGGACATGTGGATAGGATATAATATGTAATTATGAAGAGAAATAAATTAAATATATCAGACTTGTGACTTAATTCATGTAATATCTAGGGAAACAAGAGAATTAATCTTATTAAATTCCTTCTTGGGAAAGTGATAACTAGGATACTTAAGTTATCTATGAAAGCAAGAGGTAGGATTCTTAAAGTAATGAAGGGGAAAATGAGATTACACTGATTACATGTGATGAGGTATAAGTTGCAAAGGATATGTATTCATGTGATCTATCCTCAAAGTTACTGGACTTTGATTTAGCACAGCTCAATGTTGTGGTAGGGAAGGGAATAGTGATGTTACCCATATGTCTGCTGCTCAATGATCCTTTACCTGTTTTAACACACAAGTCAAAGGTGAGTAAATGGTCAGTCAGTGGGAATGGAGTGCCCATATGTCTGAAAATTACCTTTAAAGACATGTATAAATCAACTGAAATTTGAAATTCTGTGAATTTTTTAAAAAACAATGATAGAGGTCATAACCAAGTAGATGAGCAGTATTTGCCACTATTAATTAGGGAAATAACAAAAGTAAAAAGGGCCAAAGGCTTATTTAACAATATATGATCCTTATGAGGCATAAGTTACAGGAAAATCTCATTCAAATGGATAGGAATTGTTGCCCATGATAAAACAAAGTTATGGAGCTAGTGACAGACCCAGCATCCATAAGGTCCAGTGGCCTTGAGCTGGTGTAGAGTATGGATTATTTGGCTATGGAACTTAATAAAACATCACCCTTAGTCTAGTCATCAGAATAGGGAACAGAAGAGTAGAATGCAGTATGGCTTAAACCTGAGAAGAAAATACCAAAGGAAAGGAGCATTTTTATTTTTAACTGAGTAAGCTAAATGAGGTTTAACTATAAAAATCTCTAAACATGAAAAAGGTAATCAAAATGAAAGCAAATCCAAATCCAAAGATAAATAGTCAGTAATGTTCAGTGAAAGTGACAGGATATAGTTAATCAATGTCAACAGATGGTACCAGTTTTACATGAGAGCAATGAGTCAGTCATTCTTCCTCTCCAATTTTCATGGTAGTTATAATTAATATCACTTGGAAGGAGCCTTACCAAGCAACCTGAATCCCTCTAGTTCACTGGAAGTTCTTTATAGATATAACTTGTATCCTGGGTGTAAATGATGGAATGAGAAGTCTAAGAGTCTTGCCTATACTACTACTCCAGAACCATTAAGTTCACAAAATCAGGTTTCTCCTTGATGATTTCAGCCTCTCAGGAACACAGAACTTATTTTTTTTGTTTTGTTTTTAATTTTATTTTTTAGAAAAATTTTTTCCATGGTTACATGATTCATATTCTTACTCTCTCCTCCCCAAACCGGTCCCCTCCTGCAGCCGATGCACATTTCCACTGGTTTCTTCATGTGACATTGATCGAGATATATTTCCATATTATTGATAGCTGTACTAGGGTGGTTGTTTAGAGTCTACATCCCAATCATGTCCACATCAACCCATGTGTTCAAGCAGTTGTTTTTCTTCTGTCTTTCCACTCCTGTAGTTCTTCCTCTGAATGTGGGTAACATTCTTTTCCATAAATTCCTCAGAGTTGTCCTGGGTCATTACATTGCTTCTAGTACAGAAGACCATTACATTCGATTTTACCACAGAATTTCAGTCTCTGTGTACAATGTTCTCCTGGTTCTGCTCCTGTCACTCTGTATCAATTCCTGGAGGTCATTCCAGTTCACATGGAATTCCTCCAGTTTATTATTCTTTGAGCACAATAGTATTCCATAACTTACAAATAAGAATATTCAGTGCAGGATGTCTAGATATAATTAATCCTTCTGAAAATAGTTCATCTGATGTCCACAAGCTATGCAACTCACAATTCTATGTAGCTCTTTCCCAACACATTTTTTGTGAGATTCAGTTTTAATTTTACTTCTGTTGTTATTTTCAGGTTTTTCAAAATCATCTTTATCTTCTGGATATGGTTTCTGGAATGGTTCTGATTGTACGATGACAGTAACTTTTTAAGCATGTTGGCTTTAAGGTTTTCAGTTCTTCAGAGTGAGCACTATCATCACTTTTTGGATTTTCCATTGTATAAAATCACTGTATAATGCTAAAATGTTTGTTTCAGAAGTTGGAACAAATGGACTCCATTCTTCTCTCCCAGAACTTATTTTAAAAATCTACTCTACATGTAAATCACTCATGTGACAAGAAAAACTTAGAAAAAAAGAGTTCAGACTCCTAGATGACTGCCAGATACTTAGGATTAAAATTCCCTGGAGAATATATATTAATTTAAAATTATTTATTACATAATAAAAGTAGGTTGGAGAGAAAAGTCACACAATCACATAGCTAATAACTTAACTAATCTAAGTTTGTGTTCATCTCATGTCTTCATTCACTAGCCAAGAGACCATACTTCTTTCTCATTCCCTAACTTATAACTCTGGTCATGTCACTTTGTCTGGGTTTCCCTGATTGGATAGACTTGATCTCAGTCTGGGTTCCATGCCAGTCTTCTGTATGCCAGGAATCATATGGGGCCAAAGGCCAGCATCTTCAAAGGAAGCATTGGGCTTTTGGCAACTTTTCATAGTATACAAGCTCACCCAAAGAGTAAGGGGAGACTGAAATGGATTTTCAAAGCTTTCCTTTTTAAAAGGAAAAAAGGGTACAACTTTATATTAAATTCACACAATGCTATAAAAATTATACTCAATTAAAGGCCACAGAAAATCATAATAAATAATCAGAAACTAAATAATCTTATCTTAAACAATGAGTGAATAAAAGAATAAATCATAGAAATAATAAACAATTTCACTAAAAAATGCCAACAAGCATACAACATATTAAAATTTGGGGGATAAGATCAAACAAGTTCTTAGGGAAAATATTATATCTCTAAATACTTACATCAATAAAATAAAATAGAGGAGAAAAATGAATTGGGTATGCAACTAAAAAACTAGAAAAAGAACAAATTACAAATCCTCAATTAAACACAAAAGTAGAAATCCTGACAATCAATGGAAAGACTAATAAAACTACAAAAACAAGAAAACCATTGAACTAATAAATAAGATAAATATTGGATTTTATTTTTTTTAAAAATCAATAAAATTGATAATCCATTACTCAATTTGGAATCAAAAAAAGAAAGAAATCAAATTACCAGTATTAAAAATGAAAAGGGAGAAAAAGGAGGTAATGATTGAGTTATTTTATCCAATAATATGTCAATAAATCTGACAATCTAGAAAATTACATGAATATTCAAAAACATAAATTGCTCAGATTAACAGAAGAGGAAATAGAGTACTTAAATAACCCCAACTCAGAAAAAGAAGGTGAACAAGGCATCAATGGATTCCCTAAGATAAAAGCATCAGAAGCATATGGATTCACAGGTAAATTCTATCACAAATCTAAAGAAAAAAATAATTCCAACACTATATAAATTATTTGCAAAAATACCTTAGGGAGGAACTCTACCAAATTATTTTCATGACACAAATATAGTGCTGATGCCTAAACAAGGATGAGGAAAAAAAACAGAGAAAGAAAACTATGCATCCATCTCCCTAATGAATATTGACAAAAATTTTAAACTAAATATTGGAAAGGAGATTGTAGTAACATATCAAAAATATCATACACTATGAATAGGTGAGTTTTATGCCAGGATTATAAGGATTGTTTAATATTAAGGACACTCAACATAACTGACCATATCAATAACAAGGCCAGTAGAAACCATTTAATTAAAAGCTTTTGACAAAATATGATATTCATGTTTTAAAAAATGCACATTGTAATAAATGAAACAGAAAAACTCCTAATTTATAATCCTAAGAAATCAAAGATAGGTGGAAGGATATATTTTTGCAAAAAAAAAAATTAGTAGCTCTTTTTTGTGGTGTCAAAGAATTGAAAACTGATAGATTTTCCATCAGTTGGTTAATTGATGAACAAGTTGAGGTATATGATAGTAATTGAATACTATGGTGTCACAAGAAATGATAAGGAAGATGATCACACAAAAACCTGGAAAGATATTTGTGAAATGATACACAATGAATTGAATACAACCAAGAGAATATTATATATGATACTAGAATGTTGTATATAATATGATGATTGACTGTAAGTGACAACTGTTATCAGCAATGAAAGGATTCAGGACAACCCCAAGGGATCATGACAAAAAAAAAAAAAAAAAGACTATCAACTACAACAGAAGAAACTGAAGGAGCCTAAATGCAGGTTGAAGCATATCATATCATTCTTCACTTTATTTCATCCATGACCTTTTTTTTCTCTAGTGTAAACATGTGACATTTTTCCTAACATCATAGAAAAGGAAGCATGGATAGAATGATAACAAGTACAACTGATATCATAATATTTGTCATGTTGGGGAAGGGGGAATAGAACATAGACCATAAAATATTAGAAAATGACTATTAAAAATATCTTTAGATTAAAAACTAAAATCTACATTAAAATTTACTTTGTTCCATCCTTTCAAATATATAAGATTCAAAGGTCTTGTATATTGCTTGTATTATTTTTAAATCACTGATTTTATCTGTTTTGCGGATCTTTTCCTCTTAAGTTTCCTTTTTCTTATCATCTTCAGAAATAGTTACTTATACGGAAGAGTTTTCTAAGAGGGAGGATGCTTAGAGGAATTATGGTATTTTAAAGACAGTAAAATTTTATTCAAAAATGTCTTCTATTTGAAATCACAGAACCTACGTTCAAAGCTTCTATCTGTTACCTCTGCTTTGGGGTAAGCATATGACCAGGCTGGGACTCTACTCTTCTTAAAAAGAGTGTGGTGGAGTCCCCTAAGTACCTTCTAATGCTCATTCCTAAGCACATGGAAAAAAGGACTAACAATGAGGGACTTTAATAAATCCAGAAAAGTTGGATTTCTAATCGGCCAGAAAAGTGTTTGTGCTGAATATGAGCTTTGTACTTTTATAATAGATGTCTAACTTAAATGCACACAGTGTTCTTTTTCATGTAATTAAAAAGTGTGTTTTGGTTGTGCTTTCATTTGCAAAGGGGGCCAAGATGGGAGGAATATTGTTGAAATAAAGAGTTTGCAGCTGTTACTAGGTTGGCTTGATTTTAATTACAGGACCATCTGTATTTGGTATACAAGCCCATTGGAAACTTAACTACTGTAACAATGGGCTTGCCATCCCCAAAATGTGAGCCCTCCAAGAGCAATTAAACCCTGGACTTGCTGGTCAATGAACTGAACTGAGATATCAGAGTACAGACATGAGGAAGGAAAATACTTCTTTGAGGGTATAGAAAATAAACTCACTATGAAAAGAGACTGGTTCTTTTAGAGGACCATAAATGAAAACTTTTAAAAGTTGTCAGCTTCCCAGACCTTCTATGAGCCACTCCTTTGCAGCTGTGACTTAAAGTTGGAAAGTTCATTGTCTTAACATGTAATTGGGTCATTTGTTGATGGAGCAGGCAGTAGAACAAAGCATGAAACCATAGGAGAATCCTCATAAAATATTTCTTGGCATTGTTTAGTCATATCTGAAAATTCACAACATGTGGAATTTTCTTGGCAATGATATGGAAATACTTTGTCACTTACTTCTCTAACTCATTTCATATATGAGTAAACTGAAGCAAACATGACTGCACAGAGTCTGAGGATTGGAAACTGGATTTGAATTCAGATTTTCCTGACTCCAGGCTTGGCATTCAATTGACTGCACCAGCTATGTGTTCTCAAATCCTTTAATATGTCTATTAATGCTCCCCCCCCCCCCGTAAAAAATTGCAGATTGAATTAAGCTTTCATGTCTTACCCTGACATTTTTCTGAAGAAAATACTAGCAGGAAAAACATCTGCAAAATCTGCAGCAGCACATGAAAGAAAAGGCATAAATCCATATAACATCCATGTTGGATAATAACACAAGCATTTTTTCTCTAAATGACAGTGGCATTCTTGATCCTAGTTCTTTTTTTTTTATATTCTTAACATACAGAAAATCAATAGGGTACCATTATAAAATAAAAGGTAGTAATATTCATGTTATTTTTTAAATAATATTTTTAATTCTGCCTTATCTATATAACTATTATCTGACCCTGCATACATACTTCAACTACTTTTCACCTTTTATTGTCCTTATGGAGTATCTTATCAATTCCATGAATCATTTTGAGCATGCTGTTATTTTCAAAATCAGTTTGATTTTATTCTCATTTGAATTTGATAATTTTTACAGTTCTTTCTCTATAAATGGGCTTTAATACTTCCTCTCTTTCTTTGAAGAATTTGTGTAGGAATAATTACATTTCAAAATATTTTCTAAATCATTTTTATTTATTGTCATCATATAGTCATCATTATTGTCATTAGAGAAAAAAAGACCTCAGGAGAGTCTTTTCTAGATGGTAGAAATACTTATTCCAAGACAGTCTAGCTCTCTTACAAGAATTTGAGAAAAGATAAAAAGAAGCAATAAATTTAGTGTGAACACCCAATTGGTTTATCACATTGAAAAAAAGAAATTCCAAACTCAAGTGCTCAATGATCCTTAGCCTCCTTTCTGTCAATGTTTTCTATTTTTTAATAGGTGTTTTATTTTGTCAAACATTTTTTCTGCATCTATTTAAATAATTATATGATTTCTATTAGTTTTGTTACTAATATGGCTAATTATGCTAGTGGTTATCCTGATATTGAATGATCTCTACATTCATGATGAGAAATCCACTTGATTAAAGTGTATGATCATTGTGATATAATGCTGTAATCTCCTTGGTGATATGTTATTTTAAATTTATGTGTTTTTTGGGAACAGAGATAAGTGAAAAGGGTCTATTTGTACAAAAATATTTTAGGAGATCTTTGTGTAATGGCAAAGAATTGGAAAATGAGGGGTTTTACATCACTTGGGAAAGGGATGAACAAGTGATATACCGCTGGAATGGAATACTATGGTGCCATAAGAAGTGACAAACAGAATGAGTTCAGAAAAATTTGGAAAGACTTATATGAACTGATAAAAAGTTAATTGAGAAGAATAATAGAAATATTGTACAATAATCAACTATGAAGAACCAAATAATTATCTGCATTGCAATTTCCCATGATTTTTACAAGGAAAGCACGATAAAAAAAATCCTATCTGTGGCCAAAGAAAGAACTGTTGGAGTCTGGTTGCAAGTTAAACTACAATTTCTTCCATTTTATTTTTTTTAACCCTTAACTTCTGTGCATTGACTCCTAGGTGGAAGAGTGGTAAGGGTGGGCAACGAGGGTCAAGTGACTAGCCCAGGTTCACACAGATGGGAAGTGTCTGAAGTTGTATCTGAACCTAGGACCTCCCATCTCTATGCCTGACTTTCAATCCACTGAGCTACCCAGCTGCGCCGATTTCTTCCATTTTTAAAGTCTAAAAAACAAAAATAACATCCTTAAAAACAGAATATTCCAAATGGCAAAAATCCACCAACAAGTAGAATTACTAAAAGCAGAACTGATTGAAAGGAAAAGGAGGTACTAAGAACTAACTGAAGAAATTTTTTTTTAAATTTAGAATTGGCCAAGCTACTGACTCCATGAGACATCAAGGAACCACAAAACAAAATAAAAAGAATGAAAAAAATAGAATACATGTGAAATATTCCACTGGCAAAACAAGTGAAATATAAAATAGATCCAGAAGAGATAATTTAAGAATTATTGAGGATTCTGGGAAGATGGTGGCTTAGATGGAGCCAATCTTAAAACCTCTGTACCCTTCCACACCAAGATAAAAAACAATGAGCTTTGAGAAGAAAGAGGACCAAATCTAACAATGGGACAGATCAGGGGGAATTCCACTGCTGGACAGCTAAAGAGTTATGCCAAGAAAAAGACTTGAATTCTTGAACTGTTGGGTCTGAGGGTATAGAAGGGGAATCCCAAGACCCCTTCCCCATGTGCAGCCCCTGAAATCTCAGGGAAGGTGGGCTCACAGGCCTAGAGGGAGGGCCTTGCTGGCGCTGGATTCTGGGAGTTAAACACAGGCACAGGGGAAGGTGACTGGACAAGAATGCCAAAGAAACACAGCAAAAGCCCTTGGAAGATAGCAGCTTAGATGGAGCCAAAACTCAGACTGCCTGGCTTTATCAAACCTAGATAGAGAAAAAAAAGGGCTTCAAGAGGAAAGAAAACTAGGTCAAACAGCAGGACAGAGCAGGGGGACCCTACTGCTGGACAGCTCAGCAAAAAATACTCCATCTTGTCCCCGTTTCTTCCCCACCCCCCACTTCTCAAGGTTTTGACCTCAGGGTACATTAAACAGTACAGACTAATCCAATCAATACAGGTTTAATTCCATCAATTGGACAGACAATACGTCTTCAGAAAGCAGAACAAGTAACTAAAAACTTCCATTACTAGCTAGGGGAAGATCTTTCATCAAAGCTCATTAAATGCAACTGCTCAAACTAGCAGAACAAAAAAGGAAAAAAAAAATATGAGCAAACAACAGAAAAATAGAAAATATATGACAATTGACAGCTTATTTCAAGGAAGTAAAAAGAGAGCAAATGAAATAGAAATAGAAGAGGAAGAAGTTCCAGCGAATTGAACACAGGCTTTGGAAGATCTCAAAGTTCAATTAACTCAAGAACTTCAGGAACTCAAAAAGCAATCAAGAGAAGCTGAAGACAATTTGAAAAAGGAAATACATGAACTAAAACAAGAAAATAAAGTCTTAAAAGCCAGAATTGACCACCTTGAAAATGAAACAAAGGCAAAAGATGATCTACAAAGAAAATAAGACCAGAAGGAGAAGGATGACCAAAAAGCCAGGGATGAAATTCAGTCTTTAGAAAGAATTACTGAACTACCTAAATTGTCATGGGGAAAAAATCCCATATATAATTTTTCAGAAAATTATCTAGAAAAAATTTCCCTGATATTGAATAACCAGATGATAAAATAGAATACATTTTATTATCCTGAATATACATAGGATAGATTATCATATATATATATATGTATATACATATACATATATATATCCTAATATGTGTAGGATATATTAATTGGCTAAGAACTTTATCATTATGAGCTATTTTCAATATTCTTATTTGATTGTCCTCATTTGATTTATCCTTATTTGATTATCCTCATCTTTACTTGATTATCCTCATTATTATCATCATAATCATTATTAGGAATATACAACAACAAAGCTGTGATATAAGTAGGATGCTATAAAAATAAAGAAATAAAAATTAAGTGCTAAGAAAAAGAGATTCATTGGGAGAAAGGGGAAGGGAAAGATAGAATGCAGTAAATTATTTCTTATAAAAGAACACAAGAGTTTATCTTACTCACATCAATATTGACTCAAAGGAGGAATAACAACATCCACCCTTATTTCGGTGTAGATATTTAACTTACCCTACACATAATTATGAAGGAAGGGTTATAAAAGAAGGAGTGATGGTAGAAGAGAAGGGGATATTAAAAGAATAGGGGCTGATTGGAGGTGGCAGTGTGCAAAAGGAAAACACTTTTGAGGAGGCATGTAGTAAAAGGAGAAAGAGAAAAGGATAAATAGAGAGAAAAGAAGGATGTAGAGCAATAGAGTTAATAATTATATAACTGTGAATGTAAATAAAATTACCTCACCCATAAAGTGTGAGTGGATTTAAAAAAAAAACAACAGAAATTGATAATATGCTTCTTACAAGGGACACAACTGCAGCAGAGAAAAAACACAGAGTAAAATGTTAGGCCTGGAGAAGAGTATATTGTCCTTCAGTTGAGGAAAAAAGAAAAAGGCAGGGGTAGCAATCATGACCATAGACAAGGCAAAAGAATATATAAATTAATTAAATAGATAACCAAGGAAACTATATTTTATTAAAAACTACCATTGTTAAAGTAATTTCAATATGGAACATATTTCCATCAAATAACATAATATCCAAGTCCTTAAGAGAAATGTTATGAGTGTTAGGAGGAACTAGAAATTGAACTATAGTAATGGGGGGGCACAATTTCCCCTTCTCAGAACCAGATCTATCTAAAACAAACAAACAAACAAATAAATAAATAAATAGATAGGTAAATAAATAAATAAATGAATGAATGAATGAATGAAAAAAATGAATGAATGAATGAATAAATAAATAAATAAATAAATGAGTGAATGAATGAATGAATAAATAAATAAATGAATGAATGAATGAATGAATGAATAAATAAATAAATAAATAAATGAACATGTAACAAGTGATAGAGATAATTAGAATTTCAGAAAAGATAAATATGATAGATCTTTCAAAAAAACTGAATGGTGATAGAAAGGAATATATCATTTCTCAGTTTCACAGGAAACCAATATAAAAATGGATAATGCATTAAGCCATAAAAATCTTCACAGACAAATCCAGAACAGCAACAATATCAAATGCATTGTTTTCAGATCACAATGCAATAAAATTATATTTAAAAAAGAACAGAAACATACATTAAAATTAATTAGTTGTTTAATAATCTAATCCTAAAGAATGATTGGGAAGAAATCATAGAAACAATCAGTAAAAGGATTGAAGAGAGTGGATAAAGATAATTCATGGTCTCATCAAATTTTCATTTTATTGAAACATTATTTTGGAAATGTAAAAAATAGAATAATAATACTAAAAATAACAACATGGAAATTGACCCTTGTATTCAAAGAATTTAGAAGGAAAATAAAAAATAATGAAAATGAAGTTTAAATTCAATAATATATACACTGTGCTAAATCCTTTTTTTTTCTGAAGAGTTTTGGTAATAATTAATTGAAATTAACCATATCCCCTCACTCAATTCACAAGCCTTTGTTATGTGTATGTTACATTGCCGGCATAGTCATTGTTTCTAAGACTACAGAGCAGAAAATCAAATAATCTCTGTCTTCATCCTGAAGAAATTTACACTGGGTCATATTGAATCATTATATAAATATATAATATTGAATATAAAATTAAAAAATGAAGAACTATGCTTCATGGTTATGCTTCTCTTCAAGAACTCTTGTCTGGGTATATCTAACAAATAACAAATTCATATTATTCTAACCCTCTTATTAAAATTTTAAGGCATTTAAGTCTCTTGGGAATTTGAATGGAAGTCTGGCCAATGGGCCATTATTACAATGAAATATGCCATTACCAGGATTCCTCTTTACCTAGGTATGCTTTTCTTCTTGTAGAACATCACAATGAAGTTTCACATAATAAAAATGGAAACTAAGTTATTTTGGTTCTATGCAATGTATTTATGAATGTATTTGATATGTGTTTATTATTTATATGTCTATATGAACACATATATGTATATAGAAGTTCATATGTTTATGACAAGTATAAAAAGATAGAACATAAAAATGAATAGATTTTGCTCATTTATGCTTTTTATATCTATTTTCACCCACTGTGATAAATATTATGTTTTTTTTTTTCTCTACCAAGTTCAGCATCCATAAAAAAGTGTCTGTCTTTTTCAAAAGAAGTAATTTAAAATCCACTGATATAATTGCACATGGGGAGACAGATATACAGACTTAGAAACCATTATGTTCATTAAAAGAGAGAAGTCTGCTCACTTCCTGATGTAGCTGGAAGGATACAAGTTGTTTCCATGATGGCAAACATGATTATTGACATTGTGTATTGTATTAATATTTGTCATTGTCCTTAGAAATCAATATATATATATATGCATATATATATACACACATGTATATGTATATAGTGTGAATAACTAGGTATGGGAAGGTCCTTACCAAACCATATTTTTATTTGTTTATTTATTTTGGAGGGAGAAGGTGATCCTATGTAAAAGATAAATCATTGTTGCTTAAAGATTCTAAAACTAAACTTAAGAATGCCATCAATTAAAAGAACCCCAAACCTCAGGAATTTGATAAATCAGAGTTTTGAATTTTAATTGGGAGACCCTGGGTTCAAATCTCACTATTAGGTATGTAATGAGAGAGTTGAACTCAAATGTCTCAAAGATCCTTTTCCAGATCTTTCCACCCACTCCCTTCTTTATAGTAAAAATCTTTAATAGATGATAATACCTTCCATTTTAGGAAGCACAAAATAATATACATGTATAGAATACAAACAATACAAATAATGGAACTTTAAAATAATAATTCATTCTATTCTTTGCTTTATTTTGTAAATGTCAAAGCAATGATGAACCTGTGGTCCTATTAATGTGTTCATAAATAGTTTGCAAAACATCAACTCCATATTCCCTTATTCTATTTAACTTTTATATATATATGTATATATATATATATTCATTCATTCATTTATTTGTTTATTTATTTATTTATTTATTTTTTATAGAACTAATCCGAAAGGGATTCTTCCTTTTAATGTACTGGCATCCTTCCAACTGACAATCGAATCAGTACCAAGGAGTATTTGGTCTACATATCAATTATCTATCCTCTTTGGAGCAGCTAGATAGAGACAGAGCAATGGCTAGGGAGATATTAGTGAATACCAGATTATTTTGATGACTTCTATTTTGCAATATAGTTGGAAATCTGGTACCTTTTGCCTGTTTTCCTTCACATCTTCTATTGCTTACCTTTATGTTTGTGACATTTTGTTTTTCAAGATGAATTTTGCTAAAATTTTCTTAGTTTTATGAAATAATTCTTTGGTAGCTTGATTTGTAAGGAACTGAATAGGTATACTAAAAGGTAAAATTGTCATTTTTATGGTGGCTCAGCTTATTCATGAGCAATTAATATATGCTTTGTTAATTGTTTAGATCTGTTTTTATTTGTTTGAGAAATTTTATGTACTGTTGTTCATATAGTCTTGGGTTTTGTCTTATCAGGTAGAATCCCAAATATTATTTATTCTCTGCAGTTATTTTAAATTAAATTTCTCTTGCTATCTCGTCACTGGATTTTATTGGTTGTATATAAAAATACTGATGATTTCATTGAATTTATTTTCTATCCTGAAACTTCATTAAGGTGTTATTTTTTTCACCTAATTTTAAAATGATTCTCTACAGGACTCTAATGCTATCTAGAAAGAATATAAAAATTTTGTTTCCTCAATGTTTTTTTTCATTCCTTCAATTTATTATACTTGCCTTACTGTTAGAGATAGTATTTTGTTACAATATTGAATAATATTAATGATAGTGGACATCTTTGCTTTAAACCTGATCTTATTGGGAAGACTTCAAGATTCACCCTTTACAGATAATTTTACTCTTGTTAAATAATTGATTGACATTATTTAACATTTTAAGAAATTCCACTTTTAACCTTTGATTTCCATTGTTTTCAATAAGAATTGATGTATTTTATAAAATAAAATTTAGAATCTTTTGATATAATCATATTTTTGTTATTGATGTTTGATTATACTGACAGTTTTTGAAATAGACTTTAAACAGATCCATATTCTTTGTATAAATCCTACCTGGTGTTAATGTATGACCTTTATGATGAATTGGTGTGATCCTCTTGCTAGTATTTTTTTATTGATATCCTTTAAAGAAATGTCTATAATATTTTGTTACTTTATGTCATCAAAGTAATTTGTAGGACTTTTTTAATCATAAGGACTGTTTTGGCTTCATCCCCCAAATTTTCAAAAATTATTTAATTGCTTTCCTGTTTTTTAATAAAATTCTTAACTATTTCCTTGTTATTTTACTCCTTATTGCTGAGCATTAAATTATTTAGTTTTCCATTATTTAAAATCTATGTTTCCATGGTCTTCATTGCAATTTTTATTGCATAATGGTTTGTAAAGGTCAATTTAATATTTTTGCTTTTTCATTAAAATTATTTTAATTTTTATTTTTTAAAAATGTGATTGTGTAGTTTTTATACCACAATACATGGTCAATTTCTGTGTAGGTGTCACGTGCAATTGATAAACAGATATACTTCTTTCTATTCACATTCAGTTTCCTCAAGATGTCTATTGTATCTAAATTTTCTAAAATTCTATTCAACTCCTTAACTTTTTTTTTCTTATTTATTTTATAGTTAGGTTTATCTAGCTTAGGGAAGGGAGATTTGTTTTTTTCCAATAGTGTAGTTTAACTATCTATTTTCTTTTACATTTCATTTAAGTTTTCCTTAAGAATTTGATGCTATGCTATTTGATATGTATATGCTTAATATTATTATCATTACATTACCAATGCTTCCTTATAGCAAGATTTCCCCCCTGCTTATCTATTTTAATTACATCTCTTTTTTTGTTGTTGTTTTTGATTTGTATGAGATGATGATTGTTACCTCTACTTTTTACTGCAGCTGAATTATAATATATTACTCTACAGCCCCTTATTTTAACTCTATGTGTCTTAGGCATTCATGTGTATTTGTTGTAAATAATGTATTGTTAAATTCTGATTTTCTAAACAACTGTGCTATCTTCTTGTTTTATGGATGTATTCTTCTCATTCACATACATACTTATATCTACTGGCTGTGCATTCCTCTCTCCTATTTTCTTCTATTTATCCTTCTCTTTTTATCCAGTACTTAAAATCTTCTGACCATTGCCTTCTTTTTATAAGACCTCCTTTTAATTATTGCTCCCTGCTATTCTATTATACTCCCCTTATCCTTAATTTATATGCATATTCACATATATACATATATATGTATATATGTCTCCCTCTTTGAATCAACTTAGATAAGAATGAGGTTCAAGTGTCACCTACCTTTTCTCCACAGTTGTCCCTCCACTGTAAAAAGCTTTTCCTTATGAGTATTTTTATATGAGATAAATTGTCCCATTAAATTATTTCAAAAAGCAAATCTACAGTCAAAGGAATAAAGCTTTCACCAAGAATATTCAGAAGAATACATAACAGACTCCAAAAGCAATTACCAAAAATGTTTCCTACCTAAAGTATTAGAAATATGTGTATTCTATTTTTAACATACTCAAAATTATCCCTTTAATATTTCACAATGCACTCCATCACTTGTTGACTAATAGATTCCTCTCCTCTCTATTAACCTCATATGTTAGATTTTCTTTGTTGTTCTAATTTACTTATGGTATCTCCTTTTACTTGTAGATTATTATCCATTTTGATCTTATCTTATTGATAGTATAAGATATTGGTCTATACCTCTTTTCTTTCCTTTTTTAGAAAAATGCTATCTGTTCATTTATTAAAGATCAAATTCAAACATTGAAAATGTAAAGAATATCACAGTCCTCCCCATAGCAAGGCATGCTTTTCAAGAGGATTAGTATACAAAAGCCAGATAATTCTCCTCTGTTGGATAAATAGATCTTATAGAAATTCCTGTGGCACGTTCTACATGAGGCATTTCTTTTTCTTTTTCTTTTTTTATTTTTTAGAAAAAAATTTTCCATAGTTACATGATTCATGTTCTTGTTCTCTCTTACTCCACTGCACCCCCCCACCAGTAGCCAACTCACTTTTCCACTGGTTTCTTCCTGTGTCATCGATCAAGACATATTTCCATATTATTGATATTGTTCTTTGGTGGTTCATTAAGAGTCTTCATCCTAATTGTGTCCACATCAACCCATGTGTTCAAGCAGTTGTTTTTCTTCTGTGTTTACACCCCTGTCATTCTTCTCCTGAATATGGGTAGCATTCTTTTCCATAAATCCCTAAGAATTGTCCTGGATCCTTGCATTGCTGCTAGTACAGAAATTCATCACATTCAATTTTACCACAGTGTATCAGTCTCTGTGTACAATGCTCTCTTGGTTCTGCTCCTTTAACTCTGCATCAATTCCTGGAGGTCTTTCCAGTTCACATGGAATTCCTCCACCTTATTAATCCTTTGAGCACAATAGTATTCCATCATCAGCATATACCAAATTTGTTCAGCCATTTCCCAATTGACGGACATACCCTTGTTTTCCAGTTTTTTGTCACCACAAAGAGCACAGCTATAAATATTTTTGTGCCTGTGTTTTTTCCTATGATCTCTTTGGGGTACAAACCCAGCAATGGTATGGCTGGATCAAAGGGCAGGCATTCTTTTAACGCTCTTTGGGCATAGTTCCAAATTGCCATCCAGAACTGTTGGATCAATTCACAACTCCACCAGCAATGCATTAATGTAACAATTTTGCCACATCCCCTCCAACATTCATTACTCTCTCCTGCTATCATTTTAGCCAATCTGCTAGGTGTGAGGTGATACCTCAGAGTTGTTTTGATTTGCATTTCTCTAATTGTTAGAGATTTAGAACACTTTCTCATGCACTTATTGATAGTTTTTATTTCTTCATCTGAAAATTACCTATTAATGTCCCTTGCCCATTTATAGATTGGAGAATGGTTTAATTTTTTTGTACAAATGATTTAGTTCCTTACATATTTTAATAAGTGGACCTTCATCAGATTTTTTTATTATAAAGATTTTTTCCAATTTTTTTGTTTCCCTCCTGATTTTATTTACATTGTTTTTGTTTGTACAAAACTTTTTAATTTAATGTAATTGAAATTATTTTTTACATTTTGTAATTTTTTTTACTAACTCTTGCTTCATTTTAAAATATTTCCTTTCCCAGAAATCTGACAATTATACGATTCTGTGTTTGCTGAATTTTCTTATAGTTTCCTTCCTTATGTTCAAGTCATTCACCCACTCTGAATTTATCTTGATGTAGGGTATGAGATGTTGATCTAAACCTAATCTCTCTCATATTGTTTTCCAATTTTCCCAGCAGTTTTTGTCAAATAGTGGATTTTTGTCTCCATAATTGAATTCTTTGTGTTTATCATAGACTGTTTTGCTGATGTCACTTACCCCAAGTCTATTCCTCTGATGCTCCCTTCTGTCTCTTAGCCAGTACATTATTGTTTTGATGACCACTGCTTTATAGTATGGTTTAAGATCTGGTACTGCTAAGCGACCTTTCTTCATGTCTTTTTTTTTTTTCATTATTTCCATTGATATTCTTGATCTTTTGTTTTTCCAAATGAACTTTGTTCTTGTGTTTTTTCTAATTCAGTAAAAAAAGTTTCTTGGTAGTTTGATATGTATGGCACTAAATAAGCAAATTAATTTGGGTAGAATGGTGATTTTTATTATGTTAGCTCATCCTACCCATGAGCAATCAATGTTTTTCCAATTGTTTAGATCTAGTTTTAATTGTTTGGAAAGTGTTTTGTAGTTGTGTTCATATAATTCCTGTGTTTGTTTTGGTAGATAGATTCCTAAGTATTTTATATTGTCTAGGGTGATTTTAAATGGTATTTCTCTTTCTACCTCTTGCTGCTGTGATGTTTTGGAAATATATAGAAATGTGATGATTTATGTTCATTTACTTTGTATCCTGCAACTTTGTAAAGTTGTTGATAATTTTTACTAGCTTTTTAGTTGGTTCTCTAGGATTTTTTTACGTAGACCATCATATCATCTGCAAAGAGTGATAGCTTAGTCTCCTCATTGCCTATTTTAACACCTTCAATTTTTTTTCTTCTCTAATTGTTACTACTAGTGTTTCTAGTATAATGTTAAATAATAGAGGTGATAATGCGCATCCTTGTTTCACTCCTGATCGTATTGGAAAGGCTTCTAATTTATCTCCATTGTATATAATGTTTGTTGATGGCTTTAGATATATATTGTTTATTATTTTTAGGAAAGGTCCTTCTATTCCTATACTTGCTAGTGTTTTCAATAGGAATGGGTTTTGTAGTTTATCAAGGGCTTTTTTAGCATCTATTGAGATAATCATGTGATTTTTGTTTGTAAGTTTGTTGATATAGTTTATTATGTGGATGGTTTTCCTAATGTTGAACCATCCTTGAATTCCTGGTATGAATCCCAATTGATTATGATGGATAACTCTCTTGATCACTTGCTGGAGTCTTTTTGCTAGTGTTCTATTTAAGATTTTTGCATCTATGTTCATTAGGGAGATTATTCTGTAGTTTTCTTTCTCCATTTTTGATTTGCTTGGCTTTGGAATCAGTACCATATTTGTGTCATAAAAGGAATTTGGTAGGACTCCTTCTTTGCTTATTATGTCAAAAAATTTGTATAGTATTGGCATTAGATTTTCTTTAAATGTTTGATAGAATTCATTAGTGAATCCATCAGGCCCTAGAGATTTTTTCTTAAGGAGTTCTTAGCTGGCTTGTTCAATTTCTTTTTTTGATATGGGATTATTTAAGTATTCTATTTCTTCTGCTGTTAATCTAGGCAATTTATATTTTTGTAAATATTCATCCATATCACTTAGATTGCTATATTTATTGTCATATAATTGGGCAAAATAGTTTTTAATGATTGCCTTAATTTCCCCTTCATTAGAGGTGAGGTCTCCCTTTTCATCTTTGATACTGTTAATTTGGTTTTCTTCCTTGCTTTTTTATTATATTTACTAATAATTTGTCTATTTTATGTTTTTTTTTTCAAAATGCCAGCTTATAGTCTTATTTATTAATTCATTAGTTCTTTTACTTTTATTTTATTAATTTCTCCTTTGATTTTTAGAATTTCTAATTAGGTTTTCATCTTGGGATTTTTAATTTGTTCATTTTCTAGATTTTTAAGTTGCATGCCCAATTCATTAATCTCTGCCCTCCCTAATTTGTTAATATATGCACTCAGTGATATAATTTTTCCCTAGAACTGCTTTGTCTGTATCTCATTGATTTTGGTGAGAAGTCTCATCATCGCCATTGTCTTCAATGAAATTATTAATTGTTTCTATGATTTGTTCTTTCACTAACTTATTTTGGAGAATCATATTATTTAATTTCCAAATAGTTTTTGGTTTGCCTCTCCATGTATTCTTACTAATAATTATTTTTATTGCATTATGATCTGACAACTTTGCATTTATTATTTCTGCTTTTTTTGCATTTGTTTGCCATGTTTCTATGCCCTAGTACATGGTCTATCTTTGTGAATGTTCCATGTGCTGCTGAAAATCAGATGTATTCATTTTTGTCCCTATTTATTTTTCTCCATATATCTATTAACTCTAATTTTTCTAGGGTTTCATTCACCTCTCTTATCTCTTTCTTATTTATTTTATGGATTGTTTTATCTAGATCTGATAGGAGAATGTTGAGGTTGCCCACTAGTATAGTTTTGATATCTATTCATCCTTGAGCTCCACTAGCTTCTCCTTTAGAAATTTGGATGCTATACCTTTTGGTGCATACATGCTGAGTACTGATATTTCTTCATTGTTTACACTGCCTTTTATTAGGATGTAATTGCATTCCCTATCTCTTTTAACCAGATCTATTTTTACTTTGGCTTTGTCAGAAATCATGATTGTAACTCCTGACTTCTTTTTCTCAGTTGAAGCCCAATAGATTTTGCTCCATCCATTCATTTTTATTCTATGTATGTCTGCCTGTCTTATGCAAGTTTCCTGTAGACAACATAGGTAGGATTCTGGTTTCTAATCCACTCTGCTAATGGCTTCTGTTTTATGGGTGAGTTCATCCCATTCACATTCAGAGTTATAATTATCAACTGTGTATTCCCAGACATTTTGATTCTCTCTCCTTATCCTGCCCTTTCTTCTTTCACTATTTCCTTCTATATCAGGGTTTTGTTTTTAATCAGTTCCCCTAATCTCCTCCCTTATTGTACTTCCCTTTCTCCACTCTCCCTTCTTATTCCCCTCTTATTCTTCTTCTTTATGGTCTTTTTAAGCAACTCCCACCCACCCAACCTCTCCCTTCCTAGTGTTGCTTCCCTCCCCACCAGTCCTTTTGTTAGGCTTCTACTTCTCTACAGGGCTCGAATCAATTTATTCCATTTTGTTTGTTTTCCCAATTTTCTTAATATTAACTTCTTTTTTCCTTCTAGTTTTGTTATCTATCTATCTATCTATCTATCTATCTATCTATCTATATCTTGACATTTCCTTCTATATCATTGGTTGCTGTTCCTTCTAAGTAAACTTCTCACAGTTAACCTGTTGATAATAGCAATTTTTAATATTTGTAAATATCTTCCTTTCTTCTAGGGATACAAATTGATTAAACTTATTGGGTCCCTTAAAGAAAAGATTTTATTTTATCCCTCCTCCCCACTGCTCTCTTAATTACATTATTGTGATTCTCTTGAGTTCTGTGTTTTGGCAGCAAACTCTTGTTTAAGTCCATTTTTTTTTCTTTATGAATGCTTGGCAATCCTCAATTTTATTGAAAGACCATAATTTCTCCTGCAAAAATATAGTCAGTTTTGCTGAATAATTGATTCTTGGTTGTAGACTCAGTTCCCTTGCTTTCTGGAATATTATGTTCCATGCCTTCTGGTCCTTCAATGTAGATGTAGTAAGATCCTGTGTTATCTTAACTGTGGTTCCCTAATATCTGAATGACATCTTTTTAGCAGCTTGTAATATTTTTTCCTTGGTCTGGTAGGTTTTTAATTCATGTATAATATTCCTGGAAGTTGTCAGTTGTGGATTAAATGTAGGAGGTGATCTGTGGATTCTTTCAATTTCCACTTTTCCCTTTTGTTCAATGCCAGGGCAGTTGTCTGTGATAATTTCTTGTTGAATGATGTCGAAACTTTTTCTTTTGTCATGATGTTCTGGTAAAGCAATAATTCTTAAATTGTCTCTTGTAGCTCTTTTCTCCAGACCTTTGGTTGAATCAATGAGGTGTTTCATATTCTCCTCAAAATTTTAATTTAAAAATTTTTATAAATATATTCTTGCTACCTTGTGAAGTCATTTGCTTCTAGTTGAGTTCTATTTTTTAAATACTGAATTTCGTTCCTGGCTTTTTGGTCATCCTTCTCCCTCTGGTCTGATTTTCTTTGTAGATCATCTTTTGCCTTCTTTGCTTCATTTTCAAGATAGCTATTTCTGTCTTTTAAGACTTTATTTTCTTGTTTTAGTTCATGTACTTCCTTTTTCAAATTGTCTTCAGCCTCTCTTGATTGCTTTTTGAGTTCCTGAAGTTCTTGAGTAAATTGAATTTTGAGATCTTGCAAAGCCTGTGCCCAATTCATTGGAACTTCTTCCTCTTTTATTTCATTTGCTCTCTTTTCATTTCCTTGAAAGAAGATCTCAATTGTCATTTCTTTTTGCTTTTTTCTGTGTTTGCTCATATTTTTTTCCTTTTCTGTTCTGCTAGTTTAAGCAGTTGGATTTAATGAGCTTTGATGAAAGATCTTTCTGCAGCTGGCAATGGAGGTTTGTAGTTACTTTCTCTGTAGTGTATGGGTGAAGGGTGTTGAAATTTCCCTGCCCTCTCCAGACTTCTTATCTGTCTTGATGGGATTAAACCTGTATTGATGGGAGTAGTCAGCACAGCTTAATGTGCCCTGAGGCTAAAACCTTGGGAAGGGGAAAAAAAAGAATTGAGAGGACAAGATGTAGTGTTTTCACTGAATTGCCAGCAGCAGGGTCACCCTGCTCTATCCTGCTCTTTGACCTAGTTTTCTTTCCTCTTGAAGCTCTTTTTTCTCTATCTTGGTTTGATAAAGCCAGGCAGTCTGAGGTTTGGTTCCATCTAAGCTGCCATCTTCTGAGGGTTTTTGCTGTGTTTCTGTGGCTTTCTCCTCTAGTCACCTTCCCCTGTACCTGTGTTCAACTCCCTGAGTCTGGTGCCAGCAAGTCCCTCTCTCTAGGCTGGTGGCCCTGCCCACCTGACCAGAGATTTCAGGGGCTGCTGCAGATTCTGCATAGCTTGTGGGGGAGGGGTCCTGGGATTCCCCTTCTATATCCTCAGACTATACAGTTCAAGAATTCAAGATTTTTCTTGGTTTACCTCTTTAGGTGTCCAACAGTAGGGTTCCCCTGTTGTTTCCTGTTGTTAGATTTGGTCCTCTTTCTTCTTGAAATGCATTGTTTTCTATCTCTATATGGAATAGTGAGGAGGTTTTAAGATTTGCTCTAAGCCACCATCTTCCCAGAATCTCTATTCTTTTCTAACAAACTAGTTTCCAGTTATCCCAGCAATTTTTAACAAACAATGATTTCTTATCTCAAAAACAGGGACATATGATTTTGTCAAATACAGAATAATGACAATTTTGGCTGTTGTTTGTTGTGTCTATTATACTCCACTTATCTACCTTTCTATTTCTTAATCAGGACTAGATAGTTTTGTAACTACTGCTTTATAATACATTTTAAATTCTTTCAAAAATCTGGATGCTCTTATACTTATAGCATATAGATTTAAAATTGATAGAGCATCCTTATCTTTTGCACTATTTTCTTTGCTGCCCTCTTAACATATCTTTTGCACTATTCTCTTGAATATTTCTATTTTAGATTCATCTTTGTCAGAGATCATGATTATTACCCCTGATTTTTTTGTCAATTGAGGCATAGTATATTCTTATCCAACCCTTTATTTTTTACTTTATATGCATTTCATTTTTAATTATGATTCTTTTGAACAGCATATTGTTGAGTATTGTTTTTTAACTCATCCTGGTATCTGTTTTTGTTTTATGCATGAATTCCTTCGATTCTTATTCAGTGTCACACTTACTAGTTGTGTTTCCTTTTATTCTGTTTTTTTTTAATTTCTCAATGTTTGTCCTTTTTATTTTTTTCTTTCTTTTTGCTATATCCCTCCTCAGATTTCTATTTTTCTGTTCACTTTCTCTCCAATTTACACCCCTTCTTAGAAATCTTCTTTTCTCTACTCTCTTGGCCCTTTTAGTCCCAAAGTGGCCCACTTTTCTAAGGGTCCCTCCCTTGTCTTTTCCCCCTTACTTTTTAGTTCCTATTATATCTGCCTTTCCAAAGTTCCTTCCTTTTCCCCACTATCATGTCCTTTTGTTTCTTGTTATGGGTTTGATTCTAAACATACCTCCTTTATCTTATTCTAGGAGTCACTCCCTCCCCTTACTCTCCATTTCTGGATGTAAAATCCTTTCTTGGTATTCCTCCCTTTCCTTATTCCCTTGTCCTCCTTTGTCTTAATCTATTCTTACTTCTTTTAGTCTTTGAGTCCATTAACATAATTTCCTTTGCTTACTCTCTTGCCTTATCCTGGTCTTTCCCTTATACCTTCTCCTTTCACTCCTATTTCTCTGTTTGCTAAGACTTTTACCATTCTAATACTGCATATTGTTATCTCTTTATCCAAGATGTAATGAAAGTATGGTTCTCACCCTACTAGCCCTCCATCCCTTTCTTTGTTCTCTTAGGCAGTTCCTCAACTCATATCTTCTCCATATGAGATAGCCATTCCATCCTACCTCCTTCTGACCTGCTTCAGCACTCCATTGCATTCACCTTGAGGTCATGTTTTCTATTCATAGATGCCCTTTCAAAATACCCAAATAATGATGTCATTCCCAGGGGTCCTGTAAAACATTTTCTGATACAAAAATCAGACAATTTGACTTTTTGAGTGGTTAGGATTAGTCTTTCATCATTACCTTTCTATATTTATTCTAGATCAAATTTAATACTGAATTCTGTATTTTTCCCCTAAAATAGTTGGAACTTCTTTAGTTTATTAAATATCCATTTTTTTGTCTTTTATATTCATGCTTATATTTTCTGGAGATGTTATCCTTGGTTGTAAGGTAAGAGGTCTTGCTCCTTGGAACAATGTTCCATGTCCTGCCTTCCTTTTATTTTGTGGCTCCTAGGTCTTCTGTTATTCTCACCAATAGTTCTACAGTATTTAATTGTGTTTTGTTGTTGTTGTTGCTGTTGCTTATAGTATATGTTGCTTGACATGGAATTTACAGAACTTAGCAGTGATTTCCCTCTTCATTTTCTTCTTTGGGTCTCTTTGAGGTGGTGATCATTGGATTCTTGCAATTCATTTTTTACCTTCTGATTCTAGAATTTTTTGAATCTTCACTCTCTTCTCTGTCATCTTCTTATAATGTCCAAATAAATGTCTATATTCTTATTCTTTCCCTGATTATGACTTCTTTCAAGGGAAAGCACTCATCTCTTCTCATTGATTTAGGAGTATCTGAAAGAAATATCAAATAAACTCTATGATGTTGATCTCTTATTCCAAACCCACTCTGCCTGATTTCAAGAATAAAGGATAAAAGAAATATTCATAATCCCTCAAAATAGGGAATTCCCTCCTATGAAATAGGCCTCAACTCATCTATCCATTTTGTACAAAGAAAATGCTTAAAGCACATGAGGTTTAACAAATTGTCAAGTATCAGAAAATTGAGAAAAGAATTGCTCCCTAGTCTTCCTAACTCCACATTCAGCAGTCTTTCCATTGCTGAGGATCAGCATGAGAATAGAAATTGCCCTAGTCCCTTTGTCTTTCAATATTAAACTAATGGTTGTAATACATTCTATATAGTTGAAAGAATTATATGAAGTCCAGTCATGATGACATGAACCATCATTATCAATATCATCACTCTCATTATCCTAATTAGTCCTGGATTAGGCCTGAGAATATGACTTAATTGGTGTAGTCAATAGTAGAAAAATTTATTTAATCAGAAAGAATGTCAAGTTTTCTACTATTTAGTGTTAGAGATTAGCCTAGAGTAGTAGCATCAAACTTAGAAAATAGTAGCTGGTGCCACTTTCTAAATTAGATAAACACAAATCAGCATTATCTCTGCTTCATCATATATTTTTTTAAATATTTATCAATTGCACTTTATATGGTTCTTGAAAAGGATACAATCCTGTCCTAGACAATTGAGATGGTAAATGATTTCCCTAGGACTATAAAGCTAGTTTTGAAAGAGGTAGAAATAACAGTCCATTGGTCATTTTTTAAGCATGAGACATTGTCTCAATATTAAATAAATAAACAAATAAACAAACAAATAAATAAATAAAGGTAAAAGCTGGGTGAAAGAGATAAACAAATTTTATATCCTTAGATCATTGTTTTCATTTATAAGACAGAGATTGATCCAAAGAAATCATTTCTTTAGGCATTCTCCTTCCTACTGGAATATTTTGGGGTACCATCAGTTAGCCAAATTCTGCTTTGTTGTAAGAACTTGGTATTCAGAGCACTCATGTGCTGTGTGCTACTCAGCTGATGATTTATGGATTTATTATAGTATGACTTTTTTTATGACTGCCACTATACCACCTCAAAGTTTGTCACTAGACACCTAGATGTAGCCTAATTTTTTATTAATATAAATGAAATCTCATAAACTGAAATTCTGTCATTCAGCCAACTCACTGACTCAACTTCCAATTTCAAATCTTTTCTCTTTCAATGGAATTGACAGGCAATGAAATGACAACTGCCCAACACTACTCATTTTCTATTGTTATATTTTGACTGAGTAGGGAAAAATACTTTTCATGTTTCTAAGTTTAATAATCTGGGACACTAACTATAACTAGCAACCAGAATATCCTTTATTTAAAAAAAATATATTTTTTTTTTACCGCACTGGCAATCTTAAGTCTTTCCTGTGCCTTTATCTTGAAAATGACTCACATATTTTACCTTCTGAATTAGATTTAGAGGCAACAAGATAGATATTTCCAAAAATATGAGAGAATGTCATCAGGAAAAGGTATAATACTTGATTCTGTTTGAGCTTGGAGAACAGACATAGGGATGATAGATGGACATTTCAAGGAAGTAAATTTCAGCTGGCTGATAAGAGAAAGGGAAATCAAGCATTTTATAACAATTAAAGCTATACCAAATGGAATGGACTAGTTTGAGTTACTGAGGGTCCTTGTTTGTTAGAGACTTTCAAGTCAAAGGTCAATGACTACTCCTTGAGAATCTTGTGGAGGATGCTCTTGTTTAGATATAGCTTGAAATATGTGGCCTCTGAGCTCCATTTTAACTGGAATTTCATGAATATTGTAGCTATCACTGATTTTTTAATGCCAATATTATAATATATAATATTCTAAGTACTATACTGTGTGATCTAGGAAAATTGAAATTCTCTCTTTTTTTCTTATTTCTGTACCTTTGCACTGGCCTTCTGCCATGCCCAGAATGCATTTCTTTCTCACTTTAGCTTCATAAAAAACTTTCTTCCTACCTCACTGAAATAAACACTTTCTTATCCTGGCTACTTCTACTGGTTTTCATTAATTATTACATTTTGAATCTAATGAGATAAATCCTTTGAAGTGCCTTGAAAACTTTAAATTGCTATAGAAATACTAGTTGTTCAAATTCCTTAACAATTTTATATACATTTGTATTTACCATCTTCACTCACCAAATGGTCAGTCGAAAACTATTTTTTTCAAAGCCCATGAAGTTTGTTGAAGCAGGTACTTAGAGTATGATTGGACAATGAAGATGACAACATCATCCACTGTATCTCAAGTCATTGCAAGACTTTCTGATTTTTTTTTTGTTACTGGACTTTGATGACTTTCACAGAGAAAGTGAAGCTGATGATGCAGTATAACTCTGCCTTACTAAAATCAGATTCATCCACAAGTCAATACATTACCACCTAATGTCATTGGTCCTCTTTGTAAGGGATAAGCATTCATTGTCTTTATACTTATTGAGTATTGCATCAGCCACTGAGTAGGTAAGCCAATATAGCTGAAACATGTAAGGGATGTAAGAGAAATAAGAGGTGATAAGGGCTTGCTACTACTTTTAACACAAACTCATTTCTGTCTCTGTTGGAAATAGCCTCCAGCTGTGGTGGAAAACCTATGGCACATGTTCCAGAGGAGGCACTCAAAGCCATCTCTGTGGGCACACACACCATCTCCCAGCACAGAGCTCCCCAGAGTTTGTTATTAGAAAGCCAGAGGGATGTAGGGCCAGGCGACTCCCTCCTCTTATCCATGGATGCCTGAGGACAATTCTCACATCATCTATCCCTCTAAAAGGTTTGCCATCACTGCCTTAGGATACTGAGGTCAAGAACTACTTCCAACTATTTTTTCCCAACCTGACCCTCAAGCCCATCATTTAGGGGGAAAATTCCTGTAGAGAAAGGAACCACCATCATTACCACTACCAAAATCAACCTTTTTCATCTATCATTGATAGGAAGGTAATTCAAATCTTAGGTAAAGGAGACCATCATTTTTAATAGAAACCACTTTGTTGAGAGAAGATATCAGTTTCTTCTACAAGTTCTGTAGCTCCCACCTCCTAAGCAGTCACATCTACTCTAGTCACTGAGTTTCTTACCACCAGAGGCTTTGGTGCTATCAGATTGTCTAACATCAAAAATGAACATGGTGTATTATTGAGAATAAATAAAATATTTGACCATCTATATTGCCACCATACCATGGAGGTCATTTGACTTAAACCTTCAAAATCTATAGACATACAAATATACATACACATAAACATGTACGTGTACATATATATTTACATTATAGATACATATCTTATATATGTATATGTGTTATACATAAATATCTGAACCTATAACTTTCTTTTTACTAAGAAATAAATATTTCTCAAGACCAGACTTTTTTCTTTTCTATTTTTATCCCAAGTGCTTAATTACAATGTTTTTCACATGCTAAACACTTAGTACTTTTAATTCATTTTATCTATATACTTCCCCCTTGACTAGTTTACCCTAGCTCCCAATATATAGATATAGTTTTTGAACAGGGATTATTTAATTCTTTATATTTGTTTTTCCAAGGCCTTGATCATATTTAGTACTTGATAAATGATTGCTGATTGATTAAGTAATTGGACACCACTGCAACATGTCACTTCTGAAAATAACCAAATTCTTTAGCATATCAGTTGAGGTTCAAGGTTTGTGAATTTTGGATCAAAGCTCCATCAAATAATAAACTTTCATTCTGTTTTTGTATCAAATTACACTGGCAAAAAAACTTGGGAATTAAAAAAATGAGATTCTCATAAAATTACAGAACAGTAATGTCAGAAAACTTCAATTGTCTCATCTCTTGTGATTCTTGGTCCAGTGATTTCTGGTTTCTTTAATGGGGCATACCTCATTAAATTCAACCCAGCAACTTAATATTAATAATAATTTGCACTTCATCCAAGGACATAAGAATGATTTGCAATATTAATTAAGACTTAAAACGTTCCCATGGGGTAAGTAAATACATTACCATTCATTGCCCCGAACTAGGCTAATTAAGACTCTTTAGTTTAGGTAAAGAATCAGTCTCCTACAGACATGTGTCTCTATTCGCTAATGTCCTAAATATTAGTCTTTCTTAGAATCAGAGAACAAGTTGTTTAATTTTATTTTTTTCAGCTGTGGCCACATAAAAAATCTTCTATTATTTTAGATTTTAAACACATATGTTTCTTGTTGTCTTCATGAAGATTTAAAGAATCACACTTACTAAAGGGAGTACATACATGCTCCATTTTAATGCCTATAAACATTAAAGAAATTCCTGTTTTATACATTGTGCTATGTTAGTCACTGTGGACAGTATACCCTAATACTCCTCTCAGGATCTTTTGGATTAAACATGGCAATAGTTATATATATATATATATATATATATATATATATATAATATTTGATAGCTTATTTCCTGTTTGGGGGCAAGGAATAGGGAAATATTAGTGTTAACCACAAAGTTTAAAACATGGAGCAATTTACTCTGTAATATATAGAAATATAGGAAGGATAGAAAAGTAAAAAACGAAGCATGTTTTGGAGGAAAGGTTTTATATATTATCTTCATAAATATGTTTTAGTTAATAAATATTTATATTAATAATAATGTAATATATATAATAACTAATAATTTAGTTACCAATGTGGAGGGGGTGAGAATCATTTAAGAAGTCATTGATTAGTTCCTAAGACTCAAGAATAAATCAGGGCTGGTAATAAGGATTTGGGTTTCATCTTCACAGTGATGGTAATCAAAATGACCTAATGTGTGAGAACAAAGCAACAGATTGGAGATTACTCATGGTCCTTTCACATGTTGTTGTTGTTGTTGCGTTTCCTCCAACATCTTTTTTATAGGGAGACTTATGCAAGCTATTTATCCTTTTCCACTCTCTATTTTTAAATCTTCCATTTGCTCTCATTTTGAGTACCCTTGAAAACCATGCATGTTTCAAGCACTGCAGCATATGGCAGACAACTTGCTTAGCAATGTAATAATCAGTCTTGCATTCATTTTCCATTTGTCTTCAATTCAGTGTGATGGTTTTATTCTATCTATGTGGTTGGGTCAGGTCCCTACAGGACACCCAAGTGGAAGGTGAAGGCGATGATCTGAATAATTCAGTCAGGACCCTAAGTATGCCGATATTTTAGGCAGTCATTTGTAGGAATCATTTCGACATAATGAATCTGGATTAACATTCTTGTCCTCAAAATAGCCATAATATTTGAAATTTGGATTTGGATGTGCATTACTCAGTAAATGCAATCACCTAATAGCAGCTGAAACCATAGACTGAAAGTTCCACACTGAGCAAGGGAGAGCGAGGGTTAAATCTAAAATTGAATATTTATTGGTTTTGCTTTTATTCACTCAGGGTTAAGGATGGTTGTGTTTGAATGTGTTTCATTAGCTTAAGGCATTTTGGAAGAGTTTGGACTTTGCACACATAATTACATCATCTATTTATTTCCACAACAGTTATTGGTTGGGTAGTAGAATTTAAAATGATCTAGATAGAAGTAGGTTTATAGTAGAGATGGGCAAAGAGCACACACTTGAGAAAAGTGGAAATGAAAATTATGTGGAAGTAGCACAGCAGGCCAGTAGGGTCAAGAGATCCTTCTTACAAAATGAGTAAGATTATAAGGAAGACAAGCTCAGGTATGATCAGCGGATTAATGCCCATGATAACCGAAGTGCACAGAGCAGGAAGGGACAAGAGAACCCTTTAATTTATCTATCCAGCTGTGCAGAGGGATAGAAAGAGAAGATGAAATGGCTGAAGGTACTAATCATTCTTTCTCCCAGGCTACATTGCCTCTCTGGGACATTCCAACATTGATTTTGGCAATGCTGAAATGGAAACTAATAGTTCAATGGAATGGAAAAGGCTCTGGATTTAAAGTCTGATATTCTTGGTTCAAACACCACAGTTCTGTTTCCTTACTTGAGCAAGTGATTTAATCTCTTTGATTCCCAGTGTCATTAGCCCTAAAATGATAAAACTGGACTATGTAGCCTCTAATTTTCTTTCCAACTCTAAATCAGTTATTCTTATGAATTAATACCGCTTAACACATCAATTCAATTAATCAAACATTGATTAAATATCTACTCTGTATAAGCCCCCCCCCATAGTTTAAAACATATTAAAATTATAGGGCGGGGGGCAGCTGGGTACCTCAGTGGAGTGAGAGTCAGGCCTAGAGACAGGAGGTCCTAGGTTCAAACCTGGCCTCAGCCACTTCCCAGCTGTGTGACCCTGGGCAAGTCACTTGACCCCCATTGCCCACCCTTAACAATCTTCCACCTATGAGACAATACACCAAAGTACAAGGGTTAAAAATTAAAAAAAAATTATAGGGCATTCACTTTAAGTTGTTTTCAAAGAGATATGCAACTATCCCATCTTGTTTCCATTTTATTTATTGATTTTTACAGACTGGAGGACTGGAGGAGAACTTTATCTAGAAGCATAAAAATGGAAAGAAGTCACTTTATCTTTGCTGTCTCTTTATTGCCTGCTTTTGAGGATGAGTGTGTTTATAAAACAACAAAGTCAGAACAAAGCATTCAGCCCTGTCATAGTCTATGAACATAACAAAAAATGGAAGAGTATATGTACCATTATTCCTCCTAAAAATTCCTTGTTGGCCAGAAGGAAAGGATTTTCCCTCTGCTACTCCATATTCTGCACCTCTTCTCCCTCAGACACAATTTCTCACACATTTGTGAAACTCTTACAAGGCTGAAGACTTGCTATACTCTTCTTTTAGTGGATTTGTAATCTTAAACTAGAATCTGATACTGCCTTTACTGAAATAAAACTTTTTAGAGGAAAGATAGTGATTCAATCAAATAACTTCTTATTTAAATGAGCTTGGAAAGGTTTCCCTTAATCAATTGAGTTTATAGTTGGGTTTTAATGTGATCTACCAAATATTCCCTCTTGACCATCAACATCCATTCTCCATTTTTTCAATGCTCAGATCTTTTTGTGTTCTAAGCCTCATGTATTTCATAACTCAGATCACATGAAGGTTAATTCTAAAAATACTAACTCTCTTGTTCAATGCAGTTGGTATCCCATACCTGGAATGCTTAACCTACTCACCTCCAAGTCTTGGAATTTTTACTTTCACTGAAGACTCAATTCAAGGTTTCTAAACTATCTGAAGTCATTCCTGGTCCTCTAAACTTGTTTGGGGTCTCTTCCAACTCAGATAATCATGTATATACTTTGCTGTTTGCCCTTTGTGAAAAAATTGCTTTCCATTTTGCCTTTGTGTCCAAAGTGCCTAGCAGAGCATTTCCCATAGAAGAAAAATTGTGAAAATATTTACCTTAATTAATTTGAGAGAACTATTCCAGTCCTTTCTCTTTACACTTAAAAGGGTATCCATAAAAAAACCCTAACTATTATTCACTCAAGATTATGTTAAAGTGAATTTAAATCTTCTGACTTTTGGCAGCAATGAGAGAGATTTATACACCCCAATTATTTCTCTTATTTTGCCTCATGCTACCTTCCAAAAATCAAATTATACTAAGTCTCACTTTTCTTACATAGAAGGAGAATATAGAGCGAATGCATTGACTCAATTCAATGAGAACATCAGATAAATGAATTCCTTTGTAATATGTGGACAAAATAACTGAAGGATACACTGAATTTTTCAGTTTCCAACTAGATGTTGTCATGCCCTATGGATAAAACCATAACTTCTCAGAACTTGAATTGTTAGGCTGACTTGATTTTGTTTTTTGGAATAGAGTGGATATTCTAATGGCCAGGATAACAACATTTTTGGATACCTTGGGGCCTTGTTTTGAGGTTTATTGCTAAAATGTCATCTATAAGCCTGAAAGTCAAGCAAAGAACATATCCTTTACACAATTTGGGAAATAGATATTGTGTTTTAGCTCAAGGCTAGCATTGTTTATCCTGTCTTTAGCATGAGCAACCAAAAAGTACCAACAACAGCCTACCAAGTTTCTAAAAAACATTCTTAATTAATAAAGGAAAAACAACATGGAGAAATAATCTGGCACATTCTCCACTATCTATGCCCTTATTATTTATGTCTTTATTATCTCCACTGCTTATTGTATTACACAAATCTCATTTTTCTGTTTCTGCTAATGTTATTATTAGAAGTAACATGTTGTAGGAGAAAATAAAGTGCTTTGTTGGTAAGCCCTGTATTTAAAACCAGACCCTGCAAGTTACTACTTATGTGACCTGAGATAATATCTTAACTTCTAAATAACTCATTTTTCTCCTTTGCAAAATGTGGAATTTGGATTAGGTGCCCTATCCTTATGTATAGTCTAGTTCTTGAACACAATAATAGCTTGCATTTCCTATAGAGTGTTTTAAGAATTACATTACAAAGTATTACATATTTTATCTCATTGCATCATTAAAACACCCCTCAGAAGTAGGTACTATTATAATCCTTATTTTACAGATGAGAAAACTAAGGTAGATCTAAGTCAAAGATCATGTAACTGACAATGTTTGAGGCCAAATTTAAACTTAGGTACTCCTGAGTATAGATCCGGTGTTCTAATCACTAGAACACTTTCTCCATAAGTACCCTCAATGAGCAAAAAAAAGAAAAATTTTAATGTTATCACTGAAGTTTTCAAAGTATTGTATGTGCTTTGTATTAATTAGAAATTGTGTACCTTTAGACTCCATCTCCCAGAATTCCTTCCTCATCCACAAATTTCACTTTCTTTTTCATTTACATGCGTCTTTATGTTATTGTTTATATATTTATATAATCTCCTCCCTCTCTCTCTCTTCCAGGTGTGTGGCTTGGGTGAGCTCCCTCTTGACTCTAGCCTTTAGTTTCCATTTTGCTTCAAGTTAAATTTAATAAATCTTATTAAATATAATATTTGGAGTATTTTGGGATATTAATTTTGAAGCTTATAGCATTGTTTCACTTTATCCTCCCAACATCCCTGTCAGCCAGGTACAGCTATTCTGCTTTTATCAGTAGTGTTACATAGAACATTCCCTACCAATTGCCCTCTCTGGAATTCTAAATTTGACTTATTAGGAGTGATACTCTATGTTTTTATGCCATACAGGATTAGTAGAAAAATGCTAATTTTGAAAATATGGGCCTTTACTTTCAAGAGAAATTTTGAGCTATTCAAAGAGCCCTCCAAGCAACTATAAAGATAGAGGGATAAGGGATAAGGCAAAATGCAAAATTGTCTTTAAAAGGGAGAGAGGAGAATTTAGTCATGAACCCTGGGAAAAGATTCTAGAAGGAGAAGGCATTGCAGAGGAGGGTTTTGGGAATTAACTGGGTTAACTGTCATTACACAATTGTCCTGTCTCTGAGTTGGAAGGGGGAACTGATACTCCATCAGCTCCTGTAACCTGGCTAATTTTGTGGAGAAACTTGGAGGGTTTGGGACTTGGAAGATACTTAGGAGGAGATCTGGGTTTCCCTGCAGTGTTGTGGACAATTTGGCTGTGGCAATTTGGTTAAGGTAAACCAAAGGGTTTAATATCTGGGACTTTGGATTTTTTTACCCAAGAAAGCACCCCCAGGCTTGGGAAAGGACTCAGTTCACTTGTGACTCCATTCTTACTAGCCCTTTTAGGGACAATTAAGTTAGTTGATTAATAATCTGAGACACTTAGTATAGATAGTCAATCAGGTGGTTTGGGGGATTAGAAATATCTGGGAGCTGATAAGAAGAGTTTAAGATGACCAGAAGAGCTTTCTTTTAAGAGGAGCATAGAAAAATGGGTGGAGGTAGAGCTTTGTAGATTCAGGAATATATTGGATCTTAACTATCAGTTCCCTAACATTAATAAGCAAAATTAGCTTGTGTTTTCATATAGTCTCAAGGGGTTTGTGTTTCATTAGACCTCGGAAGGTCCTTAGGTGGGCTTTTCATCACCAATCCATCTGGGTCCTTCTCTATCCAGATATTTCGGAGGTACAATTCTTTCTCACAACCCAACTCTGAGATCAGCTTATTGTCCATTTATTCCTTCTTGCTCAAATATTCATACTGGTGGACAAGCCATGTTAACTGTCCATCTAAATCCAAAATGAAATCTATTATAGTAGGTATTGATGTTATATTTGTTGTTTTCCCTTTTCAAGAAAAAAATTGTCTGTTTCCTTAAATAAGTCAGAGTGAAATAGTATGAATCACATAAAATAGATTGCAGCTTCCTAATTAATACTCTCCCTATCATTACTGTTCACAATTCTGACCTTAGCTTAGACAAGTCAAAGGACCATTGGACATAGACAGTTGACTGAGGATCCCCCACAATAATAGCAAGACTTTCCCTGATTGGTAATACAGAATTTGACTCATTTCATTCTTTTTGGAATTATTTGATGTTTTCACTGTCCAGTGCATACCAGTTTTGTCAGAGAGAGAAATGAGTTTAAAATGTAAATATACAATCTTTCAGTGTGCATTACTAAAATTACTCTTTTATCAGGTTTATTTCACTAAAAATCTATAATGACTGCCTTTTGTCTATAAGAAAATCTCCAGCTATATTAGTCATCCATTCAATATTTGTTTGTTTGTTTTTTAATTTTATTATCAAGCACTCATTAAGTACCTAGTATATTCAGACTTCTTATATTAGTTGATGGTCATACAAACATACAAATGAAATAATCCATGTCCTCAAGGACCTTACATTCTATCAACTCTCTTTAGCCAATTATCTTTCTACTTTCCCATTTTCACTACCCATAGAACTCTTCATTCTAAGCACCTAATTTGATATTACATTTCCCAAATTCTCCATTCCCCTTAATCTAAATTGTTTTAATCAAAATCCATCATTTCAATTTCCATACTAGCCAAATGCATGTCTCCTCTGAACCTCCTACAGTAGACCTCTTCTACCTACCTTATCAGCTCTGAGAGTTCTGCTCAAAGGACTACATTTTAAATTCCTGATCTGCCACTTGCTACCTATGTGACCTTAGGAACTCAGGTTGCTTCAATTTCCTCAAATATGAATGAGAGGGTTTGATTGGATAACCTCTAATTACCATTACAGAGGGGGGAAAGCAAATATAGCTATGATCTCATGATTCCTTAATATAAATTTCTATTTATCTTTATATATTTGAGGTTTATTAATCTGTGTAAATGTTGCTGTGACTTCAAGTAGAATGAAAGGCTATTTCTCTTCTCCTTCCCTCCAGCAATTAATATGATATTTGGTCCAATGAAGGTACTTTGTGAATGATTATCATGGCTATTGGCAATTCAAAACATACCACTCTTTCAAAACAGAAATACAACCTACTTTTAATCTTATGTCACTTAAACACCTGAAGCTACTGATATTTATTTCTTCTATTCCTGAAATCAATACACTTCTCAAATTGATCAAGAGGATATTGAGGAAATATATTTTTGCATCCTATAGCTATATCCATGGTAATGGAGAACTCCTTAATATGACAAATATCAAGTTGTAAATATGCTATTAATTTTCTGAGTGGACTAATAAAAATGGATTTTGAGTAAAGTATTAAATAGAAGCTTTTGGGTTGAACAATATGTCTCTTCATTCAAAACCCAATTCCACTAATCATTTAAAACTCTTATTAAGATCATCCATTGATTTTATAATTTTTTATTTCTTTTTATTTTAAATGGCTTAGCAATAATCATTCAACAAAACAAAGAAAACAACAATACTGTTTCCCTAGTCTGTGTAAAACATTCTCTCCCACAGTCACATTCTATTTGAGGTGGTGGCAAAAGGTCAACTTCTATGTGAAATATAAATCAACATTCAAAAAAGAATATTGATAACATGGATTTACTATAGTGTTAAAATCTGATGTTTCTTCAAGATTCTATCACAAAATATATTCCATATCATAAAAGAAAATTAAAGAAGGGACAGTATAATGAAGATGACAGTTTCCTAGACAACAGCAAAAAATGTCATTTAGCTCTTTGACATGACTCATATTTTTAATACTTAATTTACTTGAAACAAAGGAAGTCTCAGTGATGTTAATAAGTTATTCTCTTACCATTGCAAAAAATTTGGACAAATTGTGCTTGGAATGGAGATTCCTGTTTTAAAAGTAAGCAATTTAATCTGTAAGTAAAACTAAGTGTAGACTATGTCTAGTAAATCAGTGTTTTGATTGGGAAAGCACATCATTCATTTAGATAAAATACATTTGGAAGAAAATAGAATATATATATGTATATATATACATACATAATGTGTATATTACTTATTAAAGGCTAGGCATTTAGGATTAAGTGACTTGCCGCAGTTAGGAAATGTATGAGGTTAGTTTTTAATCCATGATCTCTGATCAGTAGACTTTGTTCTCTATGCACTGAGCCTCTTAGCTGCCCATAAATAAAGCTTCAAAGTTGGCAAGGCACCTTACATTTGTTATCTCATTTTGGACTCATTAAAAACCCTGAGAAGTAGATGCTATTATTATTCTCATTTAACAGATGAGGAAACCGAGGCATAATGAGGTTAAATAACTATCACAGGCACACATATTTAGTATGCAAGATCAAACTCGGGTCTTCCCAAGAACAAGTCGAGAATTCTATGCATTGTAGAACCTAGCTGCCTCTTCAGCTATTTCCACATGCATGTATATACATGACTGTTGAAGAAATGAATAACTAAAAGTTCATAGTGTATCAGGTTGTATGTTAAACCAAATTCTCTGAAAACATTAAAAATATTCTTCAAATTAATAAAGACACACTGGGAATGAAATTTGCTATTTTTATTATTAGGGAAACATTTAGTGAATTATTGGCAAGATATTAAAGAGTAGCCAAGTGTTTCATTGTAGTTGTTGCTTCTGTAGCTGTTAAGTGAACTATCTTTTCTTATCTTTTGATCATTTATTAAATGACCCACACATAGTAGGCTCTTGATAAATGTTTTCTGATTTTGTTACTGTTGTTGTTCAGTCATTTCAGTCATGTCTGACTCTCCACATCGCCATTTGGGATTTTCTTGGCAGACATACTGGAGTGGTTTGACATTTCCTTTTCCATCTCTTTTTATAGATGAGAAAAAGAGGCAAAATGACTTGCACAGCTTCACACAGATAATAATTGCCTTAGCTCAGATTTGATATCTTGAATGAGAGTCTTCTCAACTCCAGGCACAGCACTTTATCCACTGCATTAACTAGCTGAACTTTATATATATATATATATAATATATTACATAATATAATAATATAATATATACACATATATATAACATAATTTAGCCTGAAGGAGAATTTTAAGTTCTTTAAAAATTGAGTACATTCAGATTATTTGAGGAAAGAAATACCAAATTATCATACTTTTCACCATTGTTCATAAAGGAGTCCTGAGTAAGAATGTCATGATCCACTCTTATTCATTAAGTGCTATTAATTAAGAAAATATATAAAATGGCAGGAGAAAAAAGTGTTAGAGGGTGAGAAGTGATATGAAAATCAAATGTGAAAAACTTTTTTGGCAAAGTCCTTTGCTCCTACCCCTTACTTATATGTGAGCTCATCTCTTTTAAAAATGAAGAGTTGGGTTTTGAAAAGAAAGAAGGCATGCTTATCTATTTCCTGAATGAAGGAAAAGGGAAGTATAGAAAGTTTTGGAGACAAGTCACAGATTGTGGCTATCTCCTTCCATTGATTACTTTGGTATAGTTCAAATTCTTGGTATTAAGAGCTGGAAAGAACCAGATATATGCTAACCCAATTTCATTGTTAAACGGATTAGAATATTGAGATTTAAGAAAGGAAAATGGTGTATCCAAAGTAATATAAATCAGGGAATCAGCAACTTTTGAAAGGGAAGGAATTTATAGGTAACCTAGCCCAATTCCTTCATTATATACATATATATGTACATAATATATTGAGATATATATCGAGATATATAATTTTTAATGAAGCCCACAGGTCACAAGTAATAAGTGATTGAAATGAAATTTGTCCTTGTAACTTTTGACTTCAATTATATTTTTTTCTAAGACATAGTCATCATCTAGCCTCAAAACAAGTGCTCTAACCTCCAAGATTACACCTACTAATTTCATCAGAATGCATCCTTTTAACATCCTTTCATTCAACAAACTTTTTAGATACTTGTTAAATAAAAGTTGGGCTAAGAGCGAGAGGCATTAATGGGGAACACTTGCTTGGGAGGAATATCAAGAAAGGATTTTACATCCAGAAATGGAGAGTAAGGGGAGGGAGTGACTCCTAGAATAAGATAAAGGAGGGATGTTTAGAATTTTTGTTAACTATTTCCCAATTACATATACATTTTAAAATCATTTTTAATATTTTGAGCTCCAAATACTCTTTCTTTCTTCTATCCTCCCTTCCAAGACCTCAAGAAAATTGATATTGATTATACACATGAAATCATGCAAAACACATTTACATATTAGCCATATTCTCCAATAAGCAAATACAAGTAAAACAAAAAGAATTAAAATGCTTTAATAAGCATTCAGAATTCAAAATTTCTCTCCATTAAAGTGGATAGCATGTTTCATCACAGGTCCTTTGAAAATGTCTCAGATCATTGTCTTGATCAGAGTATGTAAGTCTTTCACAGTTGATTATCCTAATGATATTGCTTTTGCTGTGTACAATGTTGTGCTTCAGATTACTTCATGTTGCCTGAGTTTATATATGGCTTCCAAGTTCTTTTGAAATCAGATCACTTATCATTTCTTATAGTACAATAATATTCCATCACAACCATATACTAGAATTTCTTCAGCCATTCTTCAATTAATTGGCATCCATTATTTTCAAAAGATTTTTTAAATAATTGAAAGGAAATGATACTTGAAAGACAAACAGGCAAGTTTGTCTGAAGTTTAGGAAACTTGATTGTTGCTAAGCTATGGAAGTCTTTGAATAGTGGCAGAAATAATTTTGACAATATTTCAAAGTCAACTGAAAATGAATAAAATGTTTTGAGCATTTAAAGGGAGCTATTGATATAATGAAATAAGAGTAAAATATAGCCAAGATGAATATGTTGGAAATTTTATTTCCATTTTCAGAATAATCAATGTATAATACATATATATGTATACTCCTACAGATGCTTAGCAAATCAATGATTAAAGAATTCCAGTATCTCAGAGTTAGAAAGGATCTCAGATTTTTCACTTTTATCCAATACATACCACAGATCCTGGAGCATAAGTTAATAATTAGCCATCAACTTAGTGTCAAATCCATCTAATATAACATAAAGGAACATAGATAAAAGAGCCCTGGATTTCTTTGTCTCTCCAATTTGTCTTGTCCAATTATATATTGGACAAATTAACAGTTATATATAATATTCTTCCTCCCTAGATTTGGTTCTATATTCCTGAAGCCAATCACAAATAAAGAACAAACCAGTGTTGCTTCTTCCTCCAAAGCTCAAAGACTAGTATCTTTTCTCTCATTGAAAGAAATAAATAACCTTGTCCTGGTTCCAGAGTTATTTGTAACCAGTTAATAACCCAACACAACCACATTTAATTTCTCTTCTTTATTTTATGCTATTCATACTGGTAAGAAATTGCTTGTAATGAGATCCAGCTTTCCTTTTAAGAAAAGGATTCAGAATGGTGCCCCTCCTTGTCATGGCATTAATCACAGTAAGATTTCATTATCTTACATGGACCCTAGTCTAGGACAATTTAAGGGTACTCTTTGTTTTTCAGATTATTCAGTTTTATTTTCTTATGATCACATCTATACCTGGATAAGAATTCCCTCAATAACTCCCTCAACTAATGATCCTCAAGATATTGCAGCACCTCCAGGGAAAAGAAACCTGTTCTCTCTCTCAATGTATTACACATTACTTTTAATAAGTTTTTTTGTTTTAATTTTTCCATTTGTAAATTCCCAGGTCAGCTCTCTAAAAGAAACAGAATAAACTAATTCTTTTCTATGTGATAGTCCTTCAAATAACTAAAGAATAGTTACCTTCCTTCTCTCACCTATTCCCAAATTCTTATCTCTTTCAGTGCATACAATCTTCTAACTAGAGTTGAAAGGATCTTCAAAATTCATGAAGTAAAAATATTTCATTTTACAGTTAAAGAAATTCATGTTCAGATGTTAAATTATTTTTCATGTTCACCCAACTAAAACATGTTAGATGCCAACTTCAGCACTCTATCCATCTGGGCCAACAATAATATAATTTTCTCTAAACCTAAAAAGATATCACCTCAAGAGCCTTCATCATGGTTTTGATTCTCATCTAAAGTCCAAATGTTAGCTTTTTACTGAAAATGTGGTACTCATAATAGAATATAACACTTTCAGCAGAGAAGACTGCAGTCATGCTGCTGGACTCTGTGCCTCTCTTAAGGATACTTAGAAATACACTTTGATTAGTAGCTGCCACATCATATTCTTGAATTATATTGAGTTTGTACTACACTAAAATCATCAGATTTTTGCACAGATAAACTGCCTCATCACATCTTTCCCATTTATACTTGTCAAGACAATTTATTGAATATAGCTATAGGACTTGGTGTTTACTCCTAATAATTTCATCCTATTCCATTTTGTCCAACGTTCTAGAATGATAAGATTTTTTTGGAGGGCTGACATTGCCCTCAAGTTTGTTAGCTATCCTTGTCAATTTAGGGCCATTTGAACACTTTGACAAGCAAGCTATCATTTTTTTTTATCAAAGATAATGACAAAATGTTCAACACCATTGCATCAATCACAGATGCCCAAGTCGCTATAGTACAGACTTTGATCCTAATCGATACTGGATTATGAATTGTTTTTCTTTGTGACTGTCCATTCAAAAATTTCTGAATTATGACAATGGCACTATACTCCAGCCTGTATCTCTCCATCACTGGCAAAATAATAATATTAGATTTTTTTTCCTTCAATGGTTCAGATTGGCAGATAGAGATAGTAACATGATTTTAGAGAATTTCTTTGGGTTCTGAGAGGTTAAATGAATTTTCCAGAGTCACATAGCCAGTTTGTCACAACTCTAAAATGAATCCTCTCTCAGATACAAAAAGGGAGCTGAGAAGAGTGAAGAGATAGTACAATGTCAGGATGGGATGCTTATCCAAGGGAAAGAGAATGGGGAAATTCACATTGATTTAAAAAATTTGAAAGAGGGAAAACCAGAATATAATGGAACTATGTATAATATATTACTATGTGGGGTATGTATATACATGCATGTGTGCTTATATGCATTTAAGTCTGTATAGGAAAGCATATGTGTAAGGATTAGGGCAGGATTTGTATTTATAAAATAAGATCTATTGTACTCTACTGATAAATAAAAAAAATATTGGTTTATGAAGGGAAATACTAATCATAAACTTGAATATACATTTAACAAGTCATATATAGATACAATTAGAATATAGAAGAAATATACAAAACGGAACAATGCATAGCTTAAAGCAAGCATACCAGAGTCACAAAGACACATGGAGATTTTCAACTATAGGAAAAAATAATATTTAGTACAATTCAGTTGACTGTAGGAAAATAGTAATTATAGACACAGCAACAGGAGAACTGAATTTAAATGAGAATTCATAGAAGAGATAAATGTAGAACTATGTGGTACTTACAGGAACCATTGACAATGAAGGAGTATTAATCATAAATGTGTATATCAAATGTCATGCAAACACATCAAAAGAAAAAGACATATTTAAAATTGTATAATAGGAAAATCTTAAAACAAACAGAAAAATGTAAATGAAAGAATAAAGAAAAACACAATATTGACTTGAATAGGCTAATAGTTATATTTGACAGATAATTGAAAAGAATTAAACTAAACTAAAAATGATAGAAAATTACTTTCCTCTCAAATAATCATGAGACATTTACCAAAATTGATCATGATCTAGAACAAAAACAACTTGTAAGTATTCTTCTAATGATCATTTTTAAAATGATTTTATGGACCTTGATGTAATAAAAAGTAACAATTTATATGGGGAATGTGACTCAAATATGTATGTAGATTGAGACAGATATTAAAAATGTATTACTAAGTCATGCTTAGGCCAATGAACAAATTATAAGAGTGAAAACAAATTATTTTTAAGCTAATAATGAAATCATAAAGTATTTCAAAATTCATGGGAAGTAAGGACTGCTATTCATAGAAATAAATTTATGTTCCTTAATATGCATATTTAAGAAGATAAAAGAAAAACTAATAGAGTTGTTGTAAGAAAAAAATCATGCAAAATTAGAAATCAATTAGTACAATAAAAGAAAATAAAAACCATTAGAACTATAGGGGAGATCTCCCAATATGTTTTAGAATCAAAAAACCAATTTAACAATTGTGTTAAAGACCATTTAAATGGTAAACAATCAAATGCATCTACATCTACACACCTAAACAAAAAGGAAGAGTGAAAATAAAAAGAATAATAATTAAGAAACTGATCAGATCAATGTTACCTTTCTATGTAAGAACTGTTAATATAAAATTAATTAATAAATATTTATAAAATACAAAATACTTGAAAAAGGTCAAATAAATAACAACAAATATTTGACAAAAATAAAATAATTTCCTAACAAATAATGCAATGGAGACAATAAAATAATTAAGATTAAATCTATTCTTTGTTGATTCTTATCAAGCAATTAATAATTTTTAAATTGTGTCATTACTTTCAAAAGTAGAGAAAGACAACAACTTAGCTGTCTAGTCTCATAAAAAATATGATCCTAATCCCCCAAAGACAGATATAAAACAAATGAAAAATAATTATTGATAACTACAACTCAGCACATAATTATTGGGTTAAATATTGATCATTAGACAGTCGTTACATATTAAAAGTATAAAATATGATAAAAGGCATTAGAATAAATAAAAAGTAAATCAATTACATTTGTATACATAAAATATATACATCCCATAAAGCCACATGATTTTATAAATATATACAGAAACATACTTTAGGAATATATCCTTGTATGTAAAAATTCTAAAATGAAGAATAAGGTTAAATATTCCCTAACATGAAATATATATGTATAAGCATATACATATATATTTGTTTATACATTTATTTATTTATTTTAATTTAAAGGTTAACATTATGTGCTAATAAGAGACATAAAAGCATTTCTATTCAAGTTTTAAAAAATCATCCATTTATCAACCCAATTTGCCTAATTCTAGAAATTCTAGCTATGTTAAGAACTCAAGAAAAAGGAACTAAAAAGATACTTTACACAAATAAGGTAAAAATATCAATTTTACAAGATCATGAGGTTATATTTTGCAACCTCAAGTACCAAATAGATTAAAGAAAGAGCAAATACATTAAATTATCCTTTAGAAAAATCAATATATTCATATATATAATTAACAATATAAAAATGAAATAAGTATAAATAGTACTTAAAATATAGCCACATATTAAAGTTTGCAAATTTATCTATCCATATTCATATACACTCATTATTATGGCAATTATTATTAATTTTAAATAGAAAATAAATGTTTACATAATAAATGTGAAAATATTCATAATTATAAAAGTATAATATGTTGTGAGGTTACTATCATGAATTGCTCTCACTCTCCTTAGATATCCAAAGTTCAACAATTACTTCCTATCAATATTCAATTTGCCCTGAGGGTTTGGGGATTGTCTTTTAAAGAGCTTTCATAATCATATAGCAATTTCCTTACACACAATAATTATCAATTGACTGCATTTAGTCAGTCAGCCTTAAATAACTTTGAAAAAGGTTTATTGACATAAGAGGCATAGGAACATTATTTAGTCCAAAATAGTCATTTAAAAGTCTATTACATTTCCCTACAAGTATATACAGTATGTTTTATATACTGGTAGGGAATTTATATATTCTCTATATACATATAGGAAAGTAGATTCATGCATGGAAAGCACATAGGACAAGAGTAACTCTCAGTTTAATGTTGATGACATTTATTTTTACTATGTCCTGAGATACTGAAGTTCTCAGCAATAGTAGGGTTTTTTGTATGGCTCTCCACATATCTGTGATATGCATCTAGCTGGTCCTTGACTCTAGATTCCTTCACTACTATTGGCTGTTTGGAAGATGCAACTTGAATTCTGATGGGAACATGGGTTGTCATACAAACCACGAAAGGTAGCCAGGTATTCCATTTAACAAAGAAGGAAGTGAGGAAGGGAGAAACACACACACACACACACACACACACACACACACACACGCACACACACACACAAACAAGGATTAAATGCTTTGTTCCAAGGTGCTCTCTTTTACCTTTCCTTTCTTTGTCCACATTTACTTTTGAGGAGTGTTAACTAAAAACTTCTCCTTTAACTCAACTCTTTTTTTAAAACCCTTACCTTCCATCTTGGAGTCAATACTGTGTATTGGCTCCAAGACAGAAGAGTGGTAAGGGTAGGCAATGGGGGTCAAGTGACTTGCCCAGGGTCACACAGCTGGGAAGTGTCTGAGGTCAGATTTGAACCTAGGATCTCCTGTCTCTAGGCCTGGCTCTCAATCCACTGAGCTACCCAGCTGCCCCCTTAACTCAACTCTTGTTGGAATCTCTCTCTATTTCTTGTTTTACACAGGTAAATGTACTCCAGAAAGCTTATGAGATTTACCAAGTTTCCTCAACCAATCTGCAAACCATTTCTACACTCCAATTCAACCAATGATTAATCTCACTTGGTTCATCACTTTCCAAGCTTAATTGGAACATCATTAATGGATTTTAATCTATTCCCAACAGCAAAAATACAAATAATCAAGTGGAAACCCTGTATCATGACTCTCCTGAAGTACTACTTGTTTTCACTTGTTCATAAATATACTCAGTATTTTCATAAAAGCTTTTTGAAGAGTTTTCAAATTTTCATTTGACTTTGGAACAAATGAATATTCACCATTACTTCAAGGGGCCACTATCTCACTGTTATTCCTTCTAATCAATATGTGCCCATATTTTCTTTCTTTTTTTTCATATATTCTTTACCAACATATATTTCACTCACTTCTTTTCTTTGGATGAGATCTTTTAAGATGCTTCCTGTTGGAAGTAATCATTCAAAATGCACTATTGCATGCAATGTCCAACATAAGTCTTGGGATTATTCCTTGAGTCATCAACATTTGGATTATCTATCTTTTATGATAGTCTAAGATTTTTAGAAATGTAAGAATAGTGGGAGAATATTGTTGGTGAATGACTTAGGTGGATAATATTTTTAAAAGTTGTTTCTGAGGAGCAGGTATCACTGAATATTATATGATCTTTACATCAGTACAGCTAGTGAAAAGACTGTATATCTTAAATTTGTTTTACAGATTCATGTTTTATATATTCATGTTTTATATGGAAAATAAGCAACAATGAGAGTGAGATCAAATATACTCTGTCCAAATATATTCAGTCCATTCTGTGATTGTGAAGATGTTAAGTTTTATTTCTCATAAATAATAATTTGTGAAAAACTGCATTTTCCTTATCTTATTTACATCAAGTACATCTTTGATATATGTATAGATAGCAAAATTGGAAAAAATAAAAAAATGAAATGAAATAAAATTGATGTAGTAGAATATTTATTTATATTATTTTAAATTAATAAGTATAGGCTTATTACTTATTTTTTCCTAATTTTATGTTAAACAATACTTTGTCCAGATTTTAAAATATATATGAATGTGTATATTTATGGCCATAAGATGATATAATTGAAAGTATGGAATCTGATGAAGACTGGCGTTAGTAATATTTAAGAACTGTTAACTTAGAAAAAATGCGGGACTATTAAATAGTCATAAAACCACTCTTTAATCAAGGGAAAGGGGGATGAGGGCTACTTGGCCTCTTATGCAGAGCTGCGCCTTGTGCAGAGTCTAAAGGAACACAGCTTCCCTCTGCTCCCTGATCCCCCTGGGAGTGACACTGTGCTAGATGACCACTCCCTAGGAACAAAGGAAATTGGGATACTTATATACCATTTGGGAAGATCCTGGGGCTGGGAGAGATGATTGACATTGTACTGACCGGAGACAATCAAGCTAGAGAAAGGGATCATAGCTAGAGGCTAGGGTGTAAGGGAAAGGGACTGCTTACACAATGGATAGTTCCTGCCCAGGTGTGTCTTCCTGGGAAGGGTCTCTGATACAAAGGGGAAAGCTACCTAGGACAAAAGGGTATTTAGCATTTACCCTGGGGTCCATTATTCAGGCTGCAACTGCTAGCCTGGGATTCCTTTCAGGGTGTATTCTCAGGGGAACAGGGAACCAGTACAAGCTTTGGGGGTCTCCAAACTTCAAACTATTTCTAAACTTGGGGTTCATTATACCTCACTAAGCTACAAGTTTGGGGACTCTAGATTCCATGTCGACAGAACTAACTTTGTTAATTCTGCCATGACCATGAATGTCAATAAACCATCGTATTGGGGCAATCTAGTGGCCCAGTATGTAATCAGGTGTGGAGATAGAAAATCCTGGGTACAAATCTGACCTCAGACATTTCTTAGCTGTGTGACCCTAGTCAAGTAATTTATTTTATGTTTTTATTTTCTTTTATTTTGTATTAACTAATTAAGAAAAATGTTTCCATGGTTACATGATTCATGTTCTTTCCCTTCCCACCTCCTACCCCTCCTTCCCATAGCCAATGCACAATTCCACTGGGTTTTACATGTGTCATTGATCAAAACCTATTTCCATATTGTTGATATTTGCACTAGGGTGATCATTTAGAGCACTGATGGACAAACCTTTTAAAGAGGGGGCCCAAAGGAAAGGAAATGCTCATCTGTCAGTCTATTTCTAAGGCAACTCTTTTGAAGTTCCACTGTATTGTATCCTACTCATTGTATTCATCAGATTAGGAATAATGTCCAGTGGCCAGATAGTACATTTCCGGGGGCCACTTCTGGCCCACAGGCTGTAGTTTGCCCATCACTGGTTTCCAGTCTACATTCCCAATCATATCCCCATCGACCCATGTGATCAAGCAATTGTTTTTCTTCTGTGTTTCTGCTCTCACAGTTCTTTCTCTGGACCTCATTCATGTTCTACCTTCCCATGTTCTAAGATCTCTCTCACACCCCCGTGGAACTTAATCACCAGTGTTGGTAACAGTGCATCAGCTTTCCCTCATACCTCTTTTCTCCCCTCCACTCATTGAATCTCTTCTTTTCAAAGAAAATTCAAAGCCAGTCTTCTACATGAAGTTTTTGCTGATGTCTTTTACTAGTGGCTTCCTTAATTTCTAACATATGAATCTATACTGTATTTATTTTGTACTTTTTTCTACATATGTTGATAAATGCACATGAAACCTACCCAGCACAACACAAAATGGGCTCTTTTCCATATACATTGCTTGCCATATATGTGTACACTTAAATAATTACTTTTTATTTCATTAATTCTGAGTTCAAGAGTTCCTACACTTAATGTATTTCTATTTTTTATGTCTCCATTATTAAGGCCAACTAAAGAGAGCAGACACTAATACTGCATTTAAAAATTTTCAGAATTCTTCGAGAGAACTCTAAGAGATAGGGCCTCTAAAAATGACTATCTCTTTTTTAAAGATAAATTACCAAGGATGTAGAAAGATCAAGCTATTTGCCCTAGAATTTGGGAGTAAAAGAGATCATAATTACATGGCAGCATTTGTGATGCAGAGTAATGATATTATCCTTCTTTAAAAAAAAGGGAAAGACCTTCTCTCAGAATAAATACTGCTTATTGGTTCTAAGGCAGAAGTGTGACAAGTGCTAGGTAATAAGGGTTAATTGGCTTACCCAAGATTACCTAGCCAGAAAGTGTCTGGTGTAAGATATGAACCCAGTACCATCTTCAAGCTTGAGTCTCAATCCACTGACTCAACAAGCTGCCCCCTAAACCTGCCTTTTTGAGAAAGAGGGTTCTGAACAAAATCATAAAAATATTTTTACTTTTATTCCTTTAAAATATTATATCAAATAAATAATTCATTGATAGGTATATATAAATTATACATGACATGTGTAATTAATAAATAAAAATTATATCAAAAATATCAATATCAATTTCTTCACCTTGTCAAATATGCCCTTCTCCACTTCCTTGAGCAATGAGTCATCCATCCCTTAAAACAAAGGCCTAAAAATATTTACTGAAAACAAATCACAAACCCTGATGATGTCTTAGAGCAAATTAAGCATTCTACAGCCCCATTTCTTTTCCTCTTCAGTCAAACAAGTAAATATCTTTTCCCTTCTTTTGATACATTCAATGGGGAAATACTAGGTCATTATCATTATATAGAGTATTTGATTTCATGGTTTAATTTAATTTAATTTAATTTTTTTTTGCTTTTACATCACTGAATTCATTATGTATATAACTTCCCCCATCCTCTTCATCAATTCACACAAATCTGTCCACAGTTATTCAGTCTCTTGATATTTGTGATTTCTAATGTCAAAGTGGCACAGCTGACAGAGCTCTGAGCCTAGCATTGAGAAGACCTGTATTTTCATGTGTCCTTAGACATTTAGTAGCTATATCACTTGGGACAAGTCACTTAACTCCTTTCTTAATTTCCTTAAAGCAAAATGGGGCTAATAATTTCACTTATCTCACAGGGTTGTTGTGAGAACTGAATGACATACTATTTATGTCAGTGTAGTGCTGGGAACATAGCAATTAATTAATAAATGTGTTTCTACTTCCTACCCCCTTAGTACAATAATATTTTTTTAGAATTTTTTTACTCCATTCCTCAAAGAAGTGGGACATCTATTTTATTCATAATCCGTTGTGCAAAAATCTTTAGAGTAAATCATTTGGCATGTATGTATGTACTTGCTTTTGCTCTGTTTTTCATATTTGGGTCCTTTGGCTAACAAGGGAATCTTTCAGGCAGAGGGTAGTTACTTTAATCATTCTCTTTAGCTTGAGTCTCATTTTTTCCCCAGGATCATTGGCCCATCCCACAAATCTATTAACAATGCATTCCTCTCCTGTAATCCCACAGGTTCTGCAATGCCAAATGTGTCTTGTGTGGGTTATAGTACAGTGAACTTAGCTCTGGATGAGGAGTCAAGTGACAGGAACCCCAACCTGCAACATCACACTGTGCTTAATTATAGTAATAAGAAAAGTCTGAAGATGAAGCATTTTGCCTTATTGACTGGAAAGAATTTATTGCTTCAACAATTCTTGAAAATCTTTCTAAAGTTTAAACTTTATTATTTTAACAATTCAAATTATTTAACAGAATTTAATTTTCACTTAATGACTGTATCTCATACAAAATCCTAGAGGTAAATCCATTTGTGGTACTCAGCAGAGAGATCAGGGCAGAAAGACAATGAAACTCTACTTTAAAGATATATTTGAAACCATGAAAGTGAATGATATCATCAAAGGAGTCAATTTAAAGAGTAGTGCAGATTCTTGTTGACACAAGGGATTGACTTCATAGACCCAAAAATCAGGAAGGAAGTCACTTTCAACTATGATACTTACTTACTCTATGGCTATGCACAATTCACTTGGATCCTACTTACCTTCTCTCTCCTTAACTTTAAAATGGCAGAAAAATCCTTTGTACTCAATTGGTAGGAGATTCCATGAAAAGAAATTATAAAATGGCTATTATTAAATTTACACTATATAAATTAATACTATATAAGTTAACAACCATTTGTTGTTTATGCCCATTTCAATCATAAAGGAAGAGAAAAAAATATCAAAGAGAAGAATTGTAGATGTCTAGTAATAATAGTAGGAGAGCATGAAGTCATGGAAACTAAGGAAGAAGAAAGGAAAAAGAATGAGCAGTGAATCAACAAAGGCAAATGTTATGAAGAAGTCAGGGTGTATGAAAACAAAGAAAAGAGTCATTAATTTGTCAACAAGAAAGTCATTGAAAAAAGACTAAGATTGTAGTTTCTATAGAATGAGAATAAATTAAAAAAAACATTTTATATTAACTTGAAAAGTAAGGAAATAGCATATGGAGTAAACTACTTTCCTGAGAAATTTGGCAGTAAAAAGTTATTAAGATATCATTTCAGTCGGATGGATAAGCTGTGAAATTGTTTGTTTAAGGTTTGGAGACAACTGAGAATATTTATAAGTTATGGCAAAAAAGACAATTGAAAATACAAGATAGAATACAGGAGAAAGATAATCTGATTGATAGAGTATATTCAGAAGAACAAAGGTAGACAAAGGTTGGAGAAGTTAAGTTCAGCAATAAATAGTGCTATCTCTCCCTCTGAATCAGAAGAAAAGGAGATATCCTGGGCAAGTCACTTCACCTTTCTATGCCTCAATTTATAATTCTGTAAAATGTGAAAGAGGCAGCTACATTGTACATAGGTTAATGTCCCAGTCCTGGAGTCAGGAAATCCTGAGTTCAAATCCTAAACTCAGATACTAGTTGTATGATCCTAGAAAATTCACTTAATCTTGTTTGCTTCAGTTTCCTCATCTATAAAATAAGCTGGAGAAGGCAATGGCCAACCATTTCAGTTATCTTTGCCAAGGAAATCCAAAATTAGGCCAGGAAAAGTCTAACATAACCAAAAAAGGGCAAAACTACTAGAATATATGGATAAAAAATAGAACCTATCTTATAGCATTGTTGTTAACAGTGAAATTAGTTATCTATATGTAAGTCATTTACAAACCTTAAAGTGCAATATAAGTGGTATTTATTGATGTTATATCTATTACTTAACAGCTTTTGACCTTACTTTATTCATGTAAAGTAAATGATTTGAACTACCTCTAAATGTTAATCCTTTGATATTTCTGTATATTGTGATGATTAACTGATTATTTCTTTCTCATCCCTTTCAACTACCTGCCCTAACTCTAGACCAGAATCTAACCTCTCACCTTTGGTGTTTTTGGCTAGCTTCCTATTTATATTTGATCCCTTTATGCATTCTCATCCCTCTCCAGATAACATCATTATTCTGGAGTTTTTTCTTTGCTGGGTTTCATTAAAGCTTCTGACCCTTCCATGTATTGTGACATAGATTAATGATAAAATCACAGTGGTACAAAAAAGGCCTGAGCCCAGGACCCTGACATGTAACCTTTCTAAATTTCAAAAATCAAGAAATCCTGGCTGATTTTATTTCTCAGAGCGGAACCTGACAAACTACTAAAAGGTAGCTATGACTGGATGAACAATAATTCTATTTACCATATTACCTTTTTTCTACATTATATAGGTAGCTGACAGGTTTTATTTAGGGGTATATCTACCCCAAATATGTGAAATCTCATTATGGCAGAATGGGTAGACAAGAACAATTTGTTACAAATGATACACGTGGAATTGCAATTTGGTTCTGGGAAGGAGGAGGGAAGGAAAAGAACATGAATCATGGAACCATGGAAAAATAATCTATATTAATTAATTAAATTAAAAATTGAAAAAAAAGAACAACTTATTCCAATGACCATGAAAGTGGTGAATGCAAGGATTTGTGGAGCACTTAAGAGTGGGGCAAGACATCAAAGACTCCAAGATCATTCACTATATCCAGGGCCATCACAGTTATCCTGACTTTTTTCTTGCCACTTGACTTTGATGACTGTAAGAGAGAATGAGGCAGATAATTTTGTGCAATTCTGTCTCAATAAATCCAATTTACATGGAAGTCAAGACATTATTCATTGTGATATCAGGTCTTCTTTGAAGCTGAAAAGACTTACTAGAGTTGTTGCTGGATTAAAGGATGTGTGCAATTTTATGACATTTGGGCAAAGTTTCAGATTATTCACCAGGATATTTTTATCCATTCTGTAACAAGTGAATCTGGGAAATGTATAAAACTACATTTCCCGTGATCCAACATGGTCCAACTGGTTTCCGTTTCCGACGTCTTGGACGCAGGGGAGCGCTTAAATCTCGTGGGTTAGGAGGGAGTGCTCTCTTCTTTGGCGAGTAGGGCTTGGCTAGGAGGCAGTATGGAGGCGGCAGTTTTGAATGCTTACAAGCGCGTGGTCTAATGATTTTATCTATCAACATGGCTTTAATTAAAATACTAATATATATATTTATACAAGCCTTTATCATTTTTAATATTTATACAAGCCTTTATCATTTTTAATATTTATAATTCACAGCTCTACTGACTGTGCGTTAATGTCCCATTTTTTCACATTCTCTCCAACATTTATCATTTTCCTTCTTTTCATGTTATCCAGTCTAATGGCCATGAAGTGATAAAACAGAATTGTTTTACTTTGAATTTTTATAATAAATAATAATTTGGAGCAATTTTATATAACTAAAATAGTTTAAATTTCTTCATTTAAGAAATGTTTGTTTATATTTGTTAATTGAGAAATACTTTGCATACTTATTCATTTGTCCATGTTTTATATATATTTGAGAAATATGAGAAACTTTTTATGATTTTTGCTATAAAGTTGGTGTTTTTTTTCTTCCAAATTTGTTGTTTCCTTTTTTATCTTGGTTGCTATGATTTTTTTTTGTGCAAAACTTTTTAAATTTAACATAGTCAAAATTCTCTTTTACGAGTACTGTTTTCTGATTATATGGTCAAGATCCATCTCTAGTGTCTGATGTTTTAGTAAGTTATCTGAATTAATTTCTTCAGATATTGACTGATTTAATCTCCTTGCTGTCAAAAGACTCTCAAAAGTCTTCTCCAGCACCACAATAAAAAATGTTGAGTCTGTGACACTTAATCTTCCTTCTCTTCCAAATCTCAGTTATACTCTGCATAGAAATGCCATAGTTTTCTGGGCAAGGTGATGTCTTTGCTTTTTAGTCTGCTATCTAGTTTTGCAATAACTTTCCTTCCAAGGATCAAATACCTTTTAATTTCATGGCTATAGTCACAATCTTTAATGGTTTTTGACCCCAAGAAAATAAATTTATCTTTTTACCAGAAAGTAATGGGCTATTTTTTTGTTTATCCTTATAGTTAGAAGTACACAAAAGTGAAATAGGCTCCCCAGGGAGTTTGTGGTGTCTCCTTCATTCAAATGTAAACTGAATAATCACTGGCTAGTTTAGTTATAGAGAAAATTCTTGTTCAGGTACATGTTGAACTAGGAGTAGACCCTAAGGTGTGTCCTGAGCCTTGTTTTTTGTTTTCTCTACCTAATCTTGATGACCTCATAAGTTAACATGAGTTTATTTAATATGGTTGAGCAAATGACACCCAAGTTTACATACATTTAACTCTAGGCTTATTGTGAACTCCAATCACATAGGCTAAGTCACCTCCAAAACATATTGGACCTATATCTAGACTCCAGTAGATATCTCAAACTCACTCACTGAAAATAGTACTTATTACTTTCCCCCTACTTTCTTCCAAACTTCCCTATTTCTACCAAAAGCACAGTCATCTTCCAGGCATTCATACATTAAATGTCATTGCTATTCTTGAATCTAAACTCTGTACTATATCAAATGACTTGCTTCAAAATATCCTACACATAATGGTGCCTTCTTTTCACTCACATAGCCATCATTTTGCTTTAATTTCTTACCACTATTCTTCAGGAGGATTGCATTTACTGCTTTTTTTCTTCTTTCCTCAATACTATCCCCACTACAGTTTATAATCCAGAAAGCTGACAAACTGGTTTTTGGGAAGCACAGTCCTTTTTTGGTCACTCCATAATATCCATAGGATCATGGAGAAAGTCCCCCATTTGGCATTCAAAATCATTTGGGACCTGGGCTGTTTTGTTAAACCTCACTTCCATTCATCACACTATGATCTAGCCAATCTTGCTTTATTACTGCTCTTCATACACACTTTTCCATGTCCTGTCTCTTTGCCTTGGCAGGTCCCTTTTCTAGAATCCATCACGTTCTCAACTTGATTTCTCAGAATTTCTAGTATCACTCCAAGCTGAGTTCCAATTCTAAAACCTACTGGAAGCTTCTTCTCTTCTTTTTAACTATTGTCTTCACCAAATTATCTTCTATTTTTTATCTATTTCTATATACATTTGTTATTACTCTTGCTTAACTGCAAGCTTCTATACTGTAAGGAGCTTTTCCTGATCTGTGTCTCAGGTTCATAGCAGCATGCTAGGCATATAGGAAGCACTTAATGTTTGTATATTGATTGATTGATAAGAGAAATACCCTTCCACATTTTTGCCTACTCTGAGACTCTGTGATTTGAAGAAAGGATAACTAAACAGTATATTTTTGCAAGCTTTGGGAAAACCAAACCCAAATCCTCATGACTGAATCTGTATTCATAAATAGAAATTTCTCTTACTTCTTGGAGAATTGAAGAGATCATTTATCACTTACAAGAAAAATCCCCATCCAAAACCACTTGGCAGAGTTGGGTTATTCAGAATGAGTAACTCAGAAAAACATCTGACATCCTAATTTAGGGACAGCTGCCAATCTAAGCAAGAATGAAAATTTCTCTTCAGCATCTAAAGAACAAGAAAATGCACTGCTGTGATGTAATCTGAACATTTATTACTTTTGGATCTTTTATATAAATAATATTCATATCATTATGCTATGTCAGCATATGCAATAGATGACGACTTCTTTTTCATAACTATTGACTTCATTAAAGAAACCATCTCATGCTGGAGCTTCCTATCTGCTATCACAAACACTCAAATTAAATTATTTTGCACCATTTGTAGTGAAAGCAGAGAAAACATACTGGTCTCTTTGCTAGATTCTGACATGTTTATACCTCTAAAGCTGTAAAAATCAAATTTGATTCACATAGTGAAATTGTGTAGGCAAATTGCCAAAAATGTTTAGAATATTGTATGGGTTTTTTAGCTTTTAAAAATAGTAAATGATTAAAAGTAAAAAATGTGGGTGATACCAAAACCTGCTTTTGATAATTTTTCCAGTGCCTCAAATTAAACAAATAAACAAAGTAAACAAACATTTTTGCCAAGATAATATGGGATTCTCATTGATATTATATAATTAGAAATATAGAGAGTGGGGTAAGAGAGCAGGATTATGATTTGTTGGAGACATGCACAAAGAACAAGAAGATATTTGGTCATGAACCTAACCGCTGATACCATCTGGATGTTCTTGAGTAAGTCAATTCATCTTATTCAGTTTCTAGAGGGATAAGCCTAGGTCTTTAACAATATTTTGACTGGAATTGATTGTGTAATCAACATCCTACCAAACAATGTTATGAAATTCCAGATCTTGTCCCAAAATGGACTTTTTGATATAAATATATAATCATTTTTTGTTTCAGTTGAGATGGCTGACAATTATTTTCACCTAGCTGACACCCTTGATCCACTAATTCAATAGGAATGTCCAAGATTCACATGTAATATATACTTTTGGTTAATAGGTTGACCTTATCTCCCATTCAAGGCACTGAGAAAAAGAATAATTATTCCTTCCAGAAATTGAGGATGACCCTATTATAATAGTATATTGTAAGTGCTTAACAAACCTTGATTTACCGACTCCTAGATATAGAAATTGTTGCACCAAATATTCTCATTTAAGTGATTAAGTGACATTCAAAGAGGAAAAGATCCTTCATATTTTTAGACATCATTGAGAGGTGGAAAAGGGAATCCAAGAACCATGCTATTTTTAGGCTCTTGTTTTAAAAATGAGAATGCTAGAAGACCAAGATTTTTACTGATGACCAGACTCACATAAATAAATACTTTCAAAGGTAGAATTTGAACCCAGGTCCTCCACATCCAGAGTTAATTTTTTTAATGTGTTAACATTGCCTTCTTTCTCAGCAAATTGAATCATAAAATTACTTCCTAAAAAAAAGTGGCACATGCATTGAATTTTAAAGATTCTTTGGGAAATCAATAGCTATCAATGAACATAAGTAGTATTTAATTAACACTGTAGTTTACAAAAACATTTTGAAGGTATTATCTCATTTGATCATCACATCAGTCTTGTGAAGTAGGTATTATTATCACAACTTTTTCAGAGATAAGAATTTGAGGCAGAGAGACATAAGATGACTTTCCCAAGGTCAGAGAACTAATGTCCAAAAAGTCTATTTGTACTTAGCTCTTTTAGATTCTGTTTGTCATTCTCCCTCTATCTCTATCTAGGAAAAAAAGACCAAAAATGAAGATGAATGGAAGAAAATGAATGGAAGCAATATGAAGGCAAAGAAGAAGTCATTCTGAGAGTACATGGAAGAAAGCAAGATGAGCTAAATTTGGAGTCACCTCTCCAGCACAATGAATCATTAGAGTCAGACTTATTTTGCTTCCCAAGTTCATTAACTACTGTCAAAACTCTTGTAAGTGATTAAGACAATAACATGTGTTGTGTCACATACAGGATTAGTTTCAAATAAAGTTGAATACATAATGCATTAATTTAATATACCTAAAAGCATCACTAAAAATAAGTAACCAACATTCTATGCAGTGGAATAATCTATCTTGCAGCACTTAAAACAACTCAATAAATATTCCCTTTGTGCCAATGTGCATATGAATTAACATTTAGTTACTTTTAAAATTTTTTCATAAATGAAAAATATGGCAACATGAAAAGTTAAATATTAATTTGGTCAAACTTCCATAAGCAATTCTTTTAGAGAAAAGCCTTTTTCCCTCTCCATGGAATATATTTTAAATTGCCAGTGGCAAATGTCAAAATTTATTCTGTTCTTTGTGTCTCAAAGAATTCTAAAAATTGAATTATATTTTAGTTCCCAGTTGTTGTGACACCAAATAAATGAGTTGACGAAAATTATAAACATCTATTTAGAGATAGATTGAATAAAGTGGATGGAAATGTGGTCATTACATTAAATTTAAAATGATTTGTGATTGAGTTCAAGTATACAAGGGTTATTTCTGTGCATTTCTGGGTGTGTCTTTTAAGTGTGTATACACCTTATGCCAACACTTCAACAGATAAATGACATTATGCAAAAGTTTATTCTTTCCAGTTGCTTAAATTACAACCCATCTATGCCTTTTCACATGTTAATAATTCTATTCATTGTCTTTCTTAAGTCCCTTTCCTAAATTGACTTAAAAGTTCTTTAGGAAGTTTACATTCTGTTGCATGGATGGATGACCCAGGGAACATAGATGTCATCTTCCAGGTCTTCCACCTAAGTCTTCTCCTTTTCTGATCATACATTTCTTCAGTATAGTTCATTGTGGGGAACATGGTTTAGTCTTGTTTCCTTAAAGTATATTTGGTTTTGTCCAGTTAATCATCTCAATTTATTTATTTATTGGCTTCATTTACATTTCTTCAAAAAGTATTTCTAATATGATCATATTGGTCAATTTCCTTCCATTTTATGTCATTTTGAATTTTTTTTTGTCAATTTCCTCAAAGAGGACTTTTGGATAGAAGTAGGTCACCTAGTTCACGTGCTAAAACTTTAACTGCAATTTTTTTTTACTGTTTTCCTTCTTGCTTTGTAAAGTGATACTGCTTCAACACTTCCATTATTTTTTCCATACTATTTTATTATAGGTTGTTTTTTTTAATAAATTAATCTTGACTTTGGCTATCACATCACTTTACCTGTCAGGAAGATACAAAATTTGGAGGCAATGGTGTCTTCTGAGCTTTTTTTTAACCTCTTCCTGCTAATGAATCATTTACATCATATAAACATTCCCATAAAATGGTGGCAATCAAATTTAATAACTTCCCATCTTCCTATTTCTCTCGCTTCAGCATAAATATTTTTAATAGATCAGTTTGAGGCTTGCTCAATTGTTTATAGTCTGTTCTTTTTAATGTATGTTGATTTTGACCTTGGTTCTTACTAGATTACCTAGGAAACACATTCTTATACGCTTCCATCAGTCATTTTCTGTCCATCATATTTATGTGTTTTATTATATGTTATGTTGATGATTGCTTTTAATTTGCAGTGTCTTCTGTCTTAGAAGGAGGTATTCATATTTTTGTAATCCACTATATGAGCAATGTAGACTAAGATGATCAAGAACCCCCAAAATCATATTCCTTATGCTCTTTTGTAGCACATTGGAGTTAGTGACTCCATGGCCTTGCTTGTTAGTCTATTAAAAAGATGCTTAAATAATCTATCCAAGAAGTTACAATTCACATTCATATTAAGATTTCGTTTACTGAAAGAATGCAAATATTAAAGTAGTTTTGCTTTTCCAATATATTTTTTATTGTTGTCCCAAAGGGTTAATAGTAGATGAAAAACTTAGAGGAAAGGTTTTCAGTCTTGAAACTATGGATCTTAAATATGTGTCTTTTGGCAAATTTTGATAGCTATCTTTCAATTGGCTTCCATTGTCACTCTATGAATCTTCATTTTGCACTAAAACATTATTCTGAGTTATCTGTAGGCTTCATTGGACTGCCATAGGCACCCAGAACATAAAAGGAGGAAGAAATAAGGATTGAGTGTCAATAGTTAAGTTAATGTTACAAGTGTAAGACTTGTTTAACTATTAATGCTGTAGTCCTCATTTCATTCCACTTCTTTGCATGCAAAGTAAAAGGAGATTGCATTGATAAATATTTTTTTCACTGATTTTTATTTTTTAGTTATAGAGGTCCAGCTCTCTATACCAGGGGTTATAGGATGCACAACTCCAAGCTTATAGAATATTCTTCTCTGGTAGATGAGGCAGGACTGGCCTCCACTCATTCCTCATGTTGTCTGTATCAAAGAGGCGACCTGGCTGCCATGCTTTGGGTCAGTTGAAGCTTTTTTGTCCAATTATATTCAGCTCTCTGTGCTACCAGTTCACCTATTGTTTTGTGGGCTAGTTTGGTCCACAATCTACACCTTCCTCATCCCTGCGAAGTAGTCTGAGCTAGGCAGGTTCTCTGTTTTGGGACCCTCCACCACAGGCACTGTGCTGCCACAAAGTGAGTAGGTTATATTCACTTTGGTTCCAGTTTCTCCTTTCTGCTCCCTTATAGCCCAGGCTCTGCTGGTCATGTGGGAGCGAGTAGATAACTGTGGTTCCAGTTTCTCTTCTCTGCTCCCTTATAGCCCCAGAGGCTCTAGTGCCAGGATAAGATTTTGCAGGTTTCCTTCCTTCTCTACTTGTGTGGAGTGGCTCCTCCTGGGCTTACTCTCATTCTGAAACTTCATTGCCTCTGGCAGAGTCATAGGCTACTCTGAGATCTGCCAGTTTGTGCAGATGCTATGCTACCTGGGCTGCTCTCTCTTCTTATCCCAGTGATATGTGCTCCTCTGTTTTTCCTTTGTTTCAAGGAGATTTATTTTCTTTTTTGTATGTGCACAGAAGGATTAAAGGAACAGATCATTCTTTACTCTAAAATAATTTTTGGGTAAGGCACTGAAGAGGATGAATATTTTTTTTTATTACTTTGACTCAGCCTACTCAAGAGCAATTAATAGTTTTCTAGTTGTTTAGATTTGATAGCCTTTGTATGAAAGTTTTTTAATTAGGTTCACATAATTTCTGAGTTTTTCTTGGTAATTAGATTCCCAAGTATTTTATGTTAAGTGGAGTTTTTAAAATGGAATGTCTTTATCTCTTGCTGCTAGCCATATTCATATGCATACATATAGATGTATGTATATATATATATGTGTGTGTGTGTATGTATATATATATACATATAAATGTTTTATATGGGTTTGTTGAGCATATAATTTCAATTGAGTGTACACATAAATACATCCCCACAAAATATTATTTTCATATCTTATTAGACTGTGAAAATAATTTTTGCTTATTAAAGACAATAGAAGAAAGGCATATACTTTAGTATTTTCTTCTATGGTAACAAAGACTTCAGATGATGTCTTCATGATAAAGAAAGCTTGCTTCTGTTAAGACTTAAATAAATATACAATAACTAAGTATTATATTTTATAAAGTTTATTAATAATAACTAAAGTAAAAAAAGCCAACCCCAGTCATGAGAGAAGAGAGAGCAATGGAGCAGAGTTACAGAATTTATAAAAAATACATGACCATGCAAACATGGGGATGCAGAGTAAGAGATGCTGGGAGATGAAAGGAATTCTGGAGAACATAGTTCAAAAGGTACAAAATTCTCTAATTATAGACTTCTTGAGGGTAATCTAGCTAAAAATGGAATAGTTTATCCATAAGAGGTTGACTTCTACATCCCAAGAACTAAATATGGAACCAAATAACAAGAGAATTGACAAAAAAACTTAACAACTAATTTTTTTTTTACTAAAGAAATCAATTTCCTAAAAATTAGAAGTGAAAAGGAAAATGAGGCACAAAATACCTAGAAGAAAATAACTCCCTAAGGAATAGAATGGAATGAATGGAAATGGAAGCAAAAAAAAAAAAAGAAAAAACTGAATAAAAACTATTTAAAGGATAAGATTAGCCCATTGGAAAGGGAAATACAAAAATTCAAAGAAAAAAATAACTTCTTGAAAATTGAAATTGGACAAATAGAAGCTAACGAAACCATAAGCTATCAGAAAATCATAAAATTAAAAAATCTAAACCTCATTTGTAAAATGACAGGCCTACAAAATAGATACAGAAGAGATTATCTAAGAATTACTGGAGAACCTAAAAACAATGATCAAAAAAGAGCCTGGATGCCAAGTATACCCAAAGGAATTTAAAATTGCATACCCTTTGATCCAGCAATACTACTTCTAGGTCTTTATGTCATAGAGATAAATGAAAAATGTGGAGGAAGGATTTATTTGTACAAAACTATTTACATCATTTTTTTCTCTTAGAAATTAATTGGAAATTGAGGGAATGTCCATCAGTTATGGAATGACTAAACAAGAAATGACAAGGATAAAGATCTCAGAAAAATCCAAAAAGTTTACGCAAGCTGACATAAAAGCGACATGTTAGAAACAGAAGAATATTGTACATTGAAACTTCAATTTACATGAAAAAAAATTCTGAATGACCAAGATATTTTCAGCAATGCAGTGATTCAAGACAATCTCAAAGCTTCAGGATGAAAAATGTCATCTAAATCCAGAAAAAGAACTGATTAATTCTGAATTCAGACAAAATTCATTATGATTCACTTTCTGCCCCCCGTTTTTTTTGTTATTGATAACTTTCACAAAATGATTCATAGAGAAAAAGGTTTTACATGATGGTATATGTAAAATCGAAGTTAAATTACTCAGGTAGTACTCTTGGGAAACATTAGAGAGGTTTGGATGAAGGGAGAGGCTTCAGAACTAAAAATGTAAAAAGATAAGTGTTAAAATTGTTTTTACATGTTAATTGGGGAAAATAAAATATTATTTCAAAAGGCAATTATGTTGGCATATTTTTATTTTAATATAGTTTTGCATGTTAAAACAAATTTCATTCTGCATAATTAGTAAATGTAAAAAATATGCCAGGGACACAATAATTAGTGAAATAAATCTAAATTTAATAGAATAATAGAGATGCAGGATATAGCAATATCTAGCTCAATGACCATGGGTACATCATTTTATTTCTCTTGGCAGACAGTACCATCATATGAAAAATTAAATATGAATGCACTAGATAAGTTCTTAGATCTTCTGTTAGCCCCTCCATTTTATAATTCCACAGTTATGAATTATCTTTTTCCAGAAATGAATGTGAAATAGAATAATACAGAGTCCAAGTGACCTAAGTTTCATTCCTACCATTGTCTCATTTAAAATGTAGCTGGAGGGAATACTTAATCTATCTTTGCCCCAAATTCACTGTTTTTGAATATAGGCAAAGGAAATATTTCATATTACAATAGGTCAAGGGATTCATGGGAATCAGTGGCACTCTGTAAATAAGGTTATAAAAGCTTTAATAAATATAGTTAAAATTAAGAATATTATGTTAAATTGCAAGGTATTTATTTGTTGGGAATATAATGCTAAATATATTTTTATTCTCCTCTTCTCTCCCTCTTCCCTCACCCTCATCATATTTGTACTGAAACAACCAAATCAACTAGTTGTTTGGGTAGCATCTCAATTGAAAATAATTACTTTAGTTCACATTTTATTTATTTTCAATGTCCATTCTATCTTTGTAGTGTGACTTGAGTTTTAAAATTTAATGGTCTATGAAGAATACACATGTGTATATCTTCAACTGCATACAGTCATTCGCATAATGACATAAACGAATTTATTTTCCTGATAATCCACCCATGTTGGCAAATGGATTTTTCAAACAGATGGCAGTATAATGAGTTACTCAATATGGAAGAGCTATGGTACAAATCTGGGAAATTTGCACAGATGTTGAATATGAAGTGGTCATGATCACATACTACTTGTAGAGTCATAGAATGGCAGTGTGTTCTTAGGAAGAAAATATAATTTTTTAAGGTGAAGCTGTTTTCAAAGAAACATCCAGGGGTGTCACTGTAGCTAAGTTTGTTGTACTTGATATTTTCAAATCTTCAATGAAAAAAAAACCTGTCTTTAAGAGTAATATATTGATGAATTTAAAGTTCACAAGTTATTATCTTCTTCCAAATCCCTTTATTCCTTACATGCTGAGGAAAGTCAGGCATAAAAAATTGGTTACTTACCCTATGTCATAACAATAGTAAATGGCAGATGAAGGATTCAAGGTGAAGTACAGGCACAATCTAGGTTATTACCACTACTTGACTTACTAGAAATTCTCAGTCTTGTGGTAATGCTCAAATTAACTCTTTTGGAAAGTTTTAACAATGGCTAAATTGCTTCATGTTAAGTAATTACACTGCTGGATCTGAAGTCAAGAATATCTGGATTCACATAATTTCTCTGATATTTGTTGTTGTTCAGTCATTTCAGTCATGCCTGACTCTTTGTTACCCCATTTCGGGTTTTCTTGGCAAAAAGATTGGAGTAGTTTGTCATTTTCTTTTTAAGTTCATTTTATAGATTAGCAACTGATTTGAACAGAATTAGGTGACTTGCATTGGAACATACAGCTAATAAAATAGTAACATACAGTGTGAGGCCACATCTGAAACCAGAAGGATGAGTTTTCCTGACTCCTGGCCTAGCAGTCCATCCACTGTGTCACCTAACTGCCTCTCTGATATTTTCTAGATGTGAGATCACAGGTCACAAGTTTCTTCAGTCAATTGTAAAATGAAGAGATTGGACTTTAACCTAGGTTTTTAAAATTTAAAAAAATAGATACATAAATAGATAGATGGATGGATGGATGGATAGATAGATATATCGATGATAGATAGACAGATGGGTGGATGGATGGGCAGATGAACTGATGAAGAGAGAGAGAGAGAGAGAGAGAGAGAGAGAGAGAGAGAGAGAAAGTCTATTTCAATGTAATTATCTTACTTTGTAATTTTCATGCAAGTAAAATATTTGATAAAATGTCCATGAGTGTTGGCAAACTGATAAAGGAATCCATGATGCAGAAAATATTAAGGACATAGTCTCAATAACTGCCAACCAACTGCCACGCATATTACAGATAAGTCATGCTCTTTAAGAACAAAGACATTCTAGGAACAGCTACGTGGTTCAGTGGATTGAGAGTCAGGTCTGGAGATGGAAGGTCTTGGGTTCAACTGTGGCCTTAGACATTTCCTAGTTGTGTGAAACTGGGCATTCTACTGAACCCCAATTTCCTAGCCCTTATCAATCTTCTGTCTTGAAACAAATTCTTAGTATCAATTCTAAGACAGAAGATAAGAGGTATTAAAAATGTTTTCTAAAAGAAGGATGGGGAGATGGGGTTAGCATGTACTAGGAAAGTCCATGGCTTTCTCCTTTCAGATCTTAATGGAAATCTCCTTTCAGAGATCACCATCTCCTTTCAGATCTTATGGAGAAAGTTTAGGACCCTGTATCCAAGAGCCATTGGAATGGCTTTGCTTCTAGATTACTACACTCCCCATTCTGAGAAGTAATTGTTGTAGAGATGCAGCCTGGCAAGTATTTATGCAGGCACTGCAGCCATAGCTAATAAAGACCCAGAAAAGAAAATTCATGCGACTTGCCAAAGTCCTTGCCATGATTGATGTTTTAACATGAGAATCTGATATTATTTTATCAATAGAAATTACATGAAAAAAGACACATTTCCTTCTGTTGCTATTCTACACTCTGATACATTTCTATGTGATTTAGCTGAAATCTCCTATGTGTATTGTCTCTCCCATTAGAATTTGAAGTCATGGAGAGCAGAAACTTTCTTACATCCTTTTAGGAGTAATTTGCATTCAGTAAGCATTTAATAAGTATTTTATTCCTTCATTTATTTTAGTTTTAAATCTATATTGTGAAATATGCCAGACAAGAATATTTCCAATGTTTTTTTTTTTCTCATTTTCTCCAATGTCTTCACAGAATTATGGCCTTCCCCCAAAGATATAGATTTCCAGGTTACTGGAGATAATGGTTTTGTTTTATTATGAAGAGAAAAAAATCACATTGAATCATTTATAGTTAGTGGTGGACAACGAAAGATTTTCCCCAATAATTTCTTAGAACTCTATTTTCTTATCTTCTTTAAAGGATACTGAAGAATAGATAGAATCAAATGTGTCCTCTAGGGGAAAAAGTATTTATTGTAAAGCAATAATGATAATCAATTAGGCTGGTGAAAGTTCTTGGAAATTGACTCCAATCACAGTCCCTGACCTGAGACATTGAGTGAGTCTCCCCTGTGATGCCAGAAAAGTCATTCAATAAAATGAGTAATGAATGACTTTCTGAGTAGAAGTGAGAAAAATGACCAATATGCATTCTTCATCTTGTCCCAGGGTCTTGCTAAAAGCAATGAGGCTTGATTACAGGTATGTCCTCTTATCTTTCTCAAGGGAAAGCAGTAAATTATAGAAATTCTGAAAATACTGGTGCAGCCAGGGTGTTTAGGGAGAAAGGGAAGTTGATCACTTCTACTGGAGTAGAAAGGTTCTTACCTAATTTCTAAGAGGAGAGGAGGAATGAAAAATACATAGTTTCTTAGCATTCAACAATCTTTTGACCCCCAATTAGATCTGGGTTAACTCAGAATCTCCTAGACCAGTGATGGGCAAACTATGGCCAGCAGGCCAGGTACAGCCCCTTGAAATGTCCTATCCAGCCAAACGACATTATTCCTAATCTGACAAATACAATGAGTACTATACAATGCAATGAAACTTGGAAAGAGTTGCCTTAGAAACAGATTGACAGATGAGTATTTCCTTTCCTTTGGCCTCCTCTTTTAAAAGTTTGCCCATCAGTGTCCTAGACTATCACAAAAATTTAATGTGGAAAAATATGTATATCTTTGCAAAGTTGTTGAAGTTTGTATTATTAAGATATTGTTTTTCAGATTTCATATATATATAGAAAAATAACAGCTCATATATACAGCACTTGATGATGAAGTAAAAAAAAATAAAAAGAAGAAAGAATATGAAGGGCTTAAAAAAGAGTGGTCAAAGAAACAGGAAAAGAAAGATTGTCAAGTTAAATGGAATGTATGCCACATCAACTGAAGCCATCTACACTTCCCCTTGCCTCATTTCTCAATTGAGAAATTTGCTTTTGATTTAACAGGAAAAATAAAGGCTTAATTAATACGAGCTCTACCTCTTCCTTTTCCTTTATCTCAAAAAAAATTCACATAATATTCCACTTTCTCCTCCTTTCACCTAGTCTCTGACAAAGAAGTGACTTTGGCCCTTGATCAGGCACAACTCTCCTTTACATTCACTTAATCTCATTTTGTGACACTTTCTCCAACAGATTGCATCTCCAATGATCTGCCTTCTCTCCACCTTCAATCATGTTATGTGTACTATTTCCATCCCTATTACCCTCAAAAATGCCTGACAACCTCCTCCTAATAAATTCTTCATGATCATCTGCCCTGGCTTCATATTATTATCTCATTCATCTTTCATTTCAAAATAACTCTAACTGCAAAAGCTCCCTATAATCTCCTTTCCCATGATCTCTCCTCTCACTAGCTCCTCAATCCCTTCATTCTGATTACTGACAAGGCACTTAATGAAAACTATCCTCTCTGAAAATGCTGGTTATCTCTTAACTTTCTAATTAATTAGTATTTTTATCAGGCCTCATACTTCCCAGCAGGTTTGCTGCACTTTGTATCAATTCACACTTTCTCTTATATCCTTTTCCTCAGTTTTCTTCTCCATATCCTTCCTTGTCTGTTCTACCTTCCTAATTATCCATTCTCTATTTGTTGTCTCCTCATCCATATCACACCCCCTAAGTATGGATGTTTCCCAGAATTTTCTCCTATTTTTTCTACCCAATGTAAATTTACACAATCTCTCATTCATTTTTCTATCTGGTTTACTTATCTTTAATAAATGAATTGGAGAAGTTTATATCTAGCCCCAATTTCTCCCCTGAGCTCAAACTGGAAATTTCCAAGTAGACATTCTAGGGATATCTCAAACTTGGCATGTCTAAAACTAATCTCACTAGTATTCTGCTTAAATCTTCCCAAATTCCAAATATTTCTGTTTTGGTAAAAATATAATATTATTTTTCAAGTATATCATGTTCATAATCCACATATTATACTTAACTCATCATTTGCCATCATCATACTCAATTAGTTATCAAATCTTGCTGTTTTTAATGCCATAATATCTTTCACATTAAACCTTTTCTCTCCACTAACAGAGTTCCCATCTTGATTCAGTCTTTATCATCAGTTGCATAGATTAGAGGAAAGAGCTCTTACGCTTCTGTCCCTGCTTCAAGTCTCTTACCACTAGAATTGTTCTAAAAACTTCTTACAAAGTCATTTTCCTTAAATATAGAGTAGATCAAGTAATCCCTCTACTCAATGAACATAGATTGACTTTATCTATCTATGGAGTGTTAAATATTGATCTAAACCAATTTTTTGCCAAACTGTCATCCAATTTTCTCATCAGTTTTTGTCAAATAGTGAGTTCTCATCCCTAAAGTTAAGATCTTTGTGTTTATCAGACACCAGATTGCTGAGTTCCATTACAACTAATCTATTCCATTGATCCATCCTCCTAGTCTAAGCCAGTACCAGATTGTTTTGATGATCACTACTTTATAGTACAATTTAAGATCTGATAGAGCTAAGGTACCATCTTTCACATTTTTTCATTGATTCCCATTTTATTCTTGATCTTTTGTTTTTCTAGATGAATTTTGTTTTTATTTTTCTAATTCTATGAAATATTTTAGTAGTTTGATTGATATTGCATTGAATAAATTAATTCATATAGAATCATCATCTTTATTATATTATCTTGGCCTACCCAAGAGCAATTAATGTTTTTTCCCCAATTGTTTAGACCTAACTTCATTTGTGTGAAAAGTATTTTAAAGTTGTGTTCATATGATTCTGCATTTGTCTTGGCAAATAGATTCCCAAGTATTTTATGTTGTCTAGAATGATTTTAATAGTTTCTATTTTCTAACTCTTGCTGCTGATTTTTTTGGAAATACTTTAAGATGCTGATGATTTATGTGGGTTTATTTTATATTTTTCTTATTTTTGTATTTTGTGCAACTTTCTTAAAGTTACTAATGATTTCAATTAGTTGTTTAGTTGATTTTCAAGATTCTCTAAGTATCTTTCTCTCCATTCTTTAGCCAAGATTATCTATCTCTTATCTCAATATCATTGCAGAGATGCTTTTTTCATGCCTGGAATGCACTCCCTCAATACCCTATCTCATAAAGCCCCTGTGTTCCTTAAATATACAGAACAAATATCTTCATGAAGTCTTTTCTGATGTCCCCAACAATTAGAGTCCTCCTTGCCAAACTAGCCTGTGTCTTAACTGTTTATACATATTTGTATTCATTCATTTTCCATTTTCGTGTTTAATGTTTACAACTGGTAATATATATAATAAAAAGATGTCTGATATAGAGAATAGAGTATTGGACTTGGATAAAAAGAAAGTCTAATTTTGAATGGTGCTTCACTTTCTAGCATTGTCACAAAGTCTAAGTCACTTAACCTCTCTGTCTCAGTTTTCTCATATGTAAAATGAGGAAAACAATAGCATCTCCCTCTCATGGTCTACTAAAATGACAACATGTGTAATAGTTTACAAAACTTGAAGCCTTTAAATAATAATCATAATGACATTAATTGCTATAGTTATTATTATCAACATGATCATTATTCATTTCTATCTCTCCAATCAGAATATAAACTCATTAGGATTAAGATACAAGAATTTCATTACTTGCCCTTGTATATATCCAGCACCTAGAACAGTTCCTTGCACATAGTGTTTAGTAAATACTAATCAATTCATTAATTGATTGTGAATGAGGAATAATAATAAGTATTTAATGATTAAGAGTTCTGCATCCTGGCTTCCCAGGCTTCCTTTCAAATCTCAGCTAGATCTCAGTACTCTTTCATTACATTGCCTTTCTTCTTAGTTATCTCTAATTAATCTTCCACATATATCCTTTGTTCAAAGCTATTTACATGCTATTTCCCCCTTGAATCTGTGAACTCCCTAAGAAGGATAATCTATTTTTTTATTATTGGTATTTTCATTTTCTTTTTTTTCTGTCCCTAGTACTTGACATATAATGGGTACATAATGCATACTGGTTGATCTGAGTAATGGACATGAGTCAACTAATTTAGTATAGTGAGGTGAGAAGGGAGAGACAGATAAGAATTTGAAGAGTGGTTGGATTTTGTGTCAGTATTTAGAAGATAGCTTGAAAAGATGTGAAAATCAAAGGAATTATTTAATGTTGCAGAAAATTGAGAGGACATTTTGAAGCTTGAAATGAAAGAGGTCATTAAAAAGGGAGAAAGAAGTTTCGTGAGTGAGGTAGGATAATGGACAGAACAAAACAATAAGAAACTAAATAGGGAATGGCTTGAGCATGGAGGGGATGGCCATGAAAGTATTTTCTTCTTGTAGCAGCATCAATTCCCGTTGTCCACCAGATCTTGAAAGTGAAATATTTTATAAATCACACCATGAATCACCTTGATTCTAGTCAGACACATCTGAAAAGTTTGTACCTGGTATTTTTGGTAGATGTCAACAAAATGGGAAATGTAGAATTCAGAAGAAAAGTACTCTGCGTCATGATTGTGACCTATTCTAAAATGGAGGAACATTACCAGAGGCATTTCTGAGCTACAATGCAAGGCAGTAAATGTTAAAAGTTGTAACTGACGAATTTTGAAAATAATTAATAAGTGTTCAAGTACTTTATGCTGTCAAAACTGAGAAGACATATGCATTTTTCACTTACTGAATATTCTTCCACTATGTTCCTGGCTGGGAAGTATTGTGAGGGTTTATTTAGCAATTAATTTAGTAATAGTGTTGGACCTAGCAGGAATGGCTGGAGGATTCCAAGATGGAATGAAGGAGCAGAAAGTGGGCTTGTGCTCTGAGAGGGACTCCATTAGTGGTTGGACATAACTGTTGCTAACCCTGGGAGATCTCAAAGTTAGGGGAAAACTGCATCCAGATTCCCTGGGATCCTGAGAGGTGAAGACTTTTCAGCAGTGGACAAGACCTGCAGAGCAGCACCAAGTGAGGAAGTAGTTTGTGATCTGGTGGACAGTTTTGTAAGCTCACTCTCCCTACCTGGGTACCTTGGATCACCTTGGCTCTTGGCATCCTGTGACCATCTTTGATTACTGTGAGACCCCAATTGAAAGCCACCCTCAGGTTCTTTAGCTGAGCTGACCAAACCTGGCTGGAACCAGGTTTGGAGGAGCTATCCCTGTGACTTTAGTACTGCTTCCTTTGGGCCCTGCCTGGCTTAGGTCAATAGGATAGTGTAGTTAAGTCCTTCCCTGCCCACTATGGTTTGCTCATAGGTTTCAAGTGTAGCATCCCCTGTCCCATTCTTTATTTAGTTACTCTAAATTAAACTGTTATATATATTTACCTTTTGCCTGCTGGTGACTGTTGGGCCAACTGCCATTCAGTTAAAAGCTTGGCAGTAAACCATGGTCTCCTTATCCTGGTTGGTCCTGTCTCTCCTTTAACCCTGTGTGAACCCACAAAACATTTAGGTTACATTTTAACATCCCTGGTGCCTCACCTTTACAGAAGGAAGTGGGTCTGTGGAACTCAGAAGATAGATAAGTCTTTCTTTGGGAAAGAGAAGTTTCCCTCATTGCAGCCTACTTATACCTCTCCTGGCACTAAGGGTAGAACAAGTTTTCTGAGTCTTAAATCATACATCAAGGAGAGAAGATAGTGACAGTGCAAGGTTTGTTTTGATTCATTTTTCCACAAAATACTCAATGGCTAATCCTCTGTGACTCAACTTTCCCTCCTTTCCGCTCCCATAACCAATGCTGAAGCCTTCATCATGGGGAGCAAGGGACCAATAAGAATATTGCTCTATGATCCAAAATTGCACATCCATCAGTGTTAAAGCGAATACATTGCAGGAATTGGAAAGGAAAACTCCACTTAGCTTCAAGTGTCCAAAGGAAGAACCTCAAATGTCCTACATCATATATGTCTACCAGGGTATACTGGTTAGAACATATCAACAACACTTCCTCTGATAATCCTCAATATATGTTAAATTTCTGATATGATTTCTGTGAAAATTCTGTGAAGTTCTAGGATAAATCCAAGTTTCTTTTATAAATAGGAAAAATAATATTCATCTAAGGTCATGCCTTTTGTAGCTATCAAAACTGAGGCTAGACACTGTCTTGAGATCTCTAGTCTAAGGTATTTTGTCATTCTTAGTTCTTTAAGGAAGAGGAAACAATAATTCTAACTCATGGTATCTATGATGAACATGAAAACATTACTAGAAATGTCGTTATGAAAAAGGATGTGCAGTACTTTGCCTCACATCAGATCATTGGATCACAGATCAAGAACAAAAGGTTTTAGATATCATTGAGTCCAACCTCTTTGTTTCATAGAGTCATTATATGACATGCAAACAGATAAGTGATTTTCTCAAAGTCAAACAACCAATAAATGACAAAAATGAGATTTTAACCCAGGTCTCCTTGCCTCCCAGTCCACACTGACCTACCACTTTTCTTTTTTTGTCTTAATTAGGGTAATCGATCTGTTTTCTATGAATTGTGAACTATATCTCACACCATCTCCTACCCTTACCAAAAGCCAAATTAGCTAAACTTGTATGAGTATTTCAAAAAATACAACTCACCACATGAGGGCTCCAAAGAATAAGACCATTTTCCTACCCCTAATTGGAAGTGTTTCCTTTTAATTCAGCAAATATAACCTATGGGAGAAATCAGTATAGACAAAATCCACAGTGGTTGTGAAAAGATATTAGAGATTTCAAACAGTGAATGACACAGTTGTTCATATCAGAGACAATGAAAAGGTCTATCAACATATATCTGAAGTGCAGTGAGATGAGAAAAAATGTGATAATGGAAATTAATGTCAATTATTAGTTTGTTGATAGATAAATATATGATTTTCAAGTTTTAAATTAATATAAAAATGTGAACCACTGCATTCTAGGGATAGGTTGAATTAGATGTTTTTTGCAATCCCTTCCAGATCTGAGTTTCTTTGACTTTGAGAAATAATAATTTTACTTAGTATGGTAACTATTTACAAAATAATGATAAACAACAGATTCGGAGTTTTTAAAAAATTACTGAATATGGAAAACCTCCAAAAGAGATGCTAACATTGAAATGAATTTTATAAGAATTAAGGGAATTCTATTAATATTCTATAAAACTAAATCAAGTTCTTCTCTTGAATAATAAGTTTTAATAAGCACAAGAACAATATATGCCAGCTGAGGCTTTCTCTTTTTCCAAATAAGTTCCTGGACAGAATAAAACATGGATCAGAAGTGATCACTTGATATTGGTGAAATAAAGAACAAAATGAATTGTTAACAAAGTATAAACTTAGAAGTATATTAAAGTAGTTCCTAAATTAAAGGGCATTTTCAGAATTTTGTGAGATTTATTCATACCACAAAGAAGTATTTTGAGACAACTCTTCATTTATCATTTTATTTCACAGGCATTTTTCTCTCCTTATCAGGTGAGCAATAATGATGTTAAATTAAAAAGATAAAAGATTTAGAACTGAAAGTATATCTTAGAGGTGTCTTTAATATAAATCTTGACTTAGAGATAGGAAAACTGAGTACTCTATTGGAATGAGGAAATGTGTTGCTACATTCAGCAGAGCTACAAACAGCAGAGCTGATGTCTGCACACAAACTCACCAGCATTTTTAATAGACCGAGTATATTTCAGATACCGTATTTGTCACAATTTAGATGATATTCCTAAAATATGATAGCTTTAAAAGCAAATCACATCTATAGAAAGCCTAAAAAATAACTAGATAGAATTATGGGATGAAATATAGGTATTTATCATAAAATTGAATGTTAAACAAAAATGAGGGCTGCATGACTCTAATGAACTAAAATGACTCCAGAGATGAGTTGGGAAAAGGTGCCACTTTGACTCTTTGTAAAGGTGGCAGCCAATGTTTGTTTAATATTTTATATGAACAGTCCTACACTTCAGATATCTTGGTGGATTTTGCTAAACCAATTTTATATTCTTTCTTTTTCACTTCTTTTTTCAGGAGATGACTAAGTAGAAAAATGAGAGTGAGACATATTTGGAAGTAAGGCTGATATAAAATAAAATGTATCAATAAAAACAACAATTTACTTATAAGTTTTAAAACTTTTCTTTTTCAATTCCAAGAATGCCATTTTATTTGTTTTGGTAATCAAAAGGGTGCTTTCGAATTTTTCTCTTTGTCACTTGCTTCCTTTCTTATAGCATAATTGAGACAAGAGAAAATTTAACAAAATTTTAACAACAACAAAAAAAGATTTGGATAGGTTGTAAAGTGTGGTTGGTGGGATTCAATGAAGTTAGAAAGTATGAAGTTTTCATCACTTAAATCCTCCAGCCATCATTTTCCATTATCTTACATCCTTTATTCGAAAATAGACCAAAGCATGTAATTATGACGTCTTAAGGGTTGAAAGAAACCATAAATTTCATGTAGCACAACTAATTCGCCTACCAAGACACAATAATTCTTCAGCATTTCTGACCCATCATCATTTACCCCTACTGGAATCCCTTCAGGGAGCTCATTATCTCACTTGGAAGAATTCCTCTGTGTCTGATCATTTAAAAATAAATTTCATAATCTTATGAGGCCAAAACTCAAACTCCATAATGTTGCTCATTGGTTCTAATTCTTTCCCCTTTAGTGGATAGTAAAAATCCAGTGTCTGTTCCACATGATATATTTCAAATGTTTGAAAAACAAAGACATTTCATCCACGTCCCCAAATTCTTTGGCTCCAAGAACTAAAATTTCTCTGTCATTCCTTATATGAAATCACTATCAATGGAAATATTTAAAGGGAACAAAAGAACATGGGTTTTAGAATCATAGGCTGTGGGTTTTATACCTATAAGACACAGTGGATGGAGCACAGAGCCTGAAGTCAGAAAGACTCATCTTCATGAGTTGAAAGTTGCCTTCAGATACTCACTAATGTAACTGTGTGGACTGAATTTTGCAAAGGAGAGCAGGCAAGTGGAGTTGCTGGACAAGTCACTTAATTCCATTTGCCTCAGTTTCCTCAATTCTGAAATGAATTAGAGAAGGAAATGATGAATCACTCATAAGATATTATCTTTGCCAAGAAAATCCTAAATGGGATAGCAAAGAATAGAGATGGCTTGAATGAGTGAATAATAATATGACTTAGCAAAGGTCACTTCATTAATCAAACCTCAGTTTTCTGAATCAAAAGATATTGTTGCTGTTTGTTCTTCATTTCCAAAGAGGACCAATGTCACTACTAGGGGATGTCTTTTATATGTACATGAGTCGGTTTTAATTGGCAATTCAGTTCTAATTGAAAAAAAAAAACAAACAACAGATAATGTTGATCTAAATGCAATCTGAAATTGCCTCCTGAACTAAATCTAGAATCCATCTTAAAAATGCAATACCCAGAATAGGAGCTAACATTTATAAATGCCTGATAATTTGAAAAATGTCTTCTGTGAAACCTTGTGAGATAACATAAATAAATTTCAAGTGAAGTCAACAAACATTTATTTAGTGTCTACTATGATCCAAATATTGTGATATACTCTGGAGATAAGTTAAAAAATAAAAACAATTCCTGTTCTTAAGGAACTCACAATGTTATGGGGAGCCAATATTGGAAATGAGGAAAGCGATAATACCAGGCAAGAGGAATAAGGATTAAAAATGCTTTGATTCAGGAGATAGACTGTCCTTGTGTAAATGTTAGCATGGAGACCAAAATACAAAGAGGTGAGTAACATGATAAAAGACCAGAATTTAGATTCAACTTGCAGGATCAGAGGGAACCTTTGGAGGTTATGGAATAGGTGAGTGTTGAACTTTAAGATAATCATTTTAATACCTATGGAGAGGGATAGTTAAGAGGCTCAGTGGAAAGAATGCCTGACCTAGAGCCAGAAGGATCTGGTTTCAAATCCAGTCACAGACTCCTTAGCTAAGACCCAGGGCAAGTCACTTAAACACAATTGCCTGACCCATACTGAGCTTCTGCCTTGGAACTAATACCTTTTATAAATTCTAAGAGAGAAGGTAAGGGCTTTAAAAATAATAATAATAATACTTAAGGAGAGGGCAGTGGGGAGAAGAGAAAAAATTAAGGTGAGGTGAATGGCCAAAAGGGTTATTGTAATAGTCTAGACAGGCAATGATGAATCGCAAGAGGGTATTGGAAAGTGTCTGAAAAGGACTAAGGGAAATGGACAAGAGATTTCATGAAGAATTTTGCCAACAGATTTGAGAGACAGACAGACAGACAAATAGACAGAGGGGAGAGAGAGACAGAGAAGGCAGAGAGAGATAGAGAAGAGAGACAGAGGCAGAAAGAGAGAGAGGGAGAGGGAGAGGGAGGGAGAGAGAGAGAGAGAGAGAGAGAGAGAGAGAGAGAGAGAGAGAGAGTCAGTTTAAATCTCAGTTGCTAACCTCAGTGACCAGATGTTGTTGCCCTCAACAGTAATACTGAAATTAGGAAGAAGTTAAGGGTTTGGAGGGAAACATCCATTTCTCATTAATAGATAAGCGGTTTTTTATATAAGGAAAATGAGACTCAGAAAAATTACATCTCATCTAAACTAGAATTTGAAAACAAGTGTTTTTCAGACTTTAACCAGAAATTGTTCTGCTTCACATCCCTTCCACTCAACCACTATGGACCTTTCAATCTGACTCCCCTGCAGCTCCGGGCATACATACTTTTCCACATCTGCTTTCTACCTATTGTTCTGGATACAGTAATCAGAGTAGTATCACTGCTCTTAGGACGATATCTGGCATAAAGTAAACATAGAGAAAATGTTTTTTTATTTCTTGTTGATAATGATAATTAGGTTAATCAGTGATGAAGATGACACAATTGTTTCTAGAAAGGGTGTCACCTATAGATTTACTCTTCATGCCTAAGACTCCCTAGAGTCAGACACTCGTATCCCTAGCTACCATTTCTAATTATATTTCTTCTCTCCCTTTATGTGATTTTAAGCTTTTTTGTGGGGCAAGAATGGTCACATTTTAAAATTAGCATCTCTTGGTATTACCAAGTTCCTAGTACATTTTTAAGTTTTGATTATTTTTTCTCTTCTTTCCTTCCTTCCTTCCTTCCTTCCTTCCTTCCTTCCTTCCTTCCTTCCTTCCTTGCTTCCTTCTTTGTTCCTTCCTTCCTGCCTTCCTTCTTTCTCCTTTTTTCCTCCTCTCTGGACTTTGTATCTCTGTCTCTCTGTCTCTCTGTCTCTCTCTGCCTTTCTCCATATGTGGCTCTGTCTCTGCCTCTCTACCTCTGTCTCTTTTTCTGTCTCTCTCTTGATTTCTTTCTATTATTCAATGAAAATAATATGCCAGAAATAGTCTCACCAATGCAAACTAAAGTGAAATTAATCCAGGGATTTTCATCTTGGAATTTGTGGAAAAATTTCAAGGATTCCATGAACTTGAATAGGAAAAAATATGGGAAATATCTTTATTTCCACTAAGCTTTTACTTAAATTTATTGTTTCCTTCAATGATGATTATAGGCAACAAATGATAGTGATATGAGCATTGTATATGACTTTGCCTCTAATCAAAACCACAGATAGTTTCATATCACATTTCAGATGTTTTAGATATATCAAAATATTGTATATGATTACTACTATTTTGAAATTGGGACAGTTAGATGGTTCGGTGGATGGAATCCTGGTCCTTGAGTCAGGTGTATTCAAGTTGAAATCTGGCCTCAGACACATACCAGGATTTTGAACCTGGGCAAGTGACTTACACCTGGTTTGCTTTAACTTCCTCAACAATAAAATGATCTAGTGAAGGGAAAGCAAATTGTTCTTGTATCTTTCCAAGGAAAATCCCAAATGGGGTTACAAATTGTTGGACATGAAAAACTGACTAAATAAATGAGAAATTGGCTATTATAAAACCCACTGTTAGATTATATATATCTCTGTATTTCTGCCCCTAAAGACAATTGTTGGACAGTATCAAAGTTCACAAGTTTAGCCAGATTGCCAAATAGGTTCATGAAATAACTAGAGTTAAGATCACTAGATCAGATCTTACTATATCCACTACTAATGCAGCAGAGGGATCTCACTCATATCCCCCTTTAAAGGTCAGATGCTGATGGGCTGGCATACCCACGAATGTCAATGACAAAAACTAGTGTAAACATCACTATTTCTGAAGCAGCTCAGTGACTCAGATCAGCATTCCTTTTCTGTTGTTTCATTTCTCATGATTTGACAATCTATTCCCTTTAATTTGGCTCACCTGGTGATCAACTCCCACTTACCTTCTGTTGCTAAGACTTCTCAATGCCTTCTGTTGGTAAATTCATGCCCCTCTCCTCCTCCACGAAGGCATAGTTTCCACCTCCATTATTCTCTCCTACAAATAAATCTGCTAGTAATTAGCCTGATTCTATTAACTATTGGGGTAGAGGCAGCCACTTCATGATGATGACTCTAACCATCTGAAACTCCAAATCATTTACTTATGAATAAATTTCTAGTCACTCTTTTCACATCATATACTTGTGCAGTTGTTTTTTCGAGACTATGTTGGAGACTTTATATTAATAAGTTTTTAATTTCATTGCATTTGATTTAAATTTTTGTCATTTTCCTAACTGATTCATCTGCCCTCCCTCTCATTACAGCAGCAGTTTTATACGGTCTCATTCCTCTTTTAGCCTCCCAAAGACTTCTAATTCTGAGAATGTATTTTTCATATTCTGTATTGATTCCTATAAATTTGTGTGAATTACTATGTATTTCCATGTTTGGTATCTGGGTCAGAGATATTATCTCTTCTGCCATTTTTTACATTTTCTTTGTATTTAGTAATCCCAAATGTCTTCCTTTTTAAAAGAATTTGGTTAATATGTGAAGGAGACAAGGGTTCTTTTCCAAGTACAAGTTTTTTCAACCTGTGGGGATCGAGAGGGTTGGAAAGAGTGATGGACATCTTGATTAGCTATCACCAGTGAAAGATATCTTGGGATGGTCAAGGGAGGGTCTGATGTGCTCATAAAAATCTATATCTTAAATTGGCTGATGCAGTTCAGGCTCTTTTGTTCTGAGAGAGCCATGGAGGCCCACAACACTTTAGCAGTTATAGTACTAGCCTAATCAATAAACTTGATTATTATCAATAAACTTATATTCTTACCCAAAAATTAGTCTCTCAAAATAATTTTTATTGTAACACTACTCCATCCTCTCAGCTGAGAACCTTGTATCATATTTCATGGCAAAAATTTAGGTATTTCTCTGAGAGCTTCCTCTGTCATTCTCTTCATCTCCCTTAAAACTTTTCTTCCACTTTACCTCCTCCTCCATTGCTATCTCACATAAAAAAGATGACTTTGACCCTTATAAAGGGAAAAATTCCTAAATGTGCCATTAATGTTATTTATTCATCATTCCTCTGGCAGATTATCAACTCAATCAAACCCAATTTTTCACTCATTTTCCATCTCTCACTCTCTACTTGCTTTTTTTTTTCTTTTGCTGCTTACACACTTGCCCTGTCTTTCCATTCTTTAAAACAAATAAACAAACATAACCTCCCTTACTTTAGTCTCTGCCAGACATCATCTGATACCTCCAGTTCAAGTCTTTGAGTAAACTATCTACACTCTGAGTACATTTCCTTTTTTTTCAAAAACTCTTCTAAGCCCTCTTTAACTTCAAATACTTAACTTCTAACTTAACAACAATCATTCATTTTTTATAATTATTTATGATAACTACAAACAAAGTTAGATTTTTTTACATCTCCATAAAATGCCACCTGCTGTAATATAAATGAGTAAATAAATAATATTTAATTTTTATATACAGCCAGAAAAGAAAAAAATAAAAACTTTATTCTGGTTTTAATTTTAGAGTTAAATGTGAAGTTTCTATATTTTGAATATTCTAAACTGTGCTAAATTAAAAAAAATATTGAAATAGTCTGTGTGGCAAAGAGCTTGAAATTATTTTATTCTAATACCCCACAACAAAATAAAGCATTTAAACACTCAAATAAGAATAGAAAAATAATTATACAATGTGATAAAATTCCACTTAAATGCTTAACATGTATTAACTTTCAGAAGTAGTAGCAAATCATGCAGTTTGTTTCTATGCTTCTTCCTTGTGTTCTCTATCATCTTCTTCCTCTTCCTCTCCTCCTCCTCCTCCTCCTCCTCCTCCTCCTCCTCCTCCTC
>NC_058132.1:665045522-665117097 GCF_016433145.1 Gracilinanus agilis | reverse complement strand
ATACATATATATATATATATATAATCTAGGTTAGACTCCTTGACACTTATTACCAGATTTAATTCTGAGGGGCAAAAAAGGACTATTTCTATCACCAGTTTCCTTTCTCTTTTGAGTTAGATCAATTATTTACTATTTCAGAATTTTTCAATTTAATTTTTACCTCTATTTTTTAATCTCCCCAAGCCTTTGCTAGAAAGAGAATGCTGTATGTTTTCCTTCATTTCTTCCTTTCCTTTTCTTCTGCCCTCTTTCAAGTTTGCTATGGCGCCAAAGTCCCTGATTTTTTTTCCCTTTTCTTTCATATGTTTAAAAATGAAATAAACCAGCTGAATTGCCTGAGTTTATACTTGCAGCTGTACTTGCCAAGAGTATCAGCCTCTCTCCTTCTTAGGACAGAAGTGCTTCTCTTTTCAAAAGAATAGTTTGTTTAAAGCAAGCTAACACTATCTCAACCTAAATCTCATCAGTGAAAATGGAGCTAGCTTGAACAATTGAATATTTGCACATCATTAGAATTCTAGATTGGTCAATTTTAATCATTTGCATCACTTTCAAATGACTGTTATCTAATTTTCTTTGAATCTCTTTTTTTCTGAATTAATTACACATTTCTACATTCTTCTTCCCTTAAACTTAAAACAATTATTGAAATTGTCCTATGGGAATATGTATTCTTATTTGTATGTTTGTTTTGCAATTGTAGCTGAAACTAGGAAATTCCATACTAGGGGCAAGTGTAGACATATATTTGGGTGTTAACTCTGACCTAGAGTATGGCAGCAGTAGAGGGAAACCAAACACCTGGAAATTGCAGGGAGGAAGAGAAGCCCAGAGAAAGAGGGAAAGGAGATACTAAGATATCCCTGGTTTTACATAACACCACCAAACAACCTGTTCTTGTATTCCAGGAACAGACAGACTCCAGATACATAAGGTTGTCCTTGGAGAGAGGTGCTGTGAGAGAGCCCCTAAAGGGTCTTCTTACCACTCCCAGAGGATGACTCATTCCACATTTTTAACATGATACTTGATTCTCTTGCTTACATCTCAAATCTAATTCTCTAACTTTGACAAAGTTTGTGAAGTCCTGAAGGATAAGGAGTTGAGGGAAAGAAAAGTCCCTAGAATGGGATGGAGAAAGAGGGGTTTAGACTGGGAAGAAATCACTTCTCATCTGATAAGAGAAGCATTCTTGAAATTTCCCTGTTTTGGAATGAAACCCCAGTCACTCTGCTCATATTATGATTCTGTATATAGTCCTGTCATATGTTCTAGGTGTTCTCTTCTCAGTGGCTAGTATGACAGGGGAGTAAAACTATTTCCTGAAATGGTAATTAGCAAATATATCATCAGTAATTCGAATATAGACCAATAGCTATATTAGTTATGAGGATAAAGGTGATAGAAATATTATATAGTCAAAAAAAGTCAAAAGTTTTGTGCATATGTATAGAAATAATTTCCTCAAATTTATTCTAGATAATGAAGAACACAAAAGAAATTGGAGAGAAATTAAAAACTGGTAAAGGTGAAACCAAAATATTTGCAATTGCTTTCAGATATTTTTTTAGATGTGATGAAATGTTGTGAAAATGCAGATAGAAATGGATACAACATTGAATATGTAAATATTTTAAAAATGTAACTTAAAAAAAGAAACATATAAAATGATTGTCATACTAATTTATGAAACATCAGAGAAATGTGTTTTCCAAAGTAAAAGATCCTTAAAACACTCATTTATATTAAAGTACCATATGAGCTGTTCAATGTTGGACAAGTTGCTTCATCTCTGTAGCCTTAGTTTTTCACCTAGGAAATTAAGGAGTTAGACTTTGTGATTTCTATAGGAGTCAAGAGAAATACTTTTCATTCATGTAATATGATTTAATATTCCACTTCCCTCCCCCCCCAAAAAAAATAAGTGAATCAACATAAATTCATGTAAATGGCTGGTTCTGAGGTATAGACCTCCATCCTCACCTCCACCATGTTGCTTAGAGAATGATAATCACACCATTGAATTAAACTGGCTTAATTTGATGAAATCATGACAATGACAACATTGGCTGAGACCTTATTCTCTAACAGTTCACTGTCTAAGTCAGAAGCAAATATATGCAAAGGAATATCTGCCTGGGTGTGGTGCTGGGAATCCCAGTAATATCAACTGTCACAATTTAGAACATAGGAATCACATATAATTTTATCAGCTAGATTGTTAAGTGATCATAATATTATGAAAAGTGTGGCTCTCTAAATACAAGGAAGGGGAGGGAAATGTAGATGTCATAAAAAAGAAAAAAATGTGTCTGTCAATAAAATATATTTTAAATATATTTTTAAAAATAAAATTAAACTTGACAATTTGTTATACACATACACATGCTTTTGGAGGGAAAGAGGGGTATAGTGTGTTATTTATTTTCTAAATACAGGCCAGATTTCTTAATAGACATTTCTAGTGTTGAGTTTAGGAGTTTTAATTAAGGAAAGTTTATTATGAATTATTAGTGTACTAGATAATTTTTATGTTATTGAGTTTTCTCAGTAACTTTTACTATTGAGACTTAAAAAACTCTCCTTAATCATTTACTAGAAAGAAATAGTAAGGGGGCAGCTGGGTGGCTCAGTGTATTGAGAGCCAGGTCTAGAGACAGAAGTCCTAGATTCAAATCTGGCCTCAGACACTTCTTAGCTGTGATACCCTGGGCAAGTCACTTAACTCCCATTGCCTACTCTTACCACTCTTCTGCCTTGGAGCCAATACATAGTATTGACTCCAAGATGGAAGGTAAGGGTTTAAAAAAATTTTTTTTTAAAAAGAAAGAAATAGTAATGTTTGTTTTGTTTTGTTTTGTTTTCTTACATCCTTAGGGTCTTACTCATCTTGGGATGTTGGTTTTTTCCCTTGTTCAAGCCAAAGCAGTTCCCCTTTAACTTAAATCCTAGAACACTGCCTACCGTGATGGGGATTTTAAGTGATTTGATATCTGCTGCAGTTAGTCTAAGGCAGTCAGGCTTGAACCCAGGATGTCCTGATTGAAAGTCTGGAACTATATACCCTATATCATACTGGCTTTCTCTAAAAGATTTATATAATCAATATATTGCTATTTTTTTCTCCTCACTTTGAGAATTTGGAGAGTGATTTAAGTGTGCATTGGAGATGGATTCTTTGCTTCTTTCTCATTTGCAACTTTTAGAGATGAGTTGTTACACCATTATTTAATATTTTTGGACTGAAAAATTAAGGCTTTTCTAAACATTTTTAGCAAAGACTTTTCTTCCACATAGAAATTCTGTTTTTATCTTTATACAAAACACCAATTTACCAGGACCTCTTTCTTCTCTAATAATCTGACAGATGTAGATTTCTAGCTCTCATATATTGATATGAAAGCCAGAGGTGAGCCTGCCCTTAGAAAAAGTAGACTTGTGCTCACGTGGTGAGCTTTCAGAAACATCTGGAGTTGGGTAGTGCCTCCAAAATTCATCGGCTTGTGCTCTGGTATAGGAAAAATCTACAGTTGTGTTCCTTTGGCTTCAAGTTTATTGTCTTCCATGATTATTCTAATGCATCTTAAGTCCATCTAATAATTCAAATTCAGTGAATAGAATCATTGATAGATGAAAAGTATTACCAATACATAGTGGGTTGTTTAACCTACATAACTCTTATTCCTACAGTATTAATTAACATAACGAACATAAACTTAATTCTGCTCTGCTTAACTCACTAATACAATCACTCATAATAATTAAATCACAACAAACTGAGTAAATACTGATTAAATTGTGTAGGGTTATCAAAATTATTTTCCCACCCCTTACATTACTAGTATTTCCTCTGTAACAAGTCAGCATTTAACCTCTAATTGCAGACATGCAGTTCTAAACCTACAATATTGTATTGTTTTCTTTTAAACCCAATTCCTAGGCAGCCCATTCCATTTTTGGTCAACTGTAATTGTTTAGAGTTTTAATGCAGTAGTGAGGGGTGGGGGATGAGGGGAAGAGATATATTTTACTTTCCAACACTTCTTATTGAGTAAAATTTTAAATGGATCATATGTAGCTTTGTATATATCATGTTCTAGGTAAATAATAAATAGCAATATTTCAGTCCCGATCCAAACAAATGTGAGTACTAAATGCATTCTGGATAATTGTTTTATTTATTCACTTTCAGACATCAGGATGCACAGCATTGGAACTTCTGCACCCATCCTATTTCTTCTTAGTTTTCTATTACTCTGCACCCTTATCAGGAAATCTCAAACTGAAGAAGACATCATCATTACAACCAAGAAAGGAAAAGTCAAAGGGCTGCAACTCCCAGTTCTTGGAGGCTCAGTGACAGTGTTTCTTGGTATTCCCTATGCAGAGCCTCCTATTGGTCGACTCCGATTCCGAAAGCCACGGCCCCGGAGCAAGTGGTCTGATATTTGGGATGCCACCAAATATTCCAACTCTTGCTATCAAAACACCGATGATCACTTTCCTGAATTTTCAGGATCTGAGATGTGGAATCCAAACACGGAACTTAGTGAAGACTGTTTGTATCTTAATGTTTGGGTTCCAGCTCTGAAACCCAAAAATGCAACAGTCATGATCTGGATCTATGGAGGTGGTTTTCAGTCTGGGACATCATCTTTACATGTTTATGATGGCAAATTTCTGGCTCGAGTTGAAAGAGTAATTGTGGTTTCAATGAACTATAGAGTGGGTGCCCTTGGATTTTTGGCTTTGCCAGGAAATTCAGAGGCCCCAGGAAATATGGGATTATTTGATCAGCAGCTGGCTCTTCAGTGGGTTCAGGAAAATATAGCAAGTTTTGGTGGGAATCCTAAAAGTGTAACTCTATTTGGAGAGAGTGCGGGGTCTGCTTCAGTCAATTTACATATTCTTTCTCCTAAAAGTCACCCATTATTTACAAGAGCCATTCTCCAAAGTGGGTCTGCGAATGCCCCATGGGCAGCAATAACACCTTCAGAGGCTAGAAACCGAACATTGCATTTAGCAAAATCCCTTAGTTGTTCCAGAGGAAATGAGACTGAGCTAATTAAATGTCTTCGAAATAAAAATCCTCAGGAAATACTAGAGCATGAAAATGTCATTCTTTCCTCTGGTTATCTAAAAATCAATTTTTGTCCAACTGTGGATGGTGACTTTCTCACAGATATGCCAGACAGCCTCATCCAGCGGGGGGATTTTAAACAAACACCCATATTAGTGGGAGTTAATAAAAATGAAGGAACATCATTTTTGGTCTATGGGGCTCCAGGATTCAGTAAAGATAATGACAGCATGATAACTCAAAAGGAATTCCAAGAGGGAATAAAAGAGTTTTTCCCAGGAGTGAGTGATCTAGGAATGGAATCCATACAGTTTCACTACACTGGCTGGTCAGATGACCAGATTCCTGAAAATTTCCGTGATGCAATGGATGATATCATTGGAGATTATAATTTTAAATGCCCTGCTTTGGAGTTTGCCAAAAAATTCTCTGAACGAGGGAATGATGTGTTTTTCTACCATTTTGAGCATCGGTCATCCAAAAATGCTTGGCCAGAATGGATGGGAGTCATGCATGGTTATGAAATCGAATTTGTTTTTGGCTTACCTCTGGAAAGAAGAGTTAATTACACAAAAGCAGAAGAAATTCTGAGCCGCTCCATTATGAAAAGTTGGTCCAGTTTTGCAAAATATGGGTAAGTACTTTGTATCTGTCTGTCTCTGTCTGTCTCTGTCTCTGTCTCTGTCTCTCTTTTCTCCCTGCTCCTGCTTCACCTTCTCTTCCTCCTCTGAAGAGTAGCCACAGATTTTTGTTTGGGGATATGAGTTGTGTGATGGGTTAGGTGATATTTCCTAAATTTTCAGACCACATGAATGCTATTATCATCTCATACATACACACTGAAACAGGATCCTTTGGACATTTGGGGACTGGCACTCAACAAAGGTGATGGGGATATCTTGAAGAAAGGGGTGTGATTTTCATTTTGATGGAAATGTAGAAATGTACAGAAAGAAGAAAGCTCCTGATGAATGGACCAAGTAATAGTCAAAAAAGCTAAAGTATACTTAGACTTCATCAAGAAAGTATAGATCTGAGGACTAGGGAGATGATTTTAGAATAAAATTGGAGAACTATGTGCCTTGATATCACATTTCAGAAATGACATTGATAACCTGGAGAATGTCCAGAGAAGAGTGGCATAATGGCATAATGCAAAGAAAAATTCTTTCCACATAAAGATCAAATGACAAAAGTGGAGATATTTAGCTCAGAGAAGAAAAAGGTTGGGTGTGGAATGTTGAGATATAAACTAATACTTTTCTTTTAATATTTTAAAAACTACATATTGTAGAATTAGGAGTCAGAATTGTTCTGTTTGGCCCTAGATAACAGAAAAGGTGTATGGTTAGAAATTTTATATTTAGATGATATAAAGAAACCTCCAAACAATAAATTACTTCTTGCAATTTCCTTCACTTCTAGTCTTGAAACAAAGTCTGAATGGCCACTTGTTGAGATCCAGAAAACAGATTCATAGATTTAGATCTGAAAGAACTTTTGAACATTAAAGGAATATGTGTCCATATGGGTAGAATGAGAAGGCGTCTAAGGCCTCCATATATCTTTAAGGTTCTATAATTCTGTCATATTGTTTTCCTTCCATGACTTTAGAAAGAATAAGTCATCTTCAGCCATTGCCCAGAACTCAAAGGATGTCACAATTTTTTTAGCCTAGTTACTGGGGTCATCCATAAACTACCCCCAGTGCATCCATCTAATTCAAATATTGCCCAAAGAGAGATCTCTATTTTTTCTCCTGAAGATATTCCAACTTCCATTCTTAACTTATCCTATCTCACCCTATCAAGAGAGGCTTCATCATGCTGCATCATGTTGTAGGAAAACCATGTGTTCTGGAATCAGAGGAGCCAGAATAATTTGATATCTGAATTAAATTATTTGCCAAAAATCAGATTCAGTTTATTTGAATAAAAATTAATCAGTTTAATATATTTGGCATGATACCTACATACATCAAAGTTATAGCCACTATGAAAATGAGATGAAAGGAAGAGTGACAGAATTTAAGATTCAGAGGGAATTTGGAATGCAGTGTGGAAGAGCGGATAGAGGAATAAACTTGGAAGTAGGAAAGGGAGGGAATTAGGGTTCAAGCACAACTTTATCTATCTACACTTCCAATTCCTATTTACTCACATGTCTAATTATATGAACTATTGATTTTCTTTTATCCCCTAATGATATGCATTTAAAAATATTTATCATGTATTTCTCTATCCATCTCTCCATATATGTATTTATAGAAAATATACCTCTCTATTAATAAGCTAATCAAATATTAATAAATTAAGAGTCATTATTAATTTCATTTTTCTCATATTTTTTATTATTCTGATAGAAAGTCCTAGGAAAAATTCACTATCCTGCTGTTCTATTATCTCTATGCAATATTCTGTCTTTTACACAGGTGGATACAATAACCACATTATCTAATTGAATAAAAATGATGGGATATCAACTTACTTTCAGTTAGCTTACTGACAGCATTTTTAGCAAAACTCCAGTATTAGTTTGGGCACAGGAGATAGTGTATTTTCTTGAGTGATTATCTCTTTATATTCTATCTATCTATCTATCTATCTATCTATCTATCTATCTATCTATCTATCTATCTATCTATCATCTATCTGTCTGTCTGTCTGTCTGTCTGTCTATCTATCTATCCATCAGTTCATCTATTTATCTTATTTGTATCTAGATTTATGGTTATAAATATTGATAGATAACTGAATAAAATACTTCTACTAGTTCTCATCAGATTTTATTTCTTCCTCTATATCCTAATATTTTGAAATTCCTTGATTTAATTTCCCATGGAGATAATATATATTTAGTATGATGAGTCCTATTAAGAATGTGATTTGAAAATTTTTATGGAGCAGTCTTATGGCCATGCTTGTGTGGGCATCAGTTTTTCCTGTCATAGCTTTACTCTAGTACAAATTACTTATTAAATCCTCAAGAATTTTATTTATTTATTTATTTTAGATTAAAAGGATTTGTCTTCTCTTCTTTATGAAGCTTAGGGCCATGTAAAGTTTCTGGTAGGTGCTAAATATTTGTAGCCTACAGTGATGTATCCCATAATTTCAAACTTTTCTTTAAATTCTTTATATAGGTGACTAAATTTCTGGGCATTTACTTGATAATAAATAACTATTGCAAATTGTTTGGCTCTAAACACACATTTTATTTATTTATTTGTTTTTAAGCTCTTACCTTCCAAATTAGAACCAATATTCTGTATTTTTATTTAAGTTAGAAGGGCTCTAAGGGCTAGGCAATGAGGTTTAAGTGACTTGTGTGGAGTTACACAGTAAAGGATTGTTTAAAGACAGATTTGTCTAGACAAACATTTGCATGACTTAGTTAACTCTTCCATCTCTTTTTTGTCAAATATTTTTGGTGAAGTTGAATTTAAGCAATTTTTGACCATGCATGACCTTTTGATTCCTCTCTTGTATCTCAATCATTTCATAGTCTTCATGCTAAATCTAACCACAATGATGTACATTTAACAAAATCAGTGGCATATACCTGTTGATGCCCTTTCCCATTACTCTTTGGAGTTCAAAATGGGTTGAAATGAATTTCTATTTCTGATATAAATTTATGCTTAAGTGCTTTCTTAAGCAGGTTGGAGGATATTATTTCTAATTCAGGCACTAGGTAGAAAGTAATAAGTTTAAGCACTTAATAATAATAATTGATATTTTCACATACTAAGAACAGTAGTTTTTCAAGTCAAATTGTTGCTGTCTATAATGTTGAACTGTCTTTTTGTTATTTATGAATGAATTAAGTAGAAAATGATGGTAATAATTATTTAAATTTATATAGTGTTTATATGCCACCTTCATAATATCAACCCAGTGTGGCAGGGAATTAAATATTATTTCTATTTTACAAATTAGGAAACTGAAGGTTGGGTCCTTGTAGCTGAAGTACTAAAATTATTCATCTCTCCTGAGCTTACCTATATCTTATCTTGAATCATTTTCCCTTATATTTTCATTTCATAAAAAAAATCCCTTGAGATAAAGAGGAATTGTTATCCCCATACTGCATATTTGGAAACTTAGCATCATTAAGTTTAGGTGACAAAGTGACAGAATCAGGCATGGACCATAATTATTTGATTACTAATATAGTGTTCTTTTTGTTGCGATATGTTGTTAAAATTTAAAAACAAAAATAATTAGCTTTGTCTTGATAGATTTTTCAACAAAATTTTATATGTGCAAAGCATATAAGAAATATTTTTTGTAAATTTCTATTTAAATAGTAATAGTTATAAATCCATCTAGGTTAGAGATAGAGTCTTGCTCTACCTTCTATTTATTTATTTTCACAACTTATGATCTTTGAAAATAGCCTAAAGTACTGAGAGTTCTAGTTATTTGCCCAGGGTCAAATGAGATATTTTTCCAACTTAAGATCTTTCAGGTCTTCCTGATTTTGAGGACAACTCTCAATGTATTATGGCTCACAGTCTCTTGTGATTTGTCAAAGACTTTATGCTATGATACAAAGAATGAGGTTTTCCCAGATAGGTGAATTTTGATAGCACTAACCACATCACCAATGCTAAAATGGCCTTGTTCTAGTCAGAAAGTAGTAATGGGGAAAGAAAGCAATAATTAAAATCTTCTTTATTCAGGAAAAAACCCAGAATATTCAAATATACTTCTGTAAACAACATGTTTCCTTCAGTTATTATTGCCTTTAAGCTTTAAATTCATGTATTTTAGGGAAAACTTAATCCTTGTATTTCTCATCCATTTACAATGACTTTGCTTTTGTAAGAATTGGTCCATGTCCAAGAAGCCTTCTAAGCTTTTTAAGATGCTTTCCCTTAGCAGAGAAGTCATTTTTGGAAAATGTTAAATGGGATCTAAACTTGGAAATTTCCATGAAGAGCTCCCAAGGTTCAGTGCGAAGTCAATGTTTTAGCCAGACTTATTACACAGACAAGAGAATGTGAATCTCATGATTACTATCCCTGTTCCTGTTGCTTGGATACACAGATATTCTAACTCTCTGTCTCTCTCTCTGTCTCTCTGTCTCTGTCTCTGTCTCTGTCTCTCTCTCTCTCTCTCTCTGTCTCTGTCTCTCTCTCTCTCTCTCTCTCTCTCTCTGTCTTTCTCTCTCTGTCTCTCTGTCTCTGTCTCTCTGTCTCTCTGTCTCTCTGTTTCTCTGTCTCTGTCTCTGTCTCTGTCTCTCTGTCTCTCTCTCTCTCATCTGAAAAGTCTACATCCAATTCGAAACCAGGCTAAACTTAGGTGTATATGAGACAATTATATCATCTTTGAAAGCGGTGTATGTATTAGAACTGGAAGCACCTTTATCAATTGGTCCAAACAACTATTCAGTTCAATTGAAATGTAATTGAATCCACCCCAAAATGTTTATTATGTTTCTACTTATTGCCCAGGATTTTCACAGTCACAGTTTTTTAGAGGTACAAGAGATCTTCTGTCTAGTTCAAATGTATGCAAAAGGAATCCCTAATATTACATATGTGCCAAGCAGTCATCCTGGAACCTCTCCAACCTCATTTTATCCATCTACAAAATATTAATAATCACAATATTATTGTATAGGATTGTTGTCATCATGAAATGAGATAATGTTACATTTTGTTAACCTCAAAAGGCAGAGGTGACAGAAGTTTAACCCAAGTAATACGATCTTTGCAAATGAGTCGAGTCGGGAGATGGCATGTCACACTCAAAGGCCTATTTACTTCTTGATTTTTACACATGAGTAAATTGTGACCCAGAATAGTGAGATTACTTGCGCAAAGAAATAAACAATATATAGGTAGAGTTTGGAGTCTTCAGCCTCCAAACACACTGCTCTTTTAGTGTTAATGTCTATATTGGTGAAACGATGGATCTTTTGAAATATTAGAATATCTTGTCTATGACCACATTATATTTCACAGCAGACTAATGCATTTAAGTCTGAGACATCCAAACTAATTTCATGGAACAGTAATTGTGGTCAGAAAAACTGTGAGGTCCACAAAACTCAGAATACGTAAGTAGTGTTGAAAATATAACGATGGAACTGCTATGGGGTATGACAAAATGATCAGCTCAACTTCCTTCAGAGATATCTAGCAATAATAGAAAGAGGGTCTGATGGATAAATTCTATTTTTGTCAGAATGTAAATTAAAATCAATATCATCCCCACTACACCTCTGCCCATCTTCCTTTGCTCCCATCACTTTGTGGTTCCTTTACCCCTATTTCTGTATTGCACGCCATCATAGACTGAGGGTTTGATGGGATAACTGAGGACATCTAGCTCATCCCTTTCATTTTATAAATGAGGACCTGAGGTCCCAAGTGGAAAAGTGATTCACTCAGGATGGCACCAGTATTAAGAGACAAAGCTGGGCACTGATCTCAGTCCTCCTAATTGCAAATCCATGCCTTCCCTCTACCTTGCAGACCCTAGCTTCCAAGATACCACTCCTGAGGTAGGTCATATACTACCTGCTAAGAGCTACTCCTGATGTATACACCATGGCTTTCCTATGGCAAAGCTGCCTTAATGTCCCTTTTAAAATTCTGTATTGCTTATCCTAAAGGAACTTACCTAAATGAAGTCTGAGGATCTCCAGTGCCTCCATAGTTTGGTCAAGTATCTTCCTTGGAATCAACATCTCACTGATTTGCTTAGACTTGTCTCAAGTTGGCAATTGCCTACCCATCTATGATTGTAGGTCATCCTATCCTAAAGTTAATTAACTCAACTTAGAGTTTTGTTGTACAGGATCTACTACTATTAACAACATTAATTGACATGGAAGTAGAATTTGAAGGATATCAAAGCACTTTATTTTCATTGCTTCATCTTAAGTCTTACAATAACTCTATGACGTTGGAGGGGGGATTATTAGCTTCATTAACCAGGTCAGCAGGATCAAGTAACTTTTGTCTAGGAACAAACAGACAACTCAGTATTGGTGTGAGCCAGAATTTGATCCTGGTATTCCAGGTTTTCCAGGTATCTCTTCACTTTAAATTCACCACTAGTTTAAGTAAATTATGCTATCCCTGCTAGTATAGTAATGCTGGTTTAATAGCCTTAATAGCCAAGCCTTTAGCCTACCAACCTTATATCCAAGTTGTTCCATTTCCATGTTCCAGGACATTTGGGAAATTTTAGGCGCAACAATTTGCTGGAGCTGGCTAGAGAAAGACATAACACTAGAAAGCCTGCTGGGTCTCTGTAGGGTGGCTCAGATTTCCTGTGCAGCTAGAAATATTAATGACAAGCTAGTCATCATGGATTTAATGAGCAAAGAAACCACAAAACTTTCGGGTCCAATTCCTTCATTTAAAAAAAGATTTTTACATCACCTTTTTCTCTAGATCTATCTTTCCCTAGTCCCCTACCTAGAAACCCATTCTCTTATAACAAATGAACAGATAAATGAATTAGCAATCAATACAATAAATAAAAAGAAAAAGATGTGAAAAAATCAAATACTTCATTAAAATTAACCAACATACCACCCCAAACTGACTATCTAGGCATGTTCCATACTTATATTCCTGTAAATTCTGGTGCATTTTCTAGTGTCTTGAGCCAAGCTTGGTTAGTATTAATAGGCTGCATTCTTTATTAGAATTATTTTCTCTGTTCACATTAAATATTTTTCTGTCAAAAATGACTGAATGGAGGGTGAGAGCTCAAGGTGTTCCACATTGGTCACAGAGATGGTGAATGCCTGTTAGCACTGGGATTCCAAACCAGATGCTCTATACCAGACTAGTCTTTTTTTTTCACTGTTCCATACTGTCTCTTGTAGAGTGACATGTAGTAGAGTTAATGATACAGGATAATGCATATTTCTCCTTGTGGTGTCTGGAGGTAGACCTCTCTCTAGAGGGTTTTGGGCTGCTTCAGGATTCATAGGGAACACAGAATTTCATTAGCTATTAAAGCAAGGGAAGAAATTTGGCAGTAAAGCAGGGGAAAGGAGGGAGAAAAAAGGAAATAAGTATGTATAGAGTAAGTATCTAGATGCCACTATGCTAAATGCTTTACAAATATTTCCTTATTTGATCCTCATAACAACCCTGAAAGGTAGGTATTATTATTCCTTTGTCAGAATTAAATAAAACTAAGGTAAACCAAGGTTAACTGGCTTGCCCATGGCCACATACTAACAAGTCTCTGAGATCAAATTAGAACACAGGTCTTCCTGATGCCTGGCCCAGCACTCTATCCATTGTAAAATGCAGATTCAGTTTGTCTGCCAAAGATGAGAGGTGGTAATGTTCAAAGGCCAATAAATCCTATAGCATAATAATATGGTTGAAGTCTATGAAATTAGGGGAGTTCAACAATATGGCACCAGAAATCCATTTGATGACTATCTTTGGTTAAATTTTTTTTTTTCTAAAAGGACCTTTTTCCCCTGAAAATTTTATCATCTTTACCCCAGAGAGAACATATTAACAGATCAGGAGAGCATGAATTTAGATTGGGAAGCTACTTGGTGGGTCATCTATTTTAGGACCTTCATTTTTCACATAAGAAAACTGAGACCCAGATATGTAAAGAACTTTCAGTCAGGACTCCAGGTAGGTTCTCTCATTCCAAATTCAAAACTCTTTCCACTCTACTATGGCTTCACTGTACCATGTACAGTCTAGCATCTAATGTGAGTTGTTTTTTTTTTTAATTGACTAGAATTCATTATCCTTCCCACTTCTTCAATTCCCACCCTGGGAGAGGGATTAAAAAAAAAAAAAGAAAATCCAAACCCTTGTAACAACATGCATCATCAGGCAAAAACAATGTCCAAACATTCTTATTTCTTTTTGCATATAGTCTATCCTCTCTCCTTTCGGGCATCTTTCCTTCTTCATCAATACTTTGCAATCTCTCTAACAATTAAAAAATTCTCTAGAGATTTTTGTCAAAGGATGTTATCTGTTGGTCCCTTCTTTATTATCTATCATCTATCTATCTATCTATCTGTCTATCTATCTATCTATCTATCTATCTATCTATCTATCTATCTACCTATCTGTATCTGTCTGTCTGTCTGCCTATTTTTCTGCCTATCAATCTAATTATATCTATCTACATATACTATTTACTTACTTTATATTTCCTTACTTTATCTAAGAATTTTATCTGGATGGACAAAACTAATAAAGGGACAAAAATAATGTTACTAAACCTCATGTTTTCATTTCTGTCATCCATAAAAAATTGTCATTTACTTAGCTGTTTTCAAGTCTTCCAGGTGAAATCCAAAAAATACATTAGTAGTAGGCTATTGGAGGCAGCTAGGTGGTTCAGTGGATACAGCATTGGATTTAGAGTCAGAAAAACTTGTGTTTAAATCCAGCTTCAGACATTTGCTACCTGTGTGATCCTGGGTAAATTATTTACCCTGTGTTTGTCTTGAACTCCTAAGGAAGGAAATGCCAAAATGCACTAGACTCATTGCTAAAAAAAAAAAAACAAACTCCAGGGTAACAAAGAATCTCACCCAACTGAATAACAAATAAACTATTATTCTATATGCATAGCTAAAACACTGGGCAGAATTCTGATAACACAGTTTCTTGACAAGTGAAAACATTAGGTCAAGTTGGGTAAGATAAATGCAATAAGGATAAATGTAAGGTCTTATATTTTATTATAGAATAACAGTTTCACCAATATAAGACTTATGAGACAGTAGTTTGTCTGAGAGGCAATCTAGGAATTTTAGGGATATCAAGATCAATATGACTCAACATATTAATAAGACTCAAAATTAATAAGAACTTTAGTGAAATAAAAAGAAGCATGTCAACCATGGATAAGAAAGGGATGATCCCTCTCTATTCTATACTACTTAGACCAGATGTTGAGAATTGTTTTCCATTTTGGATGCCACATCATAGAAAAGACATTGATAAGAGGGAGAATGATCAGAGAAGGGCAACCTGGTGTCATGAAAAAGAGGGATTTGATTAATTATTCTTGGCTTAAGGAAAGAGATCTATGAATAATTAAGTTTTATTTATTTATTTTTTCAGTAGTATCTGACTCTTTATGACTCCATTTTGGGTTTTCTTGGTAAAGATACCAGAGTAGTTTGTCATTTCCTTTTTCAGCTTATTTTAAAAATGAAGAAACAGAGGCAAACAAGCAAAAGTTACTTGTCCAGGGTCACACAGCTAGTCTTGAAGCCAGATTTAAATTTAGGAAGATGATTCTGCCTGACTTCGGACCTGGTGATCTAACCACTGAACCACCCAGCTGCCCACAGAAATGATGAATAGAAATTGCAAATAGACACATTTCAAGTTGATGCAAATCATAAATTTCTAACAAGTAGAAGGAGTAGTCTTGGGCAAAACTGTCTCCCTCCTCCTTGAACTTTCTCAGACAAAGGCAGGATGACTACCTATTGAAGCTATTGTAAATTACTTATTTTCATTTTTTCACTATTATTTTCTTTTGGATTTATTTAGAATAGACATCCTCTATTGCCATGAATGCCTTCTCCAAACGTCTCTGATGCAGTCAGATAGGAACTTTAAAAATCTACCATGTACAAAATTATTTTATCCAGGAGTCCAAAATATAGAATTGCAATTTCTAAAGATCTGACTTTCTGTTGAAGTAATAGCTTATACCCTTGAAAAATCTGGATGTAAAGTCATTAGAACTTTCCCAAAGAGATAATAATGCCTTGAATTTCTATGATAACTATTATAAGGAATAAGATAGCAGTATGTTATTCCTCAAAATGTTGCAATGAAAAGAGTAGATTTGGTATTTGTGAACTTATAAATAAATATGCTAATATATTTATGAATATATTGGCATATAAACAAAAATATGATATGATATTTAAGCACCTAGTACTCTTTTCAACACCTTTCAGATTCATCACTTTACTTTAGGTATGTCATTAAAGTTCCTGCAATCAGAATATATTTATTCATCACTTTACTTTTTCAAGAGGTCTCTCAAATTTAATTTGAGTATTTAGGTAATTGAGTATTAATTTGGTAATTTAATACCAAGTAGTTTTTTTTTTAAACCCCTAACTTCTGTGTATTGGCTCCTTGGTGGAAGAGTGGTAAGAGTGGGCAATGGGGTTCAAGTGACTTGCCCAGGGTCATATAGTTGGGAAGTTTCTGAGGCCAGATTTGAACCTAGGTCCTCCCATCTCTAGGTCTGACTCTAAATCCACTGAGCTACCCAGCTGCCCCCCAAATAGTTTTCTTAAGTAGCAGAAAAGAGAAAAAAAATTGTCAATTGAACTTTGGTCTTAATACTGAGATAGTTTCTTAACAGTTTTAGTTTTTGAAAAGTCTTAAGCTAAACCTTTAGGTCAATAGGCCTTTCTTCTCTTAATTATACCAATACCCAAAATATTACAGTTCAAATTATAATTGAATTTAGGAGTAGAGTGGATGATTTAGGATTTCAATGAAATAGAAAACTTCTTGAATAGAGGAAACTCCCTCTACTCATTGAGGTCCTAGAGTGCCATTAGAATACCTGAATGATAAGAGACTTGCCCAAGGTTACACAAGACAATCTACATGTTTTGTAGATAATGATTTTTCTTCTAAACAGTGGCTATTTTGATCAGAGACTGTGCTATTTAAACCATATGCAATTTCTCTCAAAAATACCCTAAAAAGGGGGCAGCTGGGTAGCTTAGTGGATTGAGAGCCAGGCCTAGAGATGGGAGGTCCTAGGTTCAAATCTGGCCTCAGACACTTCCCAGCTGTGTGACCCTGGGCAAGTCACTTAACCCCCATTGCCTAGTTCTTGCTACTCTTCTGCCTTGGAGCCAATACACAGTCTTGACTCCAAGAGGGAAGGTGAGGGTTTAAAAAAATACCCTTAAAAAGGATGCTTCTAATTTCCCACCACCTATTCTATTATTAAAACATGAAAACCAGTAACAATTGACAATTGATCCCAGAAGAAGCATAATATAGTGCCTAGAGATCAAATCTCAGAGTTAGGTACACTCTTACAAATGAAGGTTTTATGATTCTGGGCAAGTCGCTGAAAATATTAGTACTCTAGTTCACTCTATAATACAAGAAACAACAGAGAAGATAGCCAAAAGCATCGGTAAAAAGAAATTTCTTTTTTTACAATATCGCTATATATCAGTGAAGTTCCATGCCCACTTTCCACCTCAATCTTTGATCTTGGCTTCATTGCAACATAGATCTGATTCTAGATGGAATGACAAGGTCCTCAAATCCTGACATTTCCCTTGCCAGTCTACTGAAACTCTCTTAAAGTTCATTAATGACTTTCTAATTTGCCAACCAAAATGGCTCTTTCTCAAAACCACCAAATTTTAAACTGGAAGGAATTTCATTGACTATCAAAGTTCAAGCCATTCACAAAAAGGAATCCCAATGCAGGTGTCCAACCTTTGCTTGAAGAACTCCAGTGTGGACGAAACCACTGCTTCTATTTTTTAAAAATTAAATTTGTTTTTTTTTCCTATCACTACGGATTTATTCTTTCTTCCTCTCAACCACCTCCCCCTACCAAGAAAAGAAAAATTAAATCCTTGCCAAAAACAAGCAAAACAAATCATCATATTTTTGACCAGGAGGTCCATATGTTCATAATTACCCTCTTCCTTTTTGATAGTAAGTTGATTGTTAATAGGTCATCTTCCTTCTTTTAATTCCTTTCCTCTCCCTGCATATCAAGGCAAAATCTGTATCTCTCTAGCGTGTCTATTGCTGTCTGTGTCATTAGAAACATACCTAGAACACAATTGGTACTGAATGCAATGATTTTTGATCACCAGATGCTTTTTATCTGCAGCATTTGATACTACCATGGCTCCTTCATCTCAGGACTTTCTTCTCCATTGGCTTCTGAAACACTTCTGCCTACTGGCTCTGCTGCCATCAGTCTCCTTGATTCTATTTCAAGTACTTCACATTTCTGGTTCTTTACAAAGGATATTATCCCTGTCTCTAGCCCTCTTCTTTGCTCTGATACGTGCCTTCCCTTGACAAACTGATTTAACCCTAGAGACTTCAACAATATCTCTCCACTGATCTGCACAAAGGCTCCTTAACTTGGAAGTTGTGAACGTTTAAAAAAATATGCATACCTGGGGGTAGCTAGATGGCTCAGTAGATTGAGAGCCAGACCTAAAGACAGGAGGTCCTTAGTTTAAAACTGAACCTCTGGCACTTCCTAGCTCTGAGACCCTGGGCAAGTCACTTAACCCTTATTGGCTAGCCCTAATTGCCCTTTTGCCTTGAAACCAATACATAATACTGATTCAAAGGTAGAAGGTAAGGATTTAAAAAAATATCTATATCTGGTAACTATATTCTCATGTAAGTAGTTTCCCTTTGAACCCCATATATTTCACTTTATATACTTAAAATATTATTCTGAGAAGGGGTCATTAGCCTTTACTGGACTGCCAATGGCTCTATGATGAAAAAAAGAAGTTTTGAAGCCATATTCTAGAGTAATTTCAATATATCTAAAGGATTACTTCTTATCTTAGTATCAAACCAAGTGGCACCATTATTCATGTAGTGTCTTCATTCTCCTGCTCTCTTTTTTCAAGTACTAAGTTCATGATCAGAGAACTAGAATTCCCAATATTACCTTTTTAATTTATTTTATATTTTACTATAGGTTAGTCACACAGCCTCTTTTAATTCCGAATTTGTAAAATGAAGGGTTTGGTCTAGATGACCTCAGAGTCACATTGTAACTCTAAAAAACTGAGTTCATTTGAAATCACAATATACCTTTTTACTTTTAATTCCTCCTTACATCTCGCTCACTGTTAAATTTTTGTTTGTTTGTTTTTGTTTTTGTTTTTACCTTAGCGGAACTTTCTTTTAAACATCCCTTACCCTCTAACATCACCACTACCACTTTGATTCAGGCCTTCATTTCTATATGCTTGGATAATTAGAAAGTTCTCCTAACGCATCATATAATCTCCCCTTTCTTCAAAATGTTCCCCTATGAAGTAAAGAACATTAAAAAATTAATTTAAGAGAAATATTTATAGATTAGTTCAACTGCTGTGGCTAAACTCTCCTTTTTGGTGGTTGAGTGTGAAATTCACCCAATTCTCCATGTCTTGCCAAGTCCATTCCAGCCCTCATACAATGTCTTATCATTTATGAAGAAACCACATTTTAATTCAGGATCTTACCATTTTCCATTCTACTACATGCAAAACCATCTCTTTCCTCTCCCCATCTTTCTCTTGTTCAAAACATTAAAAATGAATGGTGGGGGCAGCTGGGTAGCTCAGTAGATTGAGAGTCAGGCCTAGAGACAGGAGGTCCTAGGTTCAAATCTGGCCTCAGACACTTCCCAGCTGTGTGACCCTGGGCAAGTCGCTTAACCCCCATTGTCCACCCTTACAACTCTTCCACCTATAGAGCCAATATACAGAAGTTATGGGTTTAAAAAAATGAATGGTTATGTCTTTATTCATTATCTAATGATTTCATAGATCAAAACTACCCTGACCATCATTTCTCTATTTATACTGTAACCTCTTTAGAATGTAAGCTCCTTGAGGGCAAAGACTATTTTGCTTTTGAATTTCTAGGTCCAGTATCTAGCACGGAGTAGAAATTTGATAAATGCAATATCATTGATTCATTCCATTCAATGATACTCTCTATAAGATGGCTTCAGTTATAATGAGACACCGCCTCAAAGATAGCTCCAGTTCATGAGGATGCCATATTTTTATTCATTGTTTGCACAGCAATATTTAAACTAAATGTTTTGGAAACAGATTACTTCCATGTTGGTAATTTTAGAATGCTTGAAATCATATGTGCAGAAGCTACAAAGAGCAAAGTACAGTCAGGCTAAAATTAGAAAATGAGAGGTCTATGGGCAAGTTTGAGTTTGTGCAAGATTGTCATCTGGCCATCGAGTCTAATTATTATCAGGACTATAATTAGATTATCTGTCAGATAATATTTCAAGTAGTTTCCACAGTGAAGAGGGAAAAAAATTCCTTATTCTGATTCTATGCCTCATAAGTATTAACTTAACTGGAAAATTTGAATTCTTTGGATGAGGGTCAAGAATGGAAAAATACCCTCTGAAATTAATTCAGAGACCGTAATGAAATCAGTATCTTTTTTTCCTAATTTAACATGAACAAAGACAAAAAGAGAGGGGAGACAATGAGTATCTGTTGGAAATATTAGGCAGAAAGTCAGAATATTGCCAGAGGATAATTTGGGACTGACACTAAGTAGTTAGACTAGTTATTTTAGGATATTGAGAAAAAATACATAAGTGTATAAATATATAGGTATATACACACACACACATACACAATGTTATTTAATGATAATGGGCAATGCTCTAGTTTTTTGCACTGATCATGATAGAAAGAGATGGGGAAGAGAGCTCTAAAGATGAAAATGAGGAGTAATAATGATAAGAATTTTTATTTTGCCTTATGATAACATCAGAGATTCACGGCCCAGAAAAGTCTTTGCAGATGATCAGGTTCAGACCCCTTACTTTACAGACGAGGAATGTGAAACCTGAAACAGTTAAGTGAACTTGCCCAATATTACATCATTAGTGACAGAGAACTATAATTTACACAGTATTATATAAATACACATACAGATATAGATAGCTATATTTCTATCTATATTTATCTCTACAGCTATCTTTCTATCACCTTTTATTTGAGCATAACAATAATATTTTAAGTAGTTATTAAAGGCATCACCTCCTATTTATAGACAAGTAAACTGAGGCTGGGTGTTCAAGTTATTTATCTATGGACCCTCTGTTATTAAAAATCAGAGGCAGGTTTTAAATTTAGGTCTTCATGACAGTAAATATATGTGCACTAAAGCATTATCTTTCTCTTGAGGAAGATTAAATATGTATTTGTCTTTAAATTCTAATGTACATTATCCCAAAACAAGAAAAAATAATATAAGGCCATCAGAGATGAGGAGCATGCCAGGCCGGCACAGAGAAAATATATTCATATGATTTCATTTTTATTTGAAGATCATTTGAGGATTTCCTTGTCCAACTCTTCCACATTAGATTCCTGTATTCTGTGCTCTTATGTTGTATAATTCTACTTTTATTTTTTTAGGCTCAATCCATAACAATAATAGTATATACCTTGCATTAAAAACAAATTTTAAACCTTAAAATTGAAAGTATTCACAGTATGATCAATACTACAAAAGTCAGAGTGGGTACTGAACCATGGAATGAAATTTGGCATCGAAAGATGCAGCTCTTAAACTTCCTCCTTGAGTGACCTTAGATAAGTTCCTTCCCCTTCTGAATTTCTGTTTCATCTTCTGTTTGAAAAAAGGGATTCTTTAGATGATTTTAATGGGTATTTTTAAGTTCTGATGCCGATAATCCTCATATCCTAATAAAATGTCTTGTAATCATAAATTATAACCTTGCCATAATGGATATAAGAATCAAAGTATAAATAATCAAATTATATAGATCATTACATTATCAGGATTGAAAGATATTTACTTTTTTGTAATTTATTGAAGATTATTCATGGGTGATATCTATTCAAGTATCTCCTGAAAAAAATACTAAAGTTTTATCAAATGGAAAATGTAGAAAAGTAGCTTCCCTCTCTTGTGGAATACCACCACATTGCCTGATCCTTCTGTTTTATCGTAATAGAAAAAAAAATAAAACTGTCACAATCTCTTTATAGATTTATTGTAAAGAGGCTTATATTATTAGTTTACCCATAGACATAGACCTTCACACATAAAAGACAATAGATCCATGATCCTGGACAATTCAATTGATTTGTGGTTTAAAATTATATTTAAATAATTAGTTAGCAAAGATTTTTATCTGTAATTATCTTTGCTTCATGACCAGAGGCAAATATGTGTTGGAGAAAAGCTAATGAGTCAGCAAAGTATAGTCAGACACAAAATCCCAAAGATGTGGAGAATGAGCATCCTATTTCTATTTCTAACACATAGCCATAGTGACATTAGGTAAGTCAATTAGCTGCTCAGCCTCAAAGGAAACTGTAGGACTGAAAATCGAACAGTTACATTCATAGAGAGGATTTTCATACTGAGAGTTCCCAACAATAATAAAATCACAGCTGGGGGGAAAATAAGGGCAGGTAGTGTTTTAAAGATGGCAATGTAGGGGAAAACATTGATTTGAAAGTGTTCCTTGGATTATGAATTTCAGGCTATGCTTAAATTAGGATATGTTTCTGGAGTGTTCTTCCACCATAATATATTCAAGGACTCACCTTTGAAATTTCTAGTCTGTATCTATTTGGAAGAGGTAGGGGAATGAATGGGAAGGAAGCTAGGAATCTAATGGAACAAAAAACATTTATCAAGAAACTATTGTGTTTCAGGCACTGATCTCAATGCTGGGGATACAAAAAGAAGCAAAAGATACTCCCTGCCTTCAAGGAGATTACAATCTAATGGGAGAGACATCATGTCTACAAATATATACAAAATAGCTTCAAGCAGGATAGATAGGAAACAATGAATAACTATTTATCTAGTAGCCTCCAGGTCATTACAATTTTTCTGCATTTTCTAAAACTATGATGGAGAACCTTTGAGAGAGAGATTGCCCAAATTGCAACCCTTAGCTCAGACAGGAGAGGGAGGAAGCACTCCCATTGGGCTGCTGGGCAGAGGGGTGGGTGATGGGAAAAATGTCCTCAGGCACACCCCGCTCCAGCACTTGTTTCCAAAGGTTCCTCAACATGGATCTAGAATGACACCTTTCAGGAAATCCTTAACTTCCTTCAGATCCCAACTCAAGCTACACATGCAACAGGAGGACTTTCAAGGACCTCTAAATTTCAGAGGATTTCAACATTACTTTTATATATTTTGTATTTAGAGTAGCTAAAGTGCCCAGTAGAGAGTGTCCAGGCTGGGTCAGGAAAATTCATCTTCCTGAATTAAAATCTGCCCATAGGCACTAGTTGTGTGACTATGGACAAGTCACTTAACCCTGTTTGCCTCAGTTTCCTCATCTGTAAAATGAGCTGGAGAGGGAAATGGTCAACTACTCCAGAATCTTTGCCAAGAAAACCCCAAATAGGGGTCCTACAGAGTCTGCCATGACTGAAAAATAACTAAACAACAAATTGTGTTTATTTCTGACTTGCTGAATTACTCTCAGGAAGTATAAGGAGCTAGGGGCTGTTGTGTTTGTTGTCTTTTTATCACCAGGGTCTAACACAGTGAGTGATTGACATATACTAAGTATTTCATAATTAAATTTCGTTTAAATTATTTTGATTTGCTAACCTTAATTACCATATTGACATGTAGAGTAACATTTTCCTTGAAGTGCTTTTTTGGCTACAGAAGATTAGAAATAAACAACGTAAGAGACATGTGCTCTGTACCGATCGATATCCCACTTCTTTTCTTCTTAAGGATTGCCCATTGTGTGTCTGTATATCTAAGTGTGAGTGTGTATACCTCTGTGTGTGTATGTGATCTGCATGTTTCTACATGAACATGCATTTCCTATTCATTTCAGAAAAATAAAGTGCCTAGAGTAGGCAATGTATAGGATTGAGTGTATAAAATGAACATAAATTAATATATATCATACTTTCATGGAGAGCTTTGGAAAAAAATTTGTTGAAATCATCCATTTTGTATATCCTTATCCTATTCTTTGTCCAATCTATCACCAATTCTAACCTCTCTCTCCTTTCTCTTTCTGTCTCTGTCTCTCCCCCCCCCCCTCTTCTTTTCCCCTTTCTCTTGTCCCTCTTTCTCTCTCCCTCTCTGTCTCTGTCTCTATCCTTGATTCACCCACATTATTTCCCCTAGTAGAATATAAACTCCTTCAAGAATAATTTTTTCATATTTAATTTCAGATCTCAAATGCACAATCTCACAAAGCCTGGTACCTAGCAAGTGTTAAATTAAGGCATTTTGACTGAGAGACTTTTAACTGACTGAACTTAATCTATAAAATATAGTACAATATAGTAGAGAGAAATCTTGACTACGTATGGATCAGGACACCTTTTCTCTATATCTAAGGCATTTTGAGAAACTGGGACAAGTTCACTGCCCCACTTTGAACTTCACTTTACCAATACACAAAAATGAAGAAGCTGGATAAGGTGATATGATATGTCCTTCCTTCCTAATCATTTATGAATCTATAAGAATGAGCCGAATGAGCAGACAAGGTCTCTGAATAATTGAAATACAGTTCCATTTCTGAGTGATAGGAAAACATATCTTGCTATGTAAAAGAATCTATTGATTCTTCATGTGTATACTGTTCTAACATGTTAACTTTTTGATTGCCTAGATTAGAAGTGATTAGCATTCTTTACATACCTTGTTTTGGAAAGATCTTCAAGGACCAACTTTTTGAACCCATCATTTTGTGGATGAAGACACTAAAGCCTAGGCAAATTCAATTACTTGCTCAACATGACAAAAGTAGTATGTGCGTGTGTGTGTCTGTGTGTTTGTATGTATGTGCACATACATGTATCTACGTGTTTTTATACACAAGTATTTTTGTTTATACTTATTAATACACACACACCAATATATATATATATATATATATATATATATATATATATATATATATTGGTGTGTGTGATGTTTTAAGACTTTGCCAAAGATCTTTGATAGCTATCTCATCTTGTGCCTGCCATGGTAGTGTCTGATACTTACGTGTTCATATAGATTCCTTAATAGCTTCATCTTATCTATTATGATATTTTACCAGGTTAACAACTCCTGTGTACCCTTTTCTAAGATAGTCCTCTTTTATACTTTCTGTTAGATGCTATCAGAGAAAACATTTGTTCACAATGCTCATAATCAATTACTTTTTAAAAAAATTCATCTTGTCATAATATAACTATCTTCTTGTTAGATTCCTCCTATGAAATACAAAAAAGGTCTTTTTGTCAGATTCCAGGCTGAGAACGTCCACCTCCTTTTCATAATCTTTTGTGTTCTCGACATTATTTTTGTCATCTTAAAGGAAAATTTTCAGTGACCTAAGTTTCTTCATCTTCCTATAGTTTTCTACTTGGCTTCTTCTCCTATGTAGGATCATGGGTGATTTCCCCCCATCATCCTCTGGTTTTCTCTGTTAGAACACATGATCCTTGAATTTTCATATAATGCATGACACTCAGATAATACTTCTTCATATTGTTCAAATCTTCTACCTATCACTGTGTCTTATAATCCATCAGTCAATCAGCATTTTTAAAGTACTTCCATTAGTGTTCCTTTTAGTACTTCCCTCTGGGAACTCACAATCTAATCACTGAAGTTTGAAACTTCCAATCATTGAAGTTTGAAATTTCTGGAGAAATAAGAATCTCCTCAGAATATGATATATAGTGGAAGTGGAAAAAAAACATATAAAAATACGAATCATAGTGCCAATTCCCTGAGGTACCCAAAGGGACTTTCCCAGACTCAAGTACTGGCAGCAGCAATGCTGTTTTTATATGAAGAGGCTTCCTCCTTCTTTGGCAAGCTTTCTTTGTTTATGAATTGAGAGTTTTAGTTTCCTTTTAAAGGAAACCACAGAGAGTTGAATGCTTCAGAAAAGTTAAGCTCTGAAATCTTGACTTGTGTACAAGATTAAAGACAATATTACAAAGGAAAGGTGGAGAGAATCTTTTTCTTTTCTTTTTTTTTTTTAAGGCAATGGTATTGAGAAAAAAAGTTTTATTTGCATAAAACCTCAAAGGAATATTGTATTTCCATTTTATTATTTGCCGTCAGAAAGTTCATTTCATGGTCCTTATGACTGAAGATGATGTTTTATAATTATATTCTCTCTAACAAAACTTGGGACTCTACAGTCTGCAGTCAGAGATATACAGGCCAAAGCCTGTCTCATGCTTAGATGTAAATTTTGGACAAGTGACAGCCATTCTTGCCCCCTGTTTACTCAGGTGGGAAATGAGAGGTTTATATCAAATGATCTTTATGGCCTCTTCTGTCTCTGACTCTATATTATTTTGTGATTCCGTCATCCCTTCTGATAGAGGTTACTCAAAAATAGAGACCCTCAGTCCATAGAACCAAACCAGAGGTGTCTCATACTTTTAGTCCAGAGACATCATTCACTAATCATCAGAGCAATACAAGAATTATGAAAATGTCAATAACTTCAAGGACATACAATGCCGTAGAAACCAAGCTTATACTTTGTTGTTTACTACACTGGAAATGCATAAGGTATAAATTTATAAGGTCAGCTCTTAGTATGTGTGGAAAACTGAAATATTGTAATTAGTATTATTTTATTTCTTTTTTTAAGGCAGTGTGTATACCTGGGGAGTTGATAGCAGGGTAATGGAAAGGAATGTTGGTTTCATTCTTTTCTTTGTACCTCTAGCTTCTAATTCAATATATGAAGTGCATTAGGTCCTCAATCAAATTTTATTTTTATTCTTTTCTTAGTTGTTGAGAAATATTAGCTATGTGGCCATGAGAAAATCATAGAAACTCTCTGAATCTCAATTCTACCACCTGTAATTATTCTTATAGCATAAGGATTAATGTGGGGAAATGACTTTAGAGCTAGGATTGCCTGGCCTCAAGATCTTCTGAAATATACCGACAGAGGGATCTTGGGAAAGTAACTGAGTCTAAACAATGATGTACATTTTTTTTAACCCTTGTACTTCGGTGTATTGTCTCATAGATGGAAGATTGGTAAGGGTGGGCAATGGGGGTCAAGTGACTTGCCCAGGGTCACACAGCTGGGAAGTGGCTGAGGCCGGGTTTGAACCTAGGACCTCCTGTCTCTAGGCCTGACTCTCACTCCACTGAGCTACCCAGCTGCCCCTGATGATGTACATTTTTAAGGTCAAAGAAGGTGCTAACCTGCATTGGAACATCAAATTTTCTCATCAGTGCACATTTTATACCAATGGAATCTCAAGTCCCATCTGTATCCTTGTTTAAATCACAGAGCTGGTGAGAGGAAAATATTTTGGAAATTCTAAAATAATGGAGAATCGTGAGGTAGATAATATTCATTGTAAGAGCTGACATTTCCATAGCAATTCAAATGAAAGAACAGATATCCCATTATAGGAATATAAATTGTCAACTAAAAAGGAATTTAGAGATCATCTAATTCATCCCAAATTTTAATGTAATGATTAAAAACCACATTGCATACGTTTTCTCTATTCAGTCTTATTTAATGCTAGAAAGCGTATTCTCCTTCTTTTTAGATGTAAAGAACTGTGTGGACTTACATATTTATACAAACTGTTTCAAATGCAGAAAAAGAATAAAGTAAATTAATGGAATAAAATAAATCCCCATATATCTGTGAACCATTTAGTAGATAATTCCTGTGATTTTTCTAGAGCAAATGCAAAGAAGGGAAACCAGAATGTGAAGTTTCATTTCCTTTCATACAAACTATCTGACATATAGACTCCAATTTTTTTCATTGTTTAAAAATATTTTTTATTATTTTTCCAGGTTACATGTCAATACATTTTAATAAACATATTCTGACATTTTTCAATCCATGTTTTTTTTTTCCCTTACCAACTCTCCATCCTCCCCAAGATGGCAGGAAATATGATAAAGCTGGTGTGTTTGTCATCATCATCACTCAAAACATATTTCCAAGTGTGTCATATTGCAAAAGAAGACACATATAACTTAAAAATAGACAACAATCTATGGAGGAAATAAAGGGAAGAAGGTATACTTCAATTTGCATTTGAATTTTGTCAGTTTCTTCTACGGTAGTAATAGTCTTTTTTGTTATGAGTCCATTGGAGTTGTTCTATATCCTTTCCTTGTTGATAATATTTAAATCATTTACAGTTGATAATTGTACACTATTGTTGTTACTTTGTACAATATTCTCCTGATTCTACTCACTTCATTTTATATCATTTCATATAAGCCTTTCAGCTTCCAATGGGGATCATCTTATTTGTCATTTATTATGGCACAATATTCTATTAAACTCACAAACCACAATGTTTTAACAGATAGTCCTAAACTGATAGACCTCCCTTCAGTTTCTAGTATTTTCCTACCACAAAAAGAGTTGATATAAATATTTTTGTACAAGTATTTTTACTTTCTTTAGGATGCTGACTTAGTAGTGTATTGATGGATCAAAGGGTATATGCACAGTTTTAGGGCATGTTTCCAGATTACTTTCAAGAAGTGTTATATCAGTTCATGGTTCAACTAAAAGTGCATCATTGCCTCCAACAATTTTTCCACATCACCTCCAACAATTAGCCAGTCAGATAATTCTAAAGTAGTACTCAAGAGTTATATTAATTTGCATTTTTCTAATTAATAGTGATTTGGAGAATTTTTTCATATGACTAAAGATAGTTTTAATTTCTCCATTTGAGAATTGCCCTATCACCTTCTTTGACCTCTTCCGAATTAGGGAATGCTTTGTATTCTTATAAATTTCTGTCAGTGCTCCATATTTCAGATATAAGGTCTTTGTTAGAGACATTTGCTATAATTTTTTCCCAGTTTGTTGTTTGCCTTTTAATTTTGCTTGCATTGACTTTGTTTCTGCAAAACTTTTAAAATGTAATGTATTATGCATTACCATTATTAATTTGAAAATTAAAATTTAAGGAATAAGCATAAAAGATGGGATTGAGACCCAGGAACCCTCAATCCAATGCTTTTCACTAAATAATTCTGCTCCCCAAGTGCTTTGTATTCTATATATAAAAGGGTTAATCAGTGTATATAATGGATAAATTTAAACAAACAAATAACAAGATTAAAAGCTCATGTTGAAGGGGCATCTAGGTGGTTCAGTGGGTAAAGAACCAGACCTGGATATTGGAGGACCTGAGTTTAAATCAGGTCTCAGACATTTCCTACCTTTGTGACTCAGGACAAATTACTTTACCCCCATTGTCTAACTCTTGCTGCTCTTCTGCCTTAGAATTAATACATATTATTAACTATAGGATGGACGGTAAAGATTAAAAAAATGTTCTCACTCTGATAATTACTTTTACTTATTTCTATTTTGCCTATTTATTTTTTATTTATTTTTAAACCCTTACCTTCCGTCTTAGAGTCAATACTATATGCTCCAAGGCAGAAGAGTGGTAAGGGTAGGCAATGGGGGTCAAGTGACTTGCCCAGGGTCACACAGCTGGGAAGTGTCTGAGGCCATTGACTATTTATTTTTATCCCCATTTTACAGCCGAGAAAGTGAGGGTAAAAAAGGATAAATTATTTGTCTAAGATTACATAGCTTGTAAAAATTCAAGAGGAAAATGGACCTTAGTTCTTCTTCACTCTATGTCCAAATTACTGGAAAGCTGCAATATGCCATAAAGGACTGATTTGAAAACCTTAAATGTTGACCTTTCATTTTGTTCATCAAGCAAACATGTTGCATGAATGGACTACCTTAATAAAATCTTTAGGAATATACATTGTTTGAATGAACCCTAAAGAGCTCTCTCTCTTCCAGATTTTAATGGTTTATGGAATTACTGAGGACAACATTTTTTTCTTAAATGCAGGTAGAAATTGTAGCCTTAGTTTCTTGAGGTCACTTACTGGTTAAATGACAGAATCACATTACTGTTTGTGTCAGAAGTTGAATATAAATCTAGGTCTTCCTTGTTACTCCCTATGATACACTGCTATCTAATATAACATATGAGAAAATTAACATCTATGACATTTACAATTTTCTTTCCAAGATTACAAAGATATGTAGTTCCAGAGGAAGTATTTTAACTCTTCTTATTCCAAAACCAATTCTTTCTTCATCATACCTTTGTAAAGAGATAAGAAACACAATTACAACACATACACATATATACAAACAAGGGTATGTGTCAGTAGTCACTAATGTGTTCATGGTGTAATAGTCAAAATTAAATTATGAGGCAGTTAGTAGCTTTAGTAGCTTCATTACATTAAAGTAGAGATAATAACGAGAGGGAAATGTAGGAAAGAGGTAGAGAGTTGCCTAGCCTACCACCCTGTGTGCCATTCTGATGAAATGAAGCTCGCCACCAACAGGGGTGTAATCTCCAGCCAGAAGTCCAGGAGAGTCTCTTCAGCAAGAATCACTAGAGCAAGAGTGTCCCTTCAGCAAGAGTCATCAATGCCAGACTCAAAATCTGAATCTGAGTAAGAATCTAAATTGCCCCCAGACCCCTGGTCTGGTCTTTATAAGCAGCTTTATCCACCCACTAGATCTCCCATGTCACATCTTCAGGAACCAATAATAGTTCCTTAATTTGTCTGGTACCTCCTAAGGGGTCTGTGTTTGTGGATCAATTTCCTGTCTCATTGGTTTCAACTTCCTTTCACTGTGGGTATGTGTATACCTGCATATCTCAGTGGTAAAGGACCTCCAGGTCTTTGATTGATTAAATTAAAGCAAAGGGAGAGGAATTCCAAGTCCCTCATTGATTAAATTAAAGTAAAGGGAAGTGATTTACAAGTCCCTAATTGATTAAATTAAAACAAAGGGAGATGAATTCCCTTCTCACAATGGTCAATTTGAGATAATAACACTCTCCATGATATTTACCAAAATTCCTGAAATTAAGCTGACCTGCATTAGTCTATATTTGGTCATACCTAAACACTCTTTATAAACTCATCAGAATGTGTCATTTCCATTTCCTTACACTATTATCTGTATGTGATAGTTCGAATGCATAAATAATAAGATTGATTTATTTAAAATAAAGTAGTCAATTACCTTATTTTTCATCTCTTTGATATCTTAGAAATTTTGAATTATAGAGTTATGAGACTTCATTAGGCAAGTAGTCAAAACTTACCACAAAGATTGTTTTATAACACAACCCCAAAAATGGCATCTAGTCTTTGACTGAGGAGTTACAATTAAGGAGAAATAACTGAATTCAAAGGCATTTTTTGGATAACTCTAAATTAGAAAGTCCCCACTTTTCTTCGATTAAGACTAGATCTGTCTCTTTTCATCTCTTAGTATATGATATTAACTCTGTGTTCTTGGAACAATTCCATAACTTATGGATCACTGACCACTTAGTTATCATGACCAACTACATTTGTTATTCTAAAATATAAAGATCTCCAATTCCAAAACCATTTTTCCATTTTTATCTATTAATACTCTTAAGATCATCTTATTTATATGGGTCATAAATAAAACTTCTAAAGACTTATTTTCTGCTGCTTTTCGAGATTCTGAGAAGTAAATTTTTAATACATATTTTCCATAATATTTTACAAATGAGATTTTATTCTATTATTTTCTTGTATGCTGCATTGGCCACTAAGTCTCAATGTTTGGCAGCATAGTCAAACTTTAGATAATTCAATTAGTCTTTGAGTAGTTTTGGTTTCCTTCTTGTGGTCATTGTTTTAAATTTGGTAATGCTTTTTATGAAATGGCAATAAACATCAATGTTTCTAATTTTTACATATTTCAGGTTTTTAAGAGTCTATAAGTTGTTTAAATAAGTTAGGCTAAAGCCACTAACATTGCCTGACAAATATTAAAACCTCTTCTCCAAAATAAATATGCCATGGTAGATACAGAAATAAATCCATATTTTTCAAATATCCTCTGTCTAAAGTGCTATCAATTGAAGCATAAAAATAGAAGAAATGTACTCCCCAAATTCATTCAGTGGTGCATGGAAAATAATCAGCACAAAATCAGAAAAATAAGTTTTTATTTTTATTTGCTAGTTTGATGCTTCCTTTATAAAATCACGATATTATTTTATCCACATTTAATTCCTAAGTGAAATAAGGTATCTCCAAATAGAACTTTAGATATACAAAAGAGATTGGATTAGGAATCCAAAAATGAATCCAATCATATTAATTTTTTGTGATTTGGATAACTAAAATAACTTGATCTATAGAAATATATTCCCTACGTATTATAAAAATCCCTTAAGGTACATAGAGAACTAATAAAAAGCATATTTTAATTTATAAGTTTCTCTATCCAAGCTACTCCAAATTATTACCTGGTATATCCTTTTTATATTAAAGAGAATATAGATCCTTTTAAATTAAAATATATATAACTTTTTTATTTTTAGTTCCAAATTCCATCCTTCCCTCCACTTTCCACCTATTGAGAAATAAAAAATATGATAAACATTATATAGATGAAGTCATGTAAGCATATTTTCACATAAGTCAAATTGCTAAAAAAAAAGGAAGAAATATAAATGAAGAGGAAAAACGCATTTCATTCTACAAGCAAGTTAATTGTTTTTCTCTCTGGAGGTAGTTAACATTTTTTAAACTGATTTAAAATTAAATTTAAATTATTATGGATTATAATATTGATGAGAACTATTAAGTCTTTCAGTTATCATTTCATAATTGTTGTTAATTTGTACTTTGTCCTCTGGGTTCTGGTCACATTTAATCTCTTGATAGTTGTTGTTGTTGTTTTCTGAAAACAGCTTCTTAATCATTTGTTATATAGTCCAATACATTTCTTTAACATTTATATCCCCTAACTGCCCAATTTGCAATCACCATTGCCCAATTTATGGGCATTCACTGAGTTTGCAATTTTTTACCACCAACAAAAACTCTGATATAAATAGTTTTGTATATCAGATTTTTTTCATTCTCCTTTGACATTTTTGGTCTCTAGATCTAGTTCTGGTACTGCTGAGTTAGAGCATATGCTTTTTCAGCACTTTGGGCATAGTTCCAAATCGTTCTTCAGAATAGTTTGACTAGTGAAGACCCTAGATTCTTCGCAAACTCTGCCAGTCTGACCAAAATGACAGGCCTTCAAAGACAGTCCTGGTGACTTTTTGTCTCTAATTCAAATACTATTCTAGTTAAGTTTTGAGAGACTCATCCACTTATTGGATTTTGGAAGTATAGGAGGTAATCATGGCTTTGAAATATATATATGTATGTATGTATGTATGTATCAATTCTGCATATGAGCTGCCAAAGCAAGCATTTGATATAGCAATTCTGAAAGACTTTCTATTTCACTGATGGCAATATACCTTTGAAATGAATAGTTCTTTATATTTTGGAATTTCTTCTAAACAAGCTATATTTTGTATTTTCAAGATGCAAAAAATCCCATTTTTAAAAGTAGCATGCCAAATCAATAATCAAAGAACTAGACTAATAGTATTAAACCAATATGTTAAATATTATAATCATTCAAATATTGGTGCTGTGATATGTAAATCATTACTTCGAAGCTATTTCATCATCTATCACCCTTGCTGATAGAGTAGGCATGATATAAGGCCAGATAAAATGAAATCATCATTATTTTGTGTATATTTTTATTTGTATTTGCTGTCTTCCATTAGAAAGACAGCTCCTAGAGAACGTATATTGTCTCATTTATCATATTTTCACTCCAAGCACTTAGCACAGTGTGTGAAATATAGTGATTGACAGGTAAATATTGTTTAAAATATTAAAAAATAAAAATATTGTTTAATATATTATTTCATATTAATAAATAATACTATTTTAATTATGATTTAATTATATTATATATAATCTTTATATTACACATAAGTGTATTTATGTATAATATAAGCCATAATTATATAATATATTATATTAATAATAATAATAAAAGTTTACACTTGATTTTTTGGAAAAATTAATACTTATTAGAAGGATCTAAGTAGAATCCTCTGCTTTGAAAACTTGTGGATTCTCTCATATAATTGAATTCATTTTTTATGTATTTGTGGGAATAAATGCCCTCTGAATTCCTTTCTTTTTGTTTCAATATATTTAGCATTCATTTTTTAAATTTTTAGTGGAAAATTCTTTCTCTTCAACCTCTCTTCTGCCTGTTGAGGTGATGAAAATAATACAAATTATAAATGTGAAGGCATAAAATACTTGTTTCTATATTAGCCATGTTTCAAAAAAAAGCAAAAAAAACTAAGTGAAAAAATATGCTTGGATATGCACTCTGTTACTCAGTTCTTTTTGTACTCGTAGATATTTTTCATCATTAGTCCTTTGAAATTGTCATGGATCATTATATTGATCAGAGTGTTTCTGTCATTGTTCAGTTGCTTTTGAGATATGTCAAACTATTTGTAACACTTTGTATTGTTTTGTTTTTATTTGACAAAGATACTGGAGTTGTTTGCCTTTTCTTTCTTTGCCTCATTTTGCAGAAAATCTGAAATAGAATTAAGTGACTTGCTTCTAAACCTGGTGTTCTCATCCACTGCACCAACTAGCTGCCCGTTAATCAGAGTAGCTAAGTATTTTACAGTTGATACACTTGCATGCTTTTGATTGAATGGTAGGGGAAATATTATTGTAGATTCTATTGACATTTGAAAACTCCAAAATGATGGGAGTGATTTCACAAAAATAAGGGAAGATTTATATGTATTCCTACAAAGTGAAGTGAGGTGACCAGGAAGCTATTTCATTTACTCTTTTTTTTTTCTGGTTTATATTTGTATCATAAAAGGATTTTGTTTGAACTCCTTTATTTTTTAAACATTTTGTATAAACTAGTATTGGAAATAAACAGTATTTGAAAAAAGTATTCTTCAAATGTTTTTGATAGGAAACAAAAATGTTTGGTAGAGTTCCTTTGTAAATCCATTTGGGCCTGGGGAATTTTTCAAAAGGAACTTCTTTATGGCTTCTTTAATTTGATTTTGTAATATGGAGTTATTTAAATATTCAATTTCCTTTTCTGTTAACTTGGAAACTTCATATCTTTGTAAATATTCATCCATTTAATTTCATCATCATTTGGTCATACATTTATCCTATTCAAATTTGATACTAATAATTTGGTATTCTATATTTTTTAAATTAAAAAATAACCAATAGTTTATCTATCTTAGTGTTTTTCCCCATGAAACCAATTCATAGATTTACTATTAGTCTATTTTTAATTTCAGTTTTATTAGCATATCATTTAAATGTCAATTTTTTTTATTTTTATTTTTTCCTTAATTAGGGAATTTTGCTTGGTTCTTTTTCTTTTTTTTAATTTTTAGACATATGCCCAATTCAAAGATGTGCTTTTTCTTTTTTAATTGATGCAAATGTTTAGAGACATAAATTTTGCCCAACTACTGATATATCCCACAAATTTGACATATCATATCATTTTTACTAATTTTAATCAAATTGTTGATTGTTTCTATGATTTATTCTTTAGCCAAATTTCTTCAAAATTAGATATTTCTGTTTTCAAATAATTTTTGTCTAAACTTGCAAAGCCTTTCACTGACTAAATGTTTATTGCATTACTGTATGAAAGGGGTATATTTAATATTTCTCCTTTTCTGAATTTTTTGTGAGATTTCTAGAAACTAATAGTCAATTTTATGAAAGGTGCTGCATAGAGCTAATAAAAATGTGTCTTCATTTTAACTTTTCTAAAACTATTCTCTCTTTACCATCTTAATTTTAATCATTAGATTTATCTAGTTCTAAGAGAGGTAAATTGAGTCCCCCACTAAAATTTTAACTATATATTTCCTCCTATAACTTATTTAACTTTTCCTTTTAGGAGCTGAATACCATAGCATTTGGTGCATATTTATTTAGTACTGATATTATTTAATTTTCTATAGTAACCATGAGCAAAATATATTTTGCTTTGTCTATCATGATTACTAATCATTGCTTCCTTTGTTTATTGTGGTGGAGAAAATAGATTCTGCTCAGGCCCCTTTTAAACTCTGTGTCTTTACCTTGCAAGTGTGTTTATTATAAATAGCATTGTTGACTTCTGTTTTCTAATCCATTCAGCAATCCACTTTAATTTTATGGGTAGGTTCATCTCAATAATATTCACAGATATTTTCAGTAGGATATTTATATTCACTAATCCATTTCTTGTTCTTGTTATTCTCCTGCTTTCTCTCTCTCTCTCTCTCTCTCTCTCTCTCTCTCTCTCTCTCTCTCTTTCTATCTTGCCATCTCTCTATCTCTCTGCCTCTCTCTCTCTATTTTTTCTCCTTTCCCTCTCTCCCCATAAGTCTGTTTAGCTTTTAACCTCAGTACCTCTTAATCCACCTTATCTCTTATCAAACAAGCCCTCTTTTAGCCACTTCCCCGTTAGGTAACACATTTCTATACCCAAATGAGTGTGTGTATACAGACTCATGTATGTATGTATGTATGTATATATCTATCTATTCATTCCTTTTTGAATCATTTCAGATGAGAATAAGGTTTAAACATTGCGTACCTATGACAATTTTCACTGCCACTCTAAATACTCTTCTTTGTATGCCCATTTTATGTGAAAGAATTTCTCCCATTCTTCCTCTTCCTTCTCCTTTCTTCCACTGGATTTTTCTTTCTTACCCTTCCATTCTTATTTTGAGATCATCTTAACAAAATTAACTCACATCTGTGCCCACTGTTTGCAGATTCCTTCAAAATGCCCTAATAATGACAATGATTCTAGGAATTACCTACATCATTTTCTCATATAGGAATATAAACAATATGAACTTAGGAAGTCCCACAAAATTTCCCTTTCATGTTTATTTGTTTATGCCCCTTGTGAGTCTTGTGTTTAAATGTCAGATTACTATTCAGCTTTAACTTTTGAAATCAGGAATACATAAAAGGCATTTATTTGACAAAATATTAATTTCCCTACAGAGAGAATATGGTTGTTTAGTTATTTTCAATCATGTGCAAATTTTCCAAATACTTTTTGGGGTTTTCTTGGTAAATATACTGAATTCGTTTGCCATTTTTCTTCTTCATCACATTTTATAGATGTTGAAACAGTCAAATAGGGTTAGGTGATTTGCCCAGGGTCACAAAGCTAGTAAAGTGTCTATAGTCAGATGTGAACTCAAAATGATAAGTATTTAAGGCCCCTCCTCCTCACTCCATCCATTGTGCAACCTAGCTGCATGTTTTTTCTAGGAACATTATTGTTATTTGACATCCCAGTTTCTTTGCCTTTCAGAATGACATAGTCAAGCTTTCAACTTCTTTAAGATAGAAGTTACTAAATCTTACGTTATCCTGATTGTGGCTACGTGATATGGGACTGCTCTATTTTTCATTTCTCTTTTTTTTTCCTTTACTAGGAATTCTGCAATTTAACTTGGTGTTACTGTGAATTTTTAAAATTTCTATATTTTCCTTTATTTTTAAGATATCAGGGCAGTTTTCTTTTATAATTTATTGAAATGTGATGTCTAGGTTCTTTGTAGAACCACAATTTTCAGGCAGTCCAATAATTCTTATATTTATCTTTCCTTCAACTATTTTCCATATAAGTTGTTTTTCTAATGAGCTATTTCTCATTTTCTTTTTTAAATTTGGTTTTAATATTGTTTTATTGTTGTTTGATATCTCATGAAGTTATTACCTTTCACTAACCCAACCCAATTCAAAATTTTAGAGAATTATTCTCTTCATTGTGCTTTTGAATGTTTCTCCCCCACCCCCAATTTGGCCAAGTCTACTTTTTAAGGAATTCTTTTCTCAGCATTTTTGGTTCCCCTTTTACAAAGCTGTTAATTCCTTTCCATAATTTTTTTGGTATTACTTATATATTTTCCCAATTGTTCCACTACCACTCTAATTTGTAAAATCACTTTTTTCTTTTTATCTCTTTCTTTGTTTCATATAGTAATTATTTTTTATCTTGTCTAATGTACATTTTGCTTTGAGTCTTTGCTTGTAGATATTTTCAAGTCATAATAATCTATATTTGAGTGTTTAGCTTCCCTGTCACTCTAACATTTTCTTTTCAAATTCTTTTTTTGTCTTTTACTAATTTTTCTAGCCTATTTCTTATTTTTAAATTCATACTACAGTTGGGCTCTGCTCAGCTGCAGTGGGATGGGGATGTAAGACATTATCCTAAGTTTTAAGCTTTTTCACCCTTCAGTTTTCAAGTTAGTTCTTTCTTTTTTTTTAAACCCTTGTACTTCGGTGTATTGTCTCATAGGTGGAAGATTGGTAAGGGTGGGCAATGGGGGTCAAGTGACTTGCCCAGGGTCACACAGCTGGGAAGTGGCTGAGGCTGGGTTTGAACCTAGGACCTCCTGTCTCTAGGCCTGACTCTCACGCCACTGAGCTACCCAGCTGCCCCCTCAAGTTAGTTCTTGAAGTTTTTATACCTTCAGTGATTTTAAGGTTAGTGTGAACCAAGTAGAGAATAGAGAATTAGTCACTGCTCTCCTGGTCTCCATTCTGTTCCTTACCCAAAAAGGGTCTCTGCTCCTTTGCAACCGCCAACAGTAATGTTTTCTTTACTGTGGAACTGTTATGAGGTTTCAGCCCCAAAGGCCAGCTAAGTGGCTCAAAAATAAGAGTGCTGGACTTGAAGTCAGGAAGAATCATCTTTCTGAGTTCAAATCTATCTTCAGGTACTTACTAGTTATATGACTCTGGGCAAGTCACTTAACATTATTTGCCTCCGTTCTTCATTTGTAAAATAAGCTAGAGAAGGAAATAGTAAATTCTGGTAGTATCTCTGCCAAGGAAACCTCAAATGGGGTCATGAATTATCAGACATGATTGGAGAACAGCAACTTGGGTCTCTACTGTTTTTTCTACCCTAGAAGGACCACCAGAACCCCTTCCCTATTCCTTCATGCCCAGGTATTGTGATCCAGACTCGAGTCTAAGGAATGGAATGGCAAATTTTCACTCTATAATGCTATAGTGCCTTCAGAGGAGTCCCCTATAACTGCTTTGTGACCAGGTGCCCAATCCCCTGACCATCTCTGGGTGATGGGAGCTGCCAGAACTCTTGTTGCTGTCACCGTAGTCTCTTACACCTCCATGCTAGTTTGGCTACCACCATGTTGTGTTCCAGGATCACAAATATTTCCTTCTAACCTTCTAAATCATGTCCTGTCATAGAACATGTCTTACTCTGATCCTTTATTGGCTCAAATGCCAAAATCTGAATTGAAGTCTTTTTTAAGTGGTTTGGAGAGGAATGTTAGAAAAGTTGATCTGGAATCTCTCTGTATTCATCATCTTGTCTCTGCCCTCCCCATCCCTAAATCCCTTCTAATTTTGGAATTCAACAAAATACATTTCTTATTTAAAATATGTAAAGATATGTAAAAGGGAAAAAAATTCATCATCATGAAACCTAACACATTACCAAATGATTCTACTTTAGGCACAGGAGAAAAATAAAACTTCATGTTTAACTTTGGTCTATTTCAGATATTGAATATTCCTCTTCAACTGACTGGTATCCTTAAATTTATAAAAAATGCATGTCTATTTTAAGGTAAATTGTATACTGCTTTGGTTGGCATTTACAGAAACTACCAGATTTGCCCATACTGAAAAGTTCATGATTCTGGTGGAATATCCTGGAATGAATTGATTCTAGCCTAGACCTCATGTGAAAATGCTTTCTTTTCCCTCATTTCTTTCTCTTCTCACTCTAACCCATTTAATTATAGTTCTTATTCTTAAATTATCCTCCAAAAACTAAAGGTGGAAAGTCATAGCATCTTAATGTATTCATTAGGCATCAGTAGACAAGGCATTGTGCTAGGTACTAGGAATATAAAATCAGAAATTGCACAGCCCCTATCATCAAAGAGTTAAGTAATGCAATAAATCAGTTCCCAACATTAAGATTAGCTAATTCAATAGGGTGACTAGGACAAGTATAAAACTAAGTATGTTCCATTAAAGTTTGATCATGGCCAATTCATTCTCACAAAATTGGGGAATAGAGATCACTTTATTTTGAAAGATTAGAAAGTTTAATAGAGGGGCGAGTACCTACAGTTGACCTTGAAGGAAGACAAGGGTTTGTGGAGAACTACACATAAAAAAAATGCACTCCATCTTTGCAAGATGACCTATAGAATCTAGAGAGAACATTGCTCACTTGTGTCCCTCTTTTTTAAAGAATTCCTCTAGTTCTGTCTATTGGGTATTAGTCTATAAATTTCTGTATTAGGCTCTAAGGTAGAAAGGGAAAATCAGTTCCTGAACTTTAAAAGCTTTTGTTCTAATTGGATAGTGGGGACAATCTGAATAAAAAAAATCAGTTCAGTTTAAATCTATTCAAAGTAAGAACATATTAATTTTAGCTGACAGCATTTAGATTGGAACACTAATAATTGGGGACATCAAGAAAGATCTTAGGTAGGAGTTTGTACCTGGGAAGAGCCCCAAAGGAAGTTCAGAAACAGTAGTTTTATTTGTAAGGGATGAGAACATTGGTGGCATGGAGGACAGCCTGAACAAAAATGCAGAAATAGGAAGTACAATGTTATATACACAGCTAGATGATGTGATGTATAATGGAGATGGAGTACTGAGAAAACTGGAAAGGCAAACTGAAGGACAATTGTGAATACATTTCAATGGCAAATTGCAATTTATATTTTATTTAAAATGGAATAGGGACACAATGAAAATTATTGAGTAGAAAAGTGACAAAGTCATACCTGTACGTTGTTAACATACTTGTTAAGTTGTGTGGAGAATGGATTGTAAAATTGAGAGATTTGAAGCAGAAATAAATTAGGACATCAATGAAATATTTCCAGATGTATTAGAAATATATATTTAGAAATAATTAGAAATTAGAAATAGTCTGAACTAGAGTGTTTTTTCTTAATAAATTTAATTTACATTTTCCACCATTACATGTAAAAAGTTTCCAACATTTTTCAAAGAATATTGTCTTAAATTCTCTCCATCCCTCCCTGCCTCCCTCCATCTCCTCAACATCCCCCCACTCCTTTGAGATGGTAAGCAATCTCGAATAGATTTAACACATGAGATCATGTAAATCATTTTCCCCATATAATTATTTTGTAGAAGAAAACTCAAATAGAAAAAAAATTGAAAAAGTTTGCTTTCATCTTAATTCAGACTTTTTTCTGGAAGCAGATGGTATTTTTTATCATGAGTTCCTTGGGATAGATTTTTATCATTGTATTGCTGGGAATAGCTGTTATTCACCATTGTTTATTTTAAAGTATTCCTGTCACTGTACAATGTTCTCCTGGTTGTGCTTATTTCACCTTGCTTCAGTTCATGTAAGTCTTTCCAGATTTTTCTGAGCTCCTCCTGAGTGTCTTTTAATTCAGCACAATATTATTCCATTACAAACACATACTCTAAGTTACTCATCCATTCCCCAATTGATGGGTATCATAGCTCCCCACTTTCCAGATTCTTCACTCCCCCAAAAAAGCTGCTTTAAATATTTTTGTATACATAGGTCCCTGACCTTTTAAAAAATTTCTTTGGGATGTTAACTTAGTAATGATATTATTGGATCAATGAATGCATATTGTTTTGTAGTATAGGTCCAAATTAATTTGAGCATAGGTCCAAATTATTCTCTTGAATGATTAAATCAATTTGGAACTCCCCCAACAGGGCATTCATGTCTGATCTTTCCCATATACCCTCCAAGTTTTGTTATTTTCCTCTTCTGTCATAATAGCCAATCTGATAGATGTGGGATGGTACTTCAGAGTTGTTTTAATTTACATTTCCTTAAATAATAGTGATTTAGGGAATTTTTTGCATTATTTTAAAGAATTTTAATTACTTTGCCTGAGAACTGCCTGTTTATATACTTTCACTATGTATCAACTGGGGAATGTTTTTTGGGGGGTATTCTTATATATTCAACTCATTTCTCACTGTATTAAAGAAATGAGGCCTTTATTAGAGATATTTGTAAACACTTTTGCATCATTATAATGACTGTGTATTGCCTTCCATCCTATTTGGCCCTGTAAAGTGTCTGACCTCCATCTCACCCAAAAAATTTCCCCCCTTTTCTATCAGCCCCATTCTCCTTCTCTTGTCCCTTTTTCCACCTGCTTTTCTGTAGGGTAAGACAGCTTTCTCTACATTCTGTTCTCATTGAGACAATTCTGATGAGAGCCAGGTTCACATGCTCTCCTCCCCCATCTTCCTCTACACTGTGAATGCTCTTTCAAGCCTCTTTTATGTGCAATAATTTGATCCTCCATTATTTGCTTTTGGGCCTCAGAACAATCAATATTTTTCTTGGAGGCTTTGAATGCAGCAGTATTGACTTTGTAGTCTTCTTCTGAATTTGAGTCTACCCTATCAACAATGAAACTTTCTATGTTCAATTTTTTATTGTTGTTTTCTCATTTCCCTGCCTTTTCCTTTTCTTTTAGTTTAAAAATAAACAGTTAAAGTTGTTAAAGGTTCTTTGGTAGCTACCTTCAAAGATGGCACTGGGGACTTATCTGCTTTCAGTTCTTCCAAGGTGTTATGTTTTAAGGAGATGAGTGTTTAATATTCTCTAAGTATCTACTACAGGTTGTGAGTAACCTGAAGCTCTCTTTTCCACTTTGGAACTATGACCAGGTTGTCCTGCTTCTCTGTGACTGCAAGTGCTTGTGTGTTGGGGTTCCTCCTCACCCTTTGCTTGTCTCCCAAGACTATGAACTATATTTGTGTATGGGCAATGCAACAAGACCCTTGCACCCAGAATCAACAGAGGCACTCCTGTAATCTCCTCTGAGAAATTGCCCAACTCCCCCTTACCATCTGTGACTGAAAGTTCTGGAAGCCTTAACTGCTGTTTCACCTGTGGCCAAAATCTATAGCCAAGGTGGGACTTGACCTGGAGCACTGAGCTCCGCTTCTACCCTGGTGCATTGGATCACTCCTGCCAGCATTCTAAGTTGTTTTGGGCTGAAAAATTACATTACTTTGTCTTTTGGTGGGTTATTCTACTCCACAATTAATTTTGAGGCATTATATCATTGCTTTTTGGAGGGTAATTTGGTACAAATCAGATGGGCCCTTGTATCTTCTCCACCATTTTGGCTCTAGTCCTCTGTGGTGCACCTGAACTTCAAAGAAATGCTATAGTATTATTTTGGCAACTTTGGAGATATCTGGATGAAGGAAGAGATGTTAAAGGCTAAATTCAGTGTTGCTACCTTGGGTTTCATGATGCTCTTGATCGAAACAGGGAAGTAAAAGAGGAGAATTGGTTCTGGAGAAAAGATAATTAGTTTTTTGTTTTGTTTTATTATTAGTTTGAGAATCCTATGTGTTATTCAGGTATCTATTTCTAGTAGACAGTTGGTTATAGGGTAATACAGCTGAGGAGAGAGATCAGTGTGGGATAACGAGATTTAAGGATTATCTGAAGTATCATAATAACTGAAGTCACAGGAAATAATGAAATTGACAAGAGAGTGCAATATATGGGGAAAATTGAATAGGATAGGGATTTTCAAGAAATATAGGTGAAATGGATAGGGGTGAAGGAGTGGGGCATAATAGTAAAGGAAGGAGGATTTTCCGTAGGCATCCTTTCAATCCTTGGTATTCTGCTGAGGGGAGTTGCAAAAAGAGAGTAAGAAAGTTAATTTTTAAACTCTTTTCAATAGGCAACAATAGCAAGTCCCAGAAAAAGTTTTGAAAATTATCAGTCTTCAAAGTGAAGGCTCTAATTCTCAACTGAATGTATGAACCAAGAAAGCAACTAGCAAAAGCTTTGGTGTCTGGGCTTTTAGTGATCTATTGTGGATGTCTGATGTAGTTGATTTCACATAAGTAACTCAGAATTCACAAAGTAAATAATGATTATTTGCATTTGAATAGTGAACAGTCCTGAAAGAAGAGATGGAGAGAAAAAAAGGAATTTTTAAAAGCAAAAGAAAACTCATCAAATCAATATATCCTATCTCAATCACTTAATTTTTTTGATTCAATATCACAGACTTCACGCATCCATTTGGAAGTGATTGACCCAACTGACATGAGTTTTAACTCTAGAGGAGTGACAAGTTAGGGCCCTTGCTTAAAGATCAGAATTTCTGCAGAAAAAAGTATCCCTCTCAATTGCTCTTCCTCCCACCACACCCAACTGAAGAGGTCTGAAATCCTCAAAATTATTGAGCAGATGCGATTTGTGATTCATTCTTTGTTTTTTTGGAAATAAAGGGCTACAGCTCTGGGGTTCATGATAATCTACTAAATAAAATGTAGCCAAACTAGTGCTTTCGTTACAGGTTAAGTAATAAAAAGTTAATTGTTTCCATTTTAGATATCAATCATGTTCAGAGTCTCCATTTTATTATCTCAATGCAATAAATTTCAGTCTGTTTATTTAACTTGTGGTTCTCTAGTGAGAAGCAAAAATCAGAACAAAACAACAACAAAATAAAAACAAAACAAAACAATGAATAGGAAGCTTCCCTTGTGCCATGTGTTTCAATCAAAGTTGTACCACTATAAAACTGAGCCAGATGCTCCATTTTGCTCCAGCTCTTGCCTTGTCCTACCTAATTTCCTCATGCTACTCTTTAGGACTGTGAAATGCATTGGCTGTATCAACTTTTTCCATTAAAGAATATAACGTGCCTATCATTGCTTATTTATAATAATAGTGCTAACAGAATGAGGACAGGACCATCCATTGTGCCAGTAGGTCTCAGTATCTATGGATCTTGGACACAGGAAGAGCTTTCTTCCTCACCCATTCTGATGGACAAATGATAAGTGATATCTTGTGGTCTTTCTTTCCACATGCCCTACATGATATGATTTTGGAGTTTCTATTTTGTTTTCTTTTGGTGAACAGTTTAGGTTACTTGAGACACTGAGAAGTCAAGGGAAAATCTCCATTGTTTAAGTCATAATCACTCAATGTGTTAAATAGAAAATACTAATTATGGTATGTGCCACCAATTACTTAATATTTAGTATCTTGGAGACCTTCACTGATTTGCTAGGTATACAAACAGGAAAGAGGACAATGGAAAGTTTAATATCAGCATCACTGAAGGGAATGTCCACATCAATGTGATCACAAATTGAAACTGGTTCTTTTATCTATGTTTTAAAGTAGAATGCCAATGAATCTGTAATTAAAGAGATACTTTAATGAATCAAGGGATCTTTGCCCTCATTAATGAGAGTATTCCTTCCACATCTCAATATATCTTCATTTTTCATTCCTTATATTTTATGGCTATATACTTCTATATATGCTCCACTGGGAATCCCCCATTCTGCAATGATTTTAGAACCTGCCTAGGCCACTGACGAGTTGTGGTATCTGGAGAAAATAATTCTGAATGAACTAGTATTATTTGTAAAGATAAATGAATGAGTAAAAAGTAAAAAGTGGACTGAGATTAAATGACCTTTGAGGTCTGTAGTATCTCTAGATCAAGGATTCTTTTTTTTTTTTTTAGTTTTTTTGTTAGTTTTTTAAATTATTTAGAATATTTTAATCCATTTATTTAATTAATTAATTTAGAATGTTTTCCCATGGTTCCATGATTCATGAGTTTTCCCTCCCTCCTCCTGGAGCTGACAAGCAATTCCACTGGGTACGTGTATCATGTTCAAAGCCCTTTTTCACATTATTCATATTTTCAGTAGAGTGATCTCAATGCCAAAACCCCAGTCATATCCCCATCGAACCATGTGATTAGTTGTATGTTTATCTTTTGCATTTCTGCTCCCTCAGTTCTCTGGATGGGGAGAGGATCTTTGTCATAAATTCCTCTGGATTGTCCTGGATTATTACATTTCTGCTAATAGAGAAATCTGTTACATTTGATTGTGCCCCAATGTATCAGTATCTGTGTTAAATGTTCCCCTGGTTCTGCTCCTTTCACTCTGCATCAATTCCTGGAGGTCTTTCCAGTTCACATGGAATTCCTCCAGTTCATCATTCCTTTAAGCACAATAGTATTCCATTATCATCAGATACCACAATTTGGTCAACCATTCTGCAATCGATGGTAACTCCCTTATTTTTTTGGCACCATGTAGAGTCTGGCTATCAATATTTTTGTACAAATCTTTTTCCTCATTATCTCTTTGAGGTACAAACCTAGTCATGGTATGGCTGGATCAAAGGTCAGGTAGTTTTTTAAATCCCTTTGCATAAAATTCCAAATTGCTCTCCAGAATGGTTGGACCAATTCACAACTCCACCTGCAGTGTATTAGTATTCCAATTTTGCCACATCCCCTCCAACATTTATCACTTTCCTTTGTTGCCATATTGGGTAGTCTACTAGGTGTAAGGTGGTACCTCAATGTTTTTTAATTTGCATTTCTCTAATCAGGAGAAATTTAGAACACTTTTTCATGTGCTTATTGATAGTTTTGATTTCTTCATGTGAAAACTGCATATTCATGTCCATTGACCATTTGTTGATTGGGAAATGGCTTGATTTTTGTAAATTTGACTTAGCTCCTTAAAATTTGGGAAATTAAGCCTTTGTCAGAGAATTTTATTATAAAAATGTTTTCCCAGTTTGTTGCTTTCCTTCTAATTTTGGTTGCATTGGTTTGGTTTGTACAAAAAAACTTTTTAATTTGATATAATCATTTTACATTTTTCAATGTTCTTTTGCTTGGTCTTAAATTCCTTCCCTTCCTATAGATCTGACAGGTATACTATTCTGTGTTCACTTAATTTATTTATGATTTCACTCTATATTTAAGTAATTTACTCATTTTGAATTTATCTTGAGTATAAAATGTTGCAGATTGAGGATTCTATGATCTCTGGATATTGCATGGATAAAAATGTAGCATACAGGATGGCTTTCATTATGTGCCTTGCCTATTTCCTTGTACTGCCATTTTTAAAAATATATTTCATGAGGGCAGCTGGGTAGTTCAGTGGATTGAGAGTCAGGCCTAGAGACAGGAGGTCCTAGGTTCAAATCCAGCCTCAGATACTTCCCAGCTGTGTGACCCTGGGCAAGTCACTTGACCCCCATTGCCCACCCTTACCACTTTTCTTCCTTGGAGCAAATACACAGTACTGACTCCACGAAAGAATGTAAGGTTTTCTGAGTTCTTTTTTCCAACTACTCTGCTATAACCCACTTGTGCCTACTCTGTATCTCTCCACTAATCCTTGGATGGACTGCATATTATTTCATAATTTATGCTTTTCTTTCTAAAATTTTGCTACCTATGAGATCCAAACCACGAAAAAAGAGAAGTAAGAACTGATTCATGTACATTATTTACTGAAAGAATATTAACACAGTTGATTCAGACTCAATCATTCATGCCAAGTTAGACATTTTTTTATCCTTATGGAAATAATGAGCAAAATTCAAAGGATCATAGGTGTATGATATAATCAACTCTACTGTCAAATAAAATCTAGAAAACATGCAAATATATGTATATATAATAAATGTACATACAGAATAAATAAATAGGAAAGAATTTAAAAAGAAAAATCAATGGAGTCAAGAGGGGTTAGAGAAGGCTTTTTGTGGAATACAGAATTTTAGCTATAATGTAAAGGAAGCCAAGATAGTCAGGAGTCAGGATGGAGGATGGAGAACATTCAATCAAGTGAGGTAGCCAGAGAAAATACCCAAAGCCAAGTGATAGAGCATCTTGTTTACAAGATATAGACAATAAATCAATGTCAATAAATGGAAGTGTATGTGTTGGAGAGTAAGATGTAAGAAAGGAAATCACTGGAGTTTATTGAACAAAGGTAACATGATCATAGAAGAGTGAGAGAGAGCCACAGAGACTGAGACCAAAAGAAACACAGGGATGAACACACACACAGAGAGAGAGAGAGAATGAGAGAGAGAGAGAGAGAGAGAGGGGGGGGGAGGGAGAGAGAGGGAGAGAATTTCATTGTTCTAAGCCAGGGCCCAATGGACATCACTGAGGTGAGGAAATACTAAGTAGAAAGGATCTGTCTTCCTCACATCTGACAATACCGAATGCTAACTAATTTGCAACAAGTAGTCCCAAAAGTCCTGGGAATAGCAGCATACTCCAATCTACCTTTATTATTTCAGATTATTATCCCCATTTTTAGATTCAACCTGAGAAGTAACTCATGGGGAGAATTCTCCAACTATACCCATTAACTAGTAACCACCTTCTCCCTATTGTTGGACCATAGACTAACAACAGGCAGCACTGTGTCCCAGGAAAGTAAACCACTGTCATCCAATTCAAATATTGAATGATGATTCAACAGTCCCTGGAAGACAGACTGGTCCTTTGATGAGCGCTACCTCTTTTAAAGCCCCATCTGCCTTTTGATGGCAGATGGTCAACAGTTGTAGTGATCACAAAGAGAAAACTCTTTACCAAAATCATTTCTCCCATCAATGATAGCTGAATTAGAAACAAGTTTGGTTATCTGGGAGACACTACTATGTCTAAGGATTTTGGACTCAGGGTTCAGGGATATTAATATGAAATTTAAACCTCTTATATATGGTGTCACCTTCGCTAGAAAGCAAGTTCTCTTAGATAGATGGTCTTATTTTTCAGTTAGTGTTATCAGGACTAAGGATAGTGTTTTGTTCATATCATAGATGTTTTCATTTATGAACACTCATACATATAATACATATATAAGAATACAGACAGGTATTGTGAATATATATAATCTCAGCTCATGAAATAAAGAATTTCAAATATTTCACTGATGACTGCAACGTCAAATATCAGCATTCACTCAGAGTTGTTATATTATCAAATAATGTTAAAATCTAGTATGTATTTTTAATTTAGATCTAGTGAGGGTGAACTATGGATACCCATACTTGGCAGATGTTTGAGCTCCTGGTTCACAAACTGACAAGATGTGATAAAGACTGAAAACGGAATGAGCACAGAGATTTTGTTCACCTATTTTTATTATACTGGAATCCAAAGAGTGATCATTTATATTGGTTTAATATCCTAGGGGGGAAAAGTGACAAGGATTTTTTATTATAGGAAAGGTAGAAGATCACAGAAGTTTTGTCTTCAATGGAGGCATAGATTCAATTGTATAAATCCCTACAAATTGATTAAAAAATATGCCCTTTCCTTTGCCAAATCTCAGATTGTTGGACATTTGAAATTATTAAAAATATTATTTCCTTTGCTGGAAGACTCTTATGGCCTATAGGAATAAACTTGAAGAGAGGAATATCTTGGTTCACAAGCTGCTTCTGAAACTGAGTGGCTCTCTAATCCTAGATGAGTAGCTCAGTTTCCCAGTACCCTAAGTCACTCATTGAAGAATACAATTTACAGGGCAGTTGCTGATTTTCATGAGAAGGTTCTTTACTAGAATTTCCCTCTTCACAGAAATCACAAATCCATTGGGGAAATGAATATATTTTTTATTTTTTCTGCTATTATTTTTTACAAATTGTAATTAAAAAGTTAATGTGTATTGAACCAAGAGAAAAAAAAGTCACTAGACTTTTCTTAATTGTTTAGTACAATTTAATATAATTTAGGAACCAATATACCTAAAGCTACAAAAGGATGGATCACTACAAATGTGAAGCAAATCTGGGAATAGCTGGAGGAAGATGGGGTAAAGAGGTCCTGTTGAGCACAAACCCTGAAGGACTGGTTAATGACTCTTTGAAGTTTAGGGAAATGTCACAGTAATTTGGATTCAGACCTTGTGCTAGAGACCTGTGCATGATGATAGTTGTGTAATTTCATGTCCTTAGTCTTAAGCTGCCAGCAGTGTCATAGGAGTTCTAATGGGATTCATTTCAACTCCCATCATATCCTTGGCAGCTAGTACCTATACCATGAAAAGTACCTTAGAGTTTCAGCAATGCTCAAGTTGGTAATTAGGAAAATTGAAGGAGTAAAGTTAGCACTAAAGCCAGCAACATGGGTCCTTTGCTTTTGAGTTAAACCTAAGTGCCTGTCTCCATTATACAAGATCAGATTAACTTAGGAATTTTCTTTTTATTTAGAATGAACATTTCCCTTTATCGACAGGAAAAAACAAACACATATTTTATTTCCACTAGTAATCTTTGACCTATGTTAAGCAACTTTTCTTAAAATTGAACTGATATTCTCTCATACTCTATGTCTGATAAAATGTGTTTTTAGAACACATTTGAATGGCACTTTGAAAATATATTTTGCAATTGCCTGAGTGTGGCTCATTATCGGTTTTCTCATCTGCTAAAAAATACACTAAGAAAGATGTGCTAATATTTCTCATAATCCTGCAAAATCTCAATTAAATATTTTAAAATATCCACATAGATGGAATATAATGTGGTTCTATTGTTCTATTGAAACTATTGTTCATTTTAAGGGCAATCAGGTCACATAGCAGAAAGTATATTTTATGCTCCATGGGAAAATGTGTTGTTTTAAAATTAACAATAAAGAAGTGTTCAATAAAGTAAAATTCATCTCAATTTTATTGATAAATACAAAGTTGAGGGATAAATCTGCTAATATGAAAATAAAAATAAAATGAATCTTTTGTCAGAATTTCAGTGTTTCCAATGTTCAGTAGTCTATGTTTAAATGTACAGTGGTGGCCAACCTCTGGTTCTTGGCTTTGGGTAATGGTAATTAACCTCAGGTGCAGGTGGACTATAAAAGCTCAGTGATGACAATAATATTGTTCCACTTTGGACCAGAAGTCATGCAATAAAAAATATACATTTCAAGCCCAACTAGTATTATAATTTTTCCACTAAACACTGGAACAAGTCTCTCAAACTTCTATGTACTTGATGACTTCTCTGTGTGAATCAGAATCCATCTTCTGAATGTTTCAAAACACTACTGTGTGCTCTGAGTAAGCTGAAATTTAATGTAGTTTCCTACATAAAATGCATTTTGCCTTAGTAGAAAACCAAGAATCTAAGTTGGCAAAAACCAAAGTACATGGATTTTATTAAGAGGGGTAGCTGTGGGGAGCAGCTAGGTAGCTCAGTGGATTGAGAGTCAGACCTAGAGATGGAAGGTCCTAGTTTCAAATCTGGCCTCAGACACTTCCTAGCTGTGTGACCCTGGGCAAGTCACTTGACCGCTATTGTCCACCCTTACCATTCTTCCACCTATGAGCCGATACACAGAAGTTAAGGGTTTTAAAAAAAAAGAGTGATGGGGGCAGCTGGGTAGCTCAGTGGAGTAAGAGTCAGGCCTAGAGACAGAAGGTCCTAGGTTCAAACCCGGCCTCAGCCACTTCCCAGCTGTGTGACCCTGGGCAAGTCACTTGACCCCCATTGCCCACCCTTACCACTCTTCCACCTATAAGACAATACACCAAAAATTAAGGGTAAAAAAAAAGTGATAGCTGTAGATGCATAGGGAACCAAACGTTTGCTTAATATTAGCAGAGAAATTGACTTAAATTTATATATATATATTTTTTTTTCACTTCCCTTATGGTTTATCCTCCAAAATTTCACCAGATTATTTTTAAAATATATTAGAATATTTGCTTTTTATTTGTTCAATAAGGATTTATTAAATACTACTTTATATCAGACCGTGCAAAGATGGAAATATAATAAGAAAAAAATTAATTATTTCCTACCCTGAAGGTCATTAGAGTATATTGGGGGAAAATAATAGATATACAAATAAATAGGCAAAATAAATTAAAAGTAAAAGCAAAGTAGATTTTGGTCCTGCATGTGAGGCACTAACATCTGGGTATCTACAAAGGCAAGAGGATCATATACCTAATTCTAGAAGGGCTTATTTCAACCTATTCATTTTCTAGCTTAGAAAAAATGGGCTTCAAGAGGTTCTCAGGTCAAGTGGTAGAGGCGAGATTTGAATGTAGGTCTTCTGATTCCTAAGCCAGTGTTCTTTCCACTGAGATGTTGAATCATTTTTATAAGAAAGATGGTGAATGATGTTTAACTTGATGGAAATTGAGCATTCTAAGTTAAAGTGTTAGAAGGGAGAAGTTCAGACATGGTACATAGTTGTACAAATGCATTGAAAAAAAGGAAATGTGAAGTCATATAAAATAAAACTGTTGGGATCTTTAACTGGAATGATTGAATAAGGTCAAACAAAGTATAATCTGGATAGATTGACTGGATCTAAATTGTGAAGGAATTTAAATGTAAAATATGAGTTTATATAAGAGGGACGACTCATAATCCATCCCGAGTAAATCTAATTAACTACATACTTTACCACCGTATATATTTATTAGGTGAGAATAGATCTTTGATTGAATGACATACTCCATCAAAGGTATAAGGTAGATGTGAATAGTTGCTTATTTTCTCTGTTGAATCTCTCAGTCAGAAACATGAGCTAAATGACAACAATCTAGCTGATTAAGGAGCAGTGTGCAATGCTTCCAGAATTAAATGTATTAGAAGTTTTTTGCATCTGTGGTGTGTGTGTGTGTGTGCACGCGTGCATGTGTGTATGTGTGAATTCATGTGCATGTACATGCATGCGTATGTATGTAAGGGATTGGGACCACCAATGTGAGTGAGACTAGAAGAATAATCGAAGGCATGGGTCCTGTAGATATTTTACCATAAGAATAATAAGCAGTCACTAGAGATTTTTGTCAGAGAAGTGACATAATCAAACACATTTTTAATTTAACTTTGGAAATAATGCCCAATTTATAGCTCTATAATGACTTCACAGTAAAGAAAACAATATACTGTACTCTAAGGTTGCTAATTCTGCTTAATCTAAGTAAAAAAAAAGTTAATTTGTATAATCCAAGGCATACAGTGTCCCTAAGTGTGGAGGCTGTCTGAGATTGAGATTAACATAGATCATGATGATTCCAAGAAGGTAATTTCCTCTCTGGTTTAATGCCTCCACTGATATTTGCTTCATAAATACTTGTACTATTTTTAATGTATATTTATATTTACATTTATATATATGTTATATCTTGATAGCTTCATTGAATACATAGAAATGAGTTAAATCAGTCCCATGACTTCATAAAGTACTCACTTTGCTTTCTTTCAAAATCAAGTGAACTTGTATTTATGATACAGATAATCCTTTAAGATTCTGATCTATCTTCCATATAGAATCCTATACAGTATTCCTCAAACTTTTTGTACCACTCTATGTTATAATGAGGAGAAGGAACAGGAGGAGGAGAACATTTATATAATACTTTATGTTTTACAAAGTAGTTTTCATATGTTATTTCATTTGATCATCATAACAATCTCATGAGAAAGAGATTATCACTTTCACTATTTTACCCATGAGGAAATTAAGGCTGAGCGATGTTAAGTAACTTGTCTAAAGTGCCTCAGCTATTTTATCTGAGGCTAGATTTGAACTCAAATCCTCCTAACTTAAAGGAAAATACTTTATCTGCTTTTCCACCTAGATGATTTAGACTCCTGATGGAATGTAAATATACTTTGGGGGCTACTACCCAAGTAATGCCCTTTCAGTTAGAAAACTAGTCTCTGAGTAACTCATAATTAGCTATGTTTTCCATGTAGGAAAATGTTCAAAAAACATAAGCGTGATTCTTTTTTTTCACACAGCAGTAGAACTCTCCTTTCTGTGAGAGGTCAGGATCCTAAACTTTTAAACTTGGAAATTCTTAATCTTGGAGTTACCTTGTGAGGCAAAACTAAAGCAGAAAAGGAAATAACCCATCTCTCACTAGAGACTGAGTTACAGGATCATATTTATAGAATTTGGATTTCAAAAATCCATTTTATTTATGAGCCTTTTATCAAAACATCTAAACTCTGCTAGGTGCTTTTACCCTAGGCATAAGGAACATGAACTGTTCCTTAGGGGAAGAAACTGTTAATGAGTCTCTATTTATTTCCCCCCACACTTCTAAATGCAAGTCCACTTAGCTGTACTCTGATCTAGCTTCTGAACAAAGAGATATAAATTATACTAACAATATTCTTTTACAAACCATAGAGAGGGCTGATTCTCTGAACACGAGCCCCACCTCTACAATACTCAAACAATCAATGCCTTTAAAGAAAGCTTTGTTAAGAAGAATTTTCTCTGTACTCTTGAGCTTGGTGCCAATGGACATGCACACCTCCATATGGAGTGGTACTTAAAATTCCTCCAAATACAGGATCCTTCATTATATCCTTGATTATCTGAGGCTCAAAGGGATTTCCTCAGATTAACTGGGACACTCTTCCCATTGATTTCAGACACTTCCCTCGTCAACTCCCTATGATACATGATGAAAATATATTAGAGGTATTTCTGAAGTGATTAAATGTTTTATAGTGTTTTTTTTTGTTTTCTTTTGCTTTAGGATTTTGCTTCATATTCTATGGCTGGTTCTATATAAATTGATATTATTTCAGCCAAATTGTTTTGGGCTTTTTGTCTTGTTCTTGATTTTAATGATCATGTGTTTTCATAATCAATCAGCATGGAAATGAAGAGGGTACAAATTAATCACTGAAACAGCTGAAAATAACTAATCAGTTATTCTTTGAACTTTTCTTCAGACATAAATGAGAATAAACTACAATTATCATGAGATAAAAAGAATCAATTACCTCATTATTTGAGTTTCTGATTCAATGATCATGTTGATTTCTCCAATACAATGATATGAATGTTTGTGAAAAATTCTGCCTACTTTGTGGCATCCAAGGAAGATAACATTTTAAAATGACAATTACAAATAAATTGTCTAATGGAGTTTTTATGCAAATTCCCCCAAAGTAATGATATTATTTGTGATGGACCTGTTTCAACATCTAGATGAGGGGGCCAGGGCTATAATGATACCCTACAGATCTATATCATTTTATTACATTCCATACAATTAACCAGCCATTTTTTTCTCTCTGGCAACAAAGGACCCATTACTTTCATAGATGTTGAAGCTATCAAGAAACAAATAAAATAGTCGCATCCTCTAGAACAGGGGTCAGCAACCTTTTTGGCCATGAGAGTCATAAATGCCACATTTTTTAAAATGTAATTTCATGAGAGCCGTACAGTGCTCATAGTGTGCGCTCCTATAACAGTGCGAGCTCCTGTAACAGCTCCTGAAAAAAATTGACTTTATGGCTCCTGCAGAAAGAGCCTAATTGGCTCAAGAGCCATACGTTGCCAACCCCTGCTCTAGAACCTTATATATGGCTAGAGGAAAACTATGCTCAAAGTAAAACCTTCTTTGCTTATTATATCAAATAATTTGTATAGTATTGGGATTAATTGTTCTTTCAGTGTTTGATAGAATTCACTTGTGAATCCATCAGGCCCTGGTGACTTTTTCTTAGGGAGTTCTTTGATGGCTTCTTCAATTTCTTTTTCTGATATGGGATTATTTAAGTATTCTATTTCTTCTGCTGTTAATCTAGGCAATTTTTATTTTTATAAATATTCATCCATATCACCTAGGTTGCTGTATTTATTGACATATGTACAGATTGTCTAATAGTGGGCAAATCATCTAACCTACTAGGTTGCAGAGTAGATAGAATGAGGGACCTGATGTCAGGAAAACTAATCTTCCTGAGATCAAATTTGGCTTTAGACATTTATTAGCTATGTTACCCCAGGATAGTCACTTAACTCGATCTTAATTTCCTCATCTGTAAAATGAGATGAAGAAGGAAATGGCAAACCACTCCAGTCTCTTTGCCAAGAAAACCCCAAATGGAAGCATGAAGAGACAGATAAAATTGAAACTGTTTAACAACAATAGTTCCTATCCTGGGTGAAAGAAGAAGTAGACTTGTTTGGGAGATTCAAACACTTAATTCCTCCTCTCAAGAACTCTGTAATTTTGCTGGGACATTTTTGATATGACAATAATATAAAGCAACAAAATGTATTCCTAATACTCAGTTCAATTATTAAATAGCACAAGACTGTTAGAGAGAGAAAATTCATCAACATCAGAATAGATAAGGAAGGTTTCATGTACATTTTGTACCAGTAGAAGGAAAGAGTTGTAGTAAAGAAGAAATGGGTCCAACTCTTTGTCTCTTAAACTTACTGAATATCAAAATAAGTGGGTCACTTTATGACTTTTAATCTGTGTGGGGTTTTTGACCATCTGAAAAATAGAAATAATAATGTAATTCAAATAATAATTAATTATTATAATCTGTAATACTTGCCTCATATGGTTATATAAGACTCAAATGGGACTTCAGATTTTAGATTTATAGCTAAAAGGAACTTTGGAGCTCATCAGTCTTTTCATTTATATAACATATATAAAATTCCTCAGAAATTTCAGGTGTTCTTGTTCAAGCAGAGGTAGGGCTGGATGGCCTCCAAATTCTTTTTCAGGCATGAAGTACAAAAACAACAGGAAATGGAACTTGGGGAAAGCTTTTTTAACACAGCCAGTCAAAAAGTATATTTTGTCAAGTTCTCATCATATACCAGGAAGCCTTTAGATAAGTAGAAAACTCTTCAATGACTTGGAGATGCTAACCCCTAGTAAAATCTATTGGTGTTTATGATATGTTAAACATATACATATTGTATTAAGTATTAACTTAAAGAAGTGATTTCTAAATAGGATTCATTTAATTGCAGGTAGATCATGCAAAACTACAGTTGTTTTAGATTGCTATGAATCTCTTGTCAAATGTACCATGTGATGGAATTAAAATAAATGGGAAAAAAATAGCAAAGTGTGAATGTAAATCCCAAACTAATTACTTTCCTTACAACCCTCACAATTCCCTAAAATGCTGAAAATACCTAACAACTTTGTGCAACTCTGCTCCCTGAAGAACTACTCATATTCTTTGCTTAGAAGAGCAGACAACAACTGTGGAATAAAAGAGCATACAGGAAAATGTGTGAATTAGAGAAAATTCACAAGGTAGAACTCAGGTTGCGTAAATATTTTTTCAGCCTCAAATAATGTTCTCATCAGTTTTCTCATAATAAAAGGGATGCAGATGTGTTTTTTATGTGTGTGTGTGTGTTTATGAATAGATGGGAGAGAGAGAGAGACAGAGAGAGAGAGAGAAAGAGAGAGAGAAGGAGGGAGGAAAGTAAGAAAGGAGGGAGGGAGGGAGAGAGAGAGAGATGAATGAGTGAGAAATGAAGCTGGGATACTGAGAGATTAATTCTTTGGTCAGTTCTCCCAACTGCAGACCTGGCACTCTATCCACTGTGCTATGTCACAGCCCACCTGTCACTTGTTTTATTTTTGTTGTTGTTATTTTGTTTCGTTTTTTAAGAAATCAGGTTCCCCATACTAGTATGTATGATCATTGTATCACATCTGTTTGTTGGGCTTTCCCCCCCCCCCCCCATTCTTTTCTGTGAGAGGAGAATAAAATGGTAGAGTAGCTAGCTAATGGAGACAAATACATTTTTGGAGCAGCAGTATATGTTTTTACTAGAGAAATTTCTTCTAGCCTGATACTCAAGATGAACCAAAGAGACTTTTTTCATGTTCATTTCATAGTTCCCCTAAAGCTGAAAAAATAATAAGCAATTCCAGATCATTGACTTGAGGAAAAATTTGAATCATGTATACGGAGTTTTAAGTGGTGAGAATAGGTTTGGTAAGTAGGAGTAGAGGATTGCCCTAAGAGGGAAGAACTCCCAAGCATTTCTTCCTCAATTATCTTCACCCTGCATCAGATTAAAAAGCTCCATTATCATCCTCTCAGCCCCAACAAGTGGCAGAAAGTGCGTTGTCCAAGACAAAAGTCTCCCTTATAGGGATAGCTGAAGGAAAGAACTAAGACAATCTAGTCTGCACAAACTCTAGGATAAGGGATAGAGACAGAAGAGAGAGAGAGAGAGAGAGAGAGAGAGAGAGAGAGAGAGAGAGAGAGAGAGAGAGAGAGAGAGAGAGAGAGAGAGAGTCCATAAATAATCAAAGATAACAGGTCATTTTCTCCAAGGGACTTTCTTACACTTCTATTTGCCAACACTCCTCCCATCCCCATAAAGATGCTTATTAACTACAGATTTTTTAGCCTGCATTTGTTAATTCCATATCTCTTTTTTTGGAAGCTATCACAAAAATATATATGACTCTTTGTAGCAGAAGTAGATGAATATTGGTATAATCCCAGTTATATTTTGAATAGTTTACTTTCTTCCTGGTATAAGAACCATCATACCTTTCCCTAAAATAGTCAGCAGATAACAATATCTAGTATTTATAGAGTGCTTTAAGGTCTACAGATGAATGTATATTATTTCATTTGATCTTCATAATAAGCATGTGAGATTCATGCTATTATTATCCATATTTTACAAAGGAGGAAAATGAGTCTGAGAGAGATTAAGTGACTAGCCAAGGGCCACAAAGCTAGTAAGTGTTTAATTCAGTGTATGAAATTGTCTTCCTGACTCTAAACCCATTACTTCATATACTAAGCTTCCTGGAATACCATATGCAAAGTGCTTCATAAATGTTAAAACTATAGAAAAATGCCAACAATTATTATTTTAAAAATAAAATAAAATTACTTTAACAGTGACCTAGAGCTTCAGCACACACCAAAGATCATCTGTTTTCATTCACTATATCTTAACAAATAAGTTGTGTGAATGACATGCTTGGGTAACAATAAAAATTATAATCACCTAACATTTTTTAATCTATAGAGAAATATACATATTTAGGAAGCTGGGCATTGCAGTGGACAGAGCACTAATCCTGGAGTCAGGGAGACTCATCTTCCTAAGTTCAAATCTGGTTTCACACTCTTACTAGCTGCATGATACTGGTCAAGTCACTTAACCTTGTTTGCCTCAGTTTCCTCACCTGTAAAATGAGCCAGAGAAAGACATGACAAAGTGTTCCATTATCTTATCAAGAAAAGCTCAAATGGGATCATGAAGAATTAGACATAACTGAAATGACTAGACAATGGCAACAATAAAAAAACAATAACAACAAATACACACATGAACATATCCCATCATAAATATTACATGTGTGCTCAAATTTACATATGCAACCATACTTATGTAATGTGAATAACTACAGATACATGTGTACATATGCATATTTCTCTGTATGTATGTCCATTAATGCATGTATATAATTTGAACCTCAAACTCTGTTCTGAAGCTATTTTCCTTATTTTATCAGTAATGAAATGAACCAGATAGAGTTTTAAATGAATTTTATATGGTCCCACAGTTGTATCAGATCCAGATTTGAACCAAGTTTTTCTTGTGTACAGGCTCAACCTTTTATCTACTATTCCTAATTTTTCTAAACCCTCACCTTCCATCTTAGAATCAACACTATATATTATTGGTTCCTAGGCAGAAGAATAATCAGAGATAGCCAATGGGGGTTAAGTTATTTGCTTGGGATCATACAGCTAGGAAGTGTCTAAGATCAGATTTGAACTCTTGATCTCCTGTCTCTAGACTTGCCTCTCCATCTACCCAGCCATCTACCTGCCCCCTTATTTCTAAATTTTAATCACAGCACATGCTATTATTGAACTACATTCAGTAATCTTTGAAAGAACAATGAAAATGGAAGTGGTATCTAAGGATTAGCAAAAAAACCCAAATGTTAAAAAAAATTAAGTATATGTATTCATTAAATGCTGTAGGATTTTGACTTCTGTCACATGCAATTGTTGTGGGATTGGTCAATAAATTCATAGGTCAATAATTTCATAATCTTCGTTTACCAAAGTTACAGCTCAAATGTTCATCAACCTTTTCAATTGTTTAATGAAATATATCTTGGATTAAGAAATACGATTTAATTTATTTTAGTTTAAAATTTAATCTTGGGATAGGAAGAAAGTTCTGGATAAAGTTTAATGAGAGGGAATTTACTTTCCCAGTTAATTACTAATCCACAACATGTTTTCCAATTAGTTTGTTTACAGGAAAGTACTAAATAACTGTTGTTTTGTATTGTTTTCCAAATTATTCACCCAGGAATTCAATATTCTAAATTAATTTTACTTTTGACTACAATATAAATCATAAAACTAGAATTAATATCTAGAACTCAGAGGATTCTGTGTGATAGCTTGTACCAGAGGAAGAAAATGAGAAACAAAAGGGAAGAAGTTCATCCAAAGTAACACATAGTTATGATGCCCATCTATAATCTGGGTCTCCTTTCACTTAATACAGAGATCTCTTCATTATATAGGTGTAGATATTTTATAAATAATTTGTAATGCTAGTTATTTGACTAAATAAAATTACTTTATCAATGAAAATTTTAAATGTTATAGAAATCTCATATTAAACAAACAAGCATCTAGGATTTGTTTTGGTGGAAAGTGGTAGTGAAGCTTAGGAAATCCTTTGCCACAAAATAGTCCTGAAATTTTCCATAACCCAAAGGGAACTGCAATATTTTGACTCTGTACACTGGCAAAATGAACAAGAACAAATAAGGACATTGCTGTATTCTCACATTTATTCCTTTTTCTTCTTCAGTGACCTTGAATAATTCAATTAAATGGTTGGGGAGATGAACTCTAAAACACCATCTAATTCAGTCATTCCCAAAGTGGGTGCTACTGCCCCCTGGTGAATACTGCAGCAATCCAGTGGGGCAGTGATGGCCACAGGTGCATTTATCTTTCCTATTAATTACTATTAAAATGAAAAAAAAATAATTTCCAGGGGGCTAAGTAATATTTTTCTGGAAAGGGGGTGGTAGGCCAAAAAAGTTTGGGAACCACTGATCTAATTGTAGATCAATGATCTACTATTGATGCTGTTGCTATTATGGAGGATGTGGGTAATTATAATTATGATGATGTTGGTGTTTATACTAGTTAAGACATGTGTACTTTCTGGTTTGCAAAGCAGTTTATTTTATTTTTCTCTTCCTAAGGTATTATAGATTCCACTAATTTCCAGCAAAATTCCAAAATACTTGTTTAAAGTTAATATCTGATAAAAATAAGCTATAATGACTGGAAAATAGCACAGTTTTATGACAAATTGATAATATCAAAATAATTGCACTATTAGAGTGTTAGGTCAGGAAAAAATATATCAAAGTCTCCTGCAGAAAAGATGTGGACTAAGGAATAAAATAATCGCATAGATTATGAATTGGTTGAATGATTAGAACCAAAGATGACTATTATAATATTTGCATATCACCTTAAATTGAGGGGTCTAGTGAAGTATCACAGGGACTTGTGCCTGGCTATTTTTTAAGTCACTATTCTTGTTGTTTCTGTTATTTTTCAAATCAATGTCTTTGATGAAGTCATGTTTACTGTAATTATTAAAATTGCAAGTGATGCATATCCAGGAATATATAGTATGTTAGATGATGATATAAAAAATATAACTAAGCTATTATTCAATCAATGAGTACATTAATATAGGCCAGCCACTGTGAGAGGCTGTAGACAAAAAAGAAAAGTAAATCAATAAATAGCTATTATCTATATCTATCAATACATGAACACATGCATTAATGTGTATACATAAAACAGATGCATATGTGCATATACATGCACATATAACTGTACCTATCCATTTGCTAATGTTTACATACATTGCATAAAGATATGTAAGTACATATATACATACATATTCATTTGCATATATTTCAGTCTATATGACCCTGAGAATTTGACTTCATCTTGTTTTCTTTAGTTTCAGAGTCTGTAAAATGGGAAAGAAAATTGGATCTATCTCCCATGTTTGTAATGAAGAACAAAAGAGATCATGAAAAAGCACCTAGCACAGCGCCTGGCACATTTATCAATCACTATATAATCACTATATGTGTGTGGGGAGAGAGAGAGACAGAGAAAGACAGACAGAGAGAGAGAGAGAGAGAGAGAGAGAAAGAGAGAGAGAGAGAGAGAGAAGATGGATGGATGGATGGATGGATGGATGGATGGATGGATGGATAGTTAGATGGAGAGAGATGTGTGAGTGATATATTAAATGTCATGTATATACATATATGTATGCATACATATGTATGCAAAAATATAATATATGCATGCGCATTCATTATTTTAATTTTAGGTACTTCATTTTGGGAGATAATTGGTTAGCAACATGATGAGGATGTTAGCCAGGAAGGTAAGTAGGTATTTATATCATGCCACATCACTCATTTAATCAGTTGATCAAGGAGTACATATACACTTTTGGTTAGTTGTTTCAGTCAAATCTGATTCTTCAATGAACCCTTTTGGGGTTTTCTTGGCAAAGATATTAGAGTGGTTTTACATTTCCCTCTCCAGCTCATTTTAGAGATGTGTAACTGAGGCAAACAGGGTTAAATGACTTACTAAGAGTCAAACAACTAGTAAATGTCTAAGACCAGATTTGAACATGAGAAAATAAGTCTTCCTTGCTCCAGGGTTGGCACTGTCCACTGCACCAACAAAGCATCCTGTATTTACGTGGCATATGTCAAGTTCTAAGGAAACAATAAAAATCGGAAACGGGTTCAGCCTTTAAGGATCTTAAATTATAATGCAGAGAAGTTAAAGAAACTAAAGACATTTTAAAAAGAAGACATTATCTAGGCAAGGACAGCATAGCAGGATTTAAGTATTTGAAAGGGAGTCACATAGAAGTATATTTGACTGTATTCTTCTTATCCTCAGAGGGCAGAGAAAAGTGCAAAGGAGAGCAACTACAAAGAGGCAAATTTTGGCTTTGTACAATAAGAAAGCTCAAATGTGAGAAGTGAGCATATTTGCAAGAATTTAAATGAGGTTCCTGAGGATGTAGTGGATTTACTTCTCCTCTTTTCCCCAGTAGAAGGTCACAGACCAAAGCTCTAGAATATAATTAAATTTTAAGTGGTTGAGAAAATTCTCTCAAGAATGGTTAGATTAGAGGATCTCTGAAGTCTCTTCCAATGGCAAGATTCTTCAATTGCTTGAAATTCATTCTTTCCCCCCAAATTTAGCTTCTTTGAAAGGTTAAAAATTAGTAGTAAAAAGTGGCTATTTCTAAAGGCCACTTTCAAAATATTTGTTTTGAATTTTCTCTGTGTAACAGACCAAACAGGGTAGTGGGGAGGTGCTGCTGGTGGCTCAGTGGATTGAGAGCCAGACCTAGAGGCAGAGGATCTTGAGTTCAAATCAAGACTCAAATAATTCTGAGCTGGGGCAAGTCATTTAACCCCCAATGCCTAGACCATGTTATCCTTCTACCTTGAAACCAATATACAAACTAAGCTAGAAGGTAAAGATCTTTAAAAAGAAAAGACCACATAATTGGCATATAACAATGATAATAGGGACATAACATAGATTTCTTACCCCATACTCATGAGGAGTCTAAATTTACACCATTATGGAAGTTGATGACAATGTATGGAGAATCAATCCTTTATCCTACTGTCTTCAGGAGGGTTACTGGGCTATGAATAATATCTATATAATTCAAATAGAAAATCACAACTAGATACAAATTATCCTACTATACATAAAATGAAACTTATACATTTCATTCAAAAATGTCCATTTTTTCCCTTCTCAACATTAATATTATGAAACATGGGATAAATACGCTTTGATAAATAGATATTAATTCTAAATACCCAAGTCCTTTCCCTTTCCTTCTTGACATTCTATCAATTATCTATGAGTTTTACTTTGGGCAGTATGACATTAATCTCATGAAGTAGGATCCAATAATTTATTTCCCTTTAATTAGACCCTTTTTTGTAAGATACAAAATTCAATGTTGTCAATGAAAAGGAATCTGGAAGGAGTTCTCTGGACTGGATTTTAGACTCTGTGAGTGTTATCAAGTTCAACTAGTTGGATCTACTTAGGTTTTTCTGTAAAGTTGTTACAAAGCTAGCAAGATTTTATTCAAAAAAGAGTGGAAAATTTTGTTTTCAGTATCCCACTGTCTCATTGCTACTTTTTTAAAACTAAGACTCAGCAGCAATTTCTGAATGACTCGAGGATATTCAAAATTTTGCCTATTAAAATTTATGTGAAATTTTACAGACTATTCTCTAAAGGCAATGAATGACCCAATGTTACCAACATTTTGATAGGCATTGTAATAAGTGCAAGGTGAAGAAAATAGGAAGCATATAAATGATATCTTCATATATATTTGTGTTATACTATTCTTATAATTTGGATTATATATGAAAGATATTGCAAAAAAAGAGAAAAGACTTAACAAAGAATCAAGTCCACTGATTATAGGGATGGAATAGTTTCCCTGAGAACAACATTAAACAATAGCATTTTTCTGTAGAGAAAGATGAAACTTGTATGAAGATGTGATTGAAATTTAAGATTTTCAGAGTAAAGGACGTTACCACATCTTCCAAGAATAGAATTAAAATTAAGATTGCCCAATTGTTTTTTTTTTTAATTTGAAAAGAATTGGTTAGGATTAAGTGGTGTCAAGATGCCTATTAAAGACTTCCATTCTTTGCTTCGTTGCCTTCATGAATTTTTCTCTAGTGTAAATGATATGTATCTTCTTTCACAACATGATGAACATGAAAATATGAATTGTATGATAGCATGTATTACCTGTTGTCTTTGACAAGCAGGAAGAATTAGGAGGGAGTGAGAGAATGTGGATCAAAAAATAATAGAAAATATTAAAATTATATCTTCCTGTAAAAAAATAAATAGAAACAAAAATGAAGAACAAACTACATAAGCAAGCAAGCAAAAAATGTACCTATACATAGGCGTGTATATGTAGTCAGATTTTGTGTGTCATATTCCTAAATATTTTTGGAGGCTTTACTTCTTTAGAAGCCATTAGAACTAAGGCATCAGGTGGCTGTCTTTGTTGTTGTTTGTTGTTTTGGGACTTAATTTGTGTTCTAGCTCTCCTGGGTTAAAAATGAAGGTGACAGTCATACACTGGCAGAGTCAATTAGCTTAGAGGCTTTTATTTGCTCCATTTCTAACCCAGGGATGCTTTACGTCCCTTAAGGAAGCCTGGTTTTCCCCACTATCCTAGTGATTTATCATATTGGCGCCAAACTTAGTGATGCTCTCTTTAGCCCTACTGTATCTTGTAAGTTCCAAACTCAAAGACTTCCCTGTAGGAAGGACGACAGAGCCCATCTCCATACTCAGCATCAATTATGTTATAAAATATTAAGAAATAAGTTTCCTTTGTGTAAAACTGACATATCATTGGTTGCCTTCTCAACAGGTTGAGGAGGGGCAAGAGGGAAGAAGACAACTTGAAACTCAACATTAAAAATGTTAATAATAAATCACAATTTTAATAAAAAAGAAAGATAAAAAATTATACATTTGGCAGTTTATGTGACATTACTTGTCCCACTTTTATAAATTGTTACAAGCTCAAAAATAGAATAAGGGAGGCAGAAGGTTTAGGTAAATTCTGAACGATGAATCAGTAAGGGGTGAAGGATTATTATGTGTAACTCAAATACTTAGGCTTTATCTCTACACTTTGGTAGCTAATGTCAAACTATAGGATAACATTTTCCCATTCCATACCCTCTGCTATCATTGACAGTTAAAAGCTAATTTATCAAACATCTATATAAGGGCACGATGACAAAATAGATAGAAATCCAGCCTCAAAGTTAATAAAGTCTTGATTAAAACTCCTTTCCCCCTTACTCCAAACTTAATATCATCTTGATTTGTGGTCTTAAGCAATTATTTGAACTCTCAGAATTAAAGGCAACTTTTTGAGACTATATGTTATAATATCAACCTTCATTGATAAAGGGAGTTTATTCCCAGGGGATTTCTCAATATTATCATTCATGCATGATCAAGAATCTCTATTCCAATATCCTTAACAAGTGGTTCTAATAAAGGAAAACAATCTGTCTGCTGACAAAATGCATTCCATTATTGGATAGCTCTATGGTATGGAGAATGTGAACTGATTAAATGTTGCTCAGAGCCACTGAAATATCTTAAGTATTAGAAAATAGAGTGGAAACAAAGCAAGCCTGCTGTCAGCTCATGTCAAAAATCTGATTTAAAATATTATGCTACATTACAATCTACAAAAGCATATATTGAAGACAACTCAGAAAATGGATAAAAATAATTTTATTTTATGACTCAGCTCATTCTTTCTGTGGTAGCAAAAGAATATAAACAAATGAAATATTCACCAGCCCCCTTGAAGCACCTAGACAATCCTTTAAGTCAGTTGCTACTCTCTCTTTGAGTTTGTTTTCTTAAGTCTTTGCCTATTTTAAAGTGTAACCTGAAAAAAAAAAGAAAAATGGTTCTATTTTTAGCTGTTTTGCCTGCTGCCATAAAGCAGCATTTCCAGGACTGTTTTTCTTGGCATTCAATCATCTTGTTCCTGAAGCTAAGGGCTTTCTGCCATCAACCTTATTGCAACAACTAGCGAGGACTGACAAGAAAAAAAGTCTAACACTACTAGAGTTTGGAAGAATTTGGAAAGGAGCCCAATGATTTCAGGTTGGAGAAGCTTTCCTTAATCAATAGTTAATGGCAAATCTGCCATTTATTAAAATAAATGCCCCAGTAGCATCATGGCCAGGTTTCATTTGTGCTTTCTTTTCACTGTGAGGTGGGAAGCCTTCTGGGAATCACATACTTGTATCCAATTGCTGGCAGTTACTGTGCTGTGACTAGAAAAATTAAAATAGGTATACACATAATGCATCGTGGCCTTTAGAAATTATAGGAGACATCTGGATGTGTTTGCCTGACTAATGCAAAAACACCAAAATATTTCATGCCATACTCTGAAGTGATTTAGTGTCTAACCCAATTTGGTATGTTTTGAATAATATAAAAATGCTAGCATGCTACATTTCTGCTCTCCAGTTAATTAAGGTTTCCTTCCCACCCAAAAAAGAACAGAGAAAAGCATCAGAGGTGCCATCTAATGCAACAATATATTAATTTTCATTTATCTTACACATAAAAGGACCTTTGTCTAGTATGTCTATACCATTTCAGCATGATGGGCAAGGAACAATGTCCTAGGTTAATCTAATTATGAAATTGGAATTGCTTACTGAGAAACAATCTGTTCTTGTGGTGACATCCAACTCTTTTTCTGAGGTATCTAATAGCATTTTTAAGGAAAAAAATTAAATCTAAATACTAATGAATCTTGAGATATTCTTAAAACAATTAATTGTCTTTTGTTAAGATAGAAAAGGAATTTCTCTAGGGGAAAAAAACAATATTATGTAAACCCCTGGAGGGCAAGTAATCCTTTTTTTTTTTTTGGTCTATGTATCATCTATAACATCCTATAATGATTCTTCAAAGTGCCATGAAGTTAGTTCTGAGTTATTAAGAGCTTTGCAATTAGAAGTCAACTTCCAGTAGATCCTGACATCTTGAAAATTATGCTAGTATTAGCACAGCCAACCATTATGTTGGCTTTCCAAGGATGAGCTTAGCTATGTTTGGAGAGGCTCATTACTGAACATCAGTGGTAAATTTGTTGGCCATGACAATTTTTGAAACAAAGTAAAATACAAAGTGATACTCATTCTAACGTGGCCCCATTCCACTTCTTTTGTGATGGTGCCAGGATGGTGGAACATGGTTCAGAATGTGCAAAGATTCACACTGTTTTTAGAACATTTACCATTTTATTTCTTTATCTGGGGAGAACAACTCTACCAGGACAGATTTATGAGTATCAATGACTTTGAAAATCATAATTTCATGACTACATTTCTTTTTTTAATTAAGTTTATTTAATTAATTAAGAATATTTTCCTTCGTTATATGATTCATGTTTTTTTCCCTCCCTACCTCCCACCCCTATCCTGTAGCTAATGAGCAATTCCACTGGGTTTTACATGTGTCATGAAAATATTTCAATACAATTGGTTTCCTTTGTAATATTATATAGTTTACAGATTAAAAAATATTATTCTGAAAAAGGTCCTTTGGTTTCAAAAGACTAGAACACTCACCAAAAAAAAAATCTTTATCTCCACAGACATTACTTTACTGGTTGGTTCTTTAATTGGAATATTTTTGTAAATGACCAATGGAAGGTAAAAAATTAAAAACATTGATTCATACCAATATTATCATAGTTACAATAAATTATTAGCTTTTATTGATTAGGAATTGTGTTAAGTCTTAGAAATTCAAAGATAGACTTCAACAGATTAACAGGTAAACAATAAACATTCCCCATGTTGAAGGTAATTATAATTTAGCTAGGAAAAAGAGAAACGTACATATAAAAATATACCCAAAAATATATAAAAGGCGATTTGGAGAGGGGAAGGCACTAGTGGTTAATGGTGACAATCAAGAAAGGTCACATGTAAAAGGCAGAATTTTATCTGAGCTTTGAAAGAACATTATGTATCTAATAAGAGGCAGTAAGGGAAGGAGTGGATTCCAGGATTTGGAATACTCATTGTGGTGACTCAGAATCACGATTTTTAGAGGAACTTTAAGATGTCAGTTTGAATGGATTGTAGGGTACATGAAGGGGAGTAATGTGTAATAAGCTTGGAAAGGTAGAATGTGGAAATGTTTTCAAAGTCTTTAAATGGCAAAATTAGGAGGATTTTTTTTTGTACTTCAGATAATAAGGAAACTGAGCATATTGAATGGGAAAGTGACCTTTACTTGGGGAAAAAAGAAAACTTTGGCAGCTATATGGAAGATAGTTTGAAATGGGCAAAGACAAGTCATGGGGACCAAATAGAGATCTATTTCAATTATCCCATTACAAGGTAATGCGAGTCTAAACTACAGTACTGGCTGGGTAAGGAAATAGAAGGGAAGCAAGGTTAAGAGACGCTATTAAGTTAAAAATAACAAGATGTGGCAGAAGACAAAATATGCATGGTGACTAAGAAGAGAGAGGAATTCCTTCAAAGTTGAAAACCTCAGTAGCTAGAAGGACTACTATCAATGTAGTAATAGTAAAGTTAAGAAGTAAGCAAAGCTTTGGCAAACACTCATGAGTAGAGAAAATAATATGGAATATGAATTGGAAATTCTTAGACAAATAAATGGTAAAGAATAAAAAGATAAAGGAATAAAGAAGGGAAAAAGATCCAGGAGGAGAAACTGGTCAAAACTGCCAAATTCTGCAGAGAGCTCAGAGAGTATGAAGACTGAAAGAAAATATCATACTATTTGACAATCAATAAATACATCATTGGAATGAAAAGAGATATAAATATTAGAAACTCTAAAATGTCAGAATTACCAAAATCAGAAGTAGTGACTTCATACTCTATGCCTCAGACAAAAAGAAAATAAAGACTCTGAATAAGTCATGAATGAATTATCAAAGAATACTGCCCTAAGATCAGATAGATTGGAAAGTGCATTTATCATATATTCACAGAACAACTAATGTCAATATTGTGCAAGCTGTCAAAATGGGAAAATAGATTGTAGCAAATTATTTGCATAATACAGGTATAGTTGTGTTATTTAAAAGAGGAACAGTGAAAAGAGGACAAGAAAATTATAGTTCAATATCACTAGTGAAAACTACTGTATATATCTAAGGCAAATGTTAACCAAAGAGATAATAAGAACATGTCACCATTAATTGGCTCTCTTGCTCCAAGGTAACTAGATGGAACAGTGCATGGAGGGTTGAGCCTGAAGTCAAGAAGGCTGGAGTTCCAATGTGGACTCAGATATTGATTAACTATGATTTTGGCAAGTCACTCAGATTTTGAATGAAGAAAAGTCTCTGATTTCCAGGGTTGTTGTGAGTATCAAAGGAAATAAATTTATTTTAAAAATGAGTAAAACAGGGCAGCTGGGTAGCTCAGTGGAGTGAGAGTCAGGCCTAGAGACAGGAGGTCCTAGGTTCAAACCCGGCCTCAGCCACTTCCCAGCTGTGTGACCCTGGGCAAGTCACTTGACCCCCATTGCCCACCCTTACCAATCTTCCACCTATGAGACAATACACCAAAGTACAAGGGTTTAAAAAAAAGAAGAAGAAGAAAAATGAGTAAAACACTTGACAGATAGTAGATTTTTAATAAACACTCCTTTATACTAGGAACGAAAAACTAGTTTATTGTTAAAGAAAAATTTTACACATATGCATACACATAGACACACATATGTATACAGAAATAAATGTATGTATATATATATGCACAGCTCTATTACACATATATAAACAAATATAAATAATTAAGCAGATTAATAAAAGGAATAAGAAAAATCATATGACTATATCAATAAAAGCAAAAACACCCTTTTGATAAAGTAAATCACTCATCTTTGTTAAAACACTAGATATGTATACATTCAAAGTCTTTCATTATCATGACAAATTATATGTTTATAAAATCAATAAAAGGTTTATCAAAATTGTATATATTCAAAAATGTAATTATGCATATTTGAGACAAACTAGAATCTTTTCCGATAAGATCAGGTAAAGAGTAAGGATGTCCATTATCAAGGCTATTATTTGATAGAGTACTAGACATGTATCTCAGAAACCATAATTCTAACAAGAAGAAAGAAGCAAATTACAGAGAAACTGAAGGATAAAATACAAGGTTTCCTGGGAGAGAAAAACAAACAAGCTGGAACTTTTTTTTTTCATGTGTTCCAAATCAGGAAAAAATATTATATTGGAGATTTGATCATCCCATATGGTGTACTAATTATTTACAAAAAGAACACCATATTTGCTCATTCACCAGCATCTGCTATAGCACAAGAAGAGGTAGAGATATTTTATTATAAAAAAGTATTTGAAGAAATTATAAAAATTAAGCAAACTTATTATATTCCATGATCTCAATGCTAAAGAGGAAAAGGATAAGGATATGACTAGAAATAAAAATGAATAATAAGAAGTTAAATTCTCCAAAGACTCCAAAGAACTCTCATGCCTATATATTAGGAATACTTTCACTGAGATATAATTAGAAAAATGCTGCATGCAGTGAGCACTAAGTAACAAATCATACACAAAGACATGAATACATACACACACAAACACAATCACGATTATATTTTGACAGATCAGAAAAGATTCATTGCTGATGGGAAAGTGATTCATGAGAAGAACTCAGTTTTCACTGTATCATCAAACAATGACACTAAAATAATAAGCTGATATTTTGTAATGAACTTGTACAAAGTCATGGATTAGAGTTAAAAATAATGGGCTGTCCTGGATAAGATGCAATTGACATTATTGGAAGAAACAAACACATTTCTATGATTATTCTAGAATATCCTTTACCTAGTATAATACCTTAAAAATATTGTCTTCTTGAAAAATAGTTAATGAATAATAGTTAATATTTTGAGCTTGCATCCAGTAAGGAATCCAAAAGATGAGAAAACACATTAAAAGTTTTAGCATTTGTCAAGAAATATCACTGTATATTTCACATATTTTATCACTTCCTTTCTCAAGTACCTCCTTCTTTGAGCAAGGTGCATAAACTACTGTGCAAGTGTCAGGTAAAATTATGGGAATTTAAGTTATTTGTGTTATACTTTAGATGAGTCATATGACTGTCATTTGCTGAATTTATATTTTCCATTGTGGCATTTATAATGATAACTTCTCATAAATGGCCTTTTCTGGATGTTCATCCTTACAGTTTTCATGCATCCTCTATGTACAGTTTCCAGACATTTTTAAGCTCAATAATAGTTGGCAGTAAAATCTGTCCCATTCTTCTGTGAGTATTTAACTAAAAGATAATCTATTTGTCTATATAGAGTAAAAATGACCAGCTTCTTTCTTTCTTTCTTTCTTTCTTTCTTTCTTTCTTTCTTT
>NC_058132.1:664942932-665045417 GCF_016433145.1 Gracilinanus agilis | reverse complement strand
CCCTTACAAAACTTAAAAATCCTCTTCTTCATTCTGTATGATTCAAAATTGAGATTTTGGTAAAATATGTTCCCCATGGAAATTAGAGGTTTCCCCCCCACATATACTGACATCACTTTGGAGATATGCATCATGAAAATTTGGTCTCTTTCTCCAGTAAGGACCTGGCCTACACAGTATTTATTCCTCAATCTAATAAAATGATATCCAGTGATTTTTTGAATCACAGGATTGTGCTGCTAGTGCAATATTAGAGCTTCTGCTCCTCAGTGACACTGGATTATTGCCTAGAAGGAAAAATGTTGATTAAGTAAAATATGGCACGTAGATTTATTTAAGTGTGTAGAAATCCAAGAAAATGATCTATAATAATAATTTTGTCATTTTCCTCCCCACCCTTTCTCTCTCTGTATTGTCCCCCCTTGTTGCTTCAATGTGGAATAAAATGCCAAGAGAAGAGGAAAATATACAGGTGAATATTTTGTGTTAACGCCCCTTCATCAAATGAAATCAAAATTGCTAATAAATAACTTAGAAGATATTACTCTATGTTGAGTCATTTTTATCTTTATCTTTTATTTCTCAACTACTTCCATTTTTCTGAATAAAAGAAAAGAACATTTTTACAAATACATTCATAAAGCAATGGAGAGAGGATAGATAGAAATAAGATAGAGTTAAGATTAAAATAAATTCAATGGGCATATAATAAGGGTCTACTAAACAATGTATAAGAAATGGTGATAGGCTCTAGTTATTACAGCAAAAATTAAGTAACCTCTGTCTACAAGGAGCCTACACATTTTGGATTTGGTACAAGAATGTGTTATAGTTTAACGGAATGATACAACTCTCAGTTAAGGGCCAAGAAATATAACTCAGAATATTTCAAGTTGAAATGGCTCATTTTAAAAATCAGGAAAAAGATGTCCAAAAAGTAAAGTGAATTTTCCAAGGATACATTGGTAGCAAGTAACAGACTTGATAGTTAAACTGTTTTAGATTGGATGAAATGAAATTTAGGATGCTGCATTATATATCAGTGGCTCTCTGGGATTTCTCAATGACTGTATCAGAGCTTTAAATCAAATCCTCCAAAATTTGTTCAATTGGAAGCAGATGGTAATACAGTAGATAAAGCTCTGGGTCTGGAGTCAGTCAGTCAATAAGACTTAAGTTCAAATTCAGCTTCAGTACTAATGTGTGACTCTAGGCAACTCAGTTAAGTTTTATTTGCCCCAGTTTCCTCAATTGTAAAATGAGAATAATAATACCAGCTACCTCACAGAGTTGAGCATCAAATGAGATAAATATACAAAACAAAGTGCTGAGTATGATACTTGGCACTTTGGGGGTACTATGTAGATGCTTATTCCTTTTCCTTTTCTAACTCATTTTATGTAACTAACTCATGCATTCAGAATCCTTAAACTTTGGCAGAATGATATTTGCATGCTGTATTTTGCATCTTAAAAAGGAAGGGGAAATAAAACCCCAAACATTAATTCCCTCTTTTCTAATGCAGTAAAACCCTGTACAGCACAGCACACATTGAAATGATTTGAAACAAGTACAATATTGAAAGTTATCCATCCAACATGGCACTTTTACAGTGAGATTTAGAGCATTGCTCTTCTGAGATAAATGAAAGCCTGATGTAAATAATATTGGATCCCAATGATTTGGGGAGTGCAAACACTTGAGATCTTGAACATATGATGTCACAGGGATATTTATGTCTCATAAAAGAATCTGGGAAAAGAGAGTTGAGGGAGAGCCATATATTCAATTATTTCAGAGAAGAAAAAGTCATTTCATACATCTCTGAAGATTCATCTTACAAGCTAGTGAAATAAAATGTTAAATTTCAGCCTGAGAAGTTTCAAAAAAGCAATCAGTCAAACTTTAGACAGTGATTTTCAAATAAAACCAGAGTCAATATTACTTCAATATTACTGTACTTCTTATCTCTAGAGAGAATATGCAGCCAAGTTGAAAGAGGGCTGCAATGGGCGTCAGGAATAAGCAAATCAATCCAAAAGCATTTATTAAGCACATACCATGTGTCAGGCACTTTGCTAAATGCTAGGGTTCCAAAGAAAGGGAAAAAAATGAAACACTCATATTCTAAACAGGAAAATCTCTCTGCAAACAAGTATATCCAGGAGAAATTGGAGATAATATCAGAAGGAGGGTCCAAGCATTAAGGGGAACCAGGAAAGGGGGAACTTTAGCTGAGTCTTGAAGAAACCCAGGGAAGCCAAGAGGCAGCTAGGAGAACAGAGAAGCCTTTTGCAGACCTAGCATGCAACCAGTCACAAAGCATGGATTCAAGAGTTACGGGGTTAGGAACAATAAAGAGGTCAATGTTATTCAATTATAGAGTCCCAGGAGCAGAATAAGATGTATGTTGATAAGAAATAGTAGGAAGAGGAAGGAGAGGCTATTGAAAATTTTATATGGTAAGATTTTTAACTTTAATTTTTAGAAGTCATTAAGAAGAATTTGAGTTCATCAAATGGAGTTAGGAGTGACTTGGCCAAATTGAAGTTTGGGAAGAAAAAATTAATGGCAGAATATAAATTATTTTGGGGTATGGAGAGACTTAATGTAGGAAGACCAACCAGAAGGCTACAATACTAGTCCACAGATAAGGTTATGAGGCTCAATACTTGGGTAGTGGCAATGTCAAAGAAAAGAAATGATATATACAAGTGATGTTACAAAAGTATAATTGACAGCATTTGGCATTTAATATGGGGCAGTTAGAGAGAATAAATGGTCAAAGATGACAGCAAGGTTCAGCATTTGGGTCACTTGGGAATATGAGAGTGCACTCAAGACTAATTGGAAAAAAAGGTAGAGAAAGGGAAATATAAAGAATTTAGTTCTCAATTGATGAGATTTACCTGTCTTTGGAATTATGAGTTTGAGAGGTCTAAATGGGAATTGATATTTAAGACCAGAGGGCACAAGAGTGGTTAGGGATGAATAAACAGGTCTGAGAATCATCAGAATGGAGGTGATAATTGAATCTATGAGAGTTCAAGATTTGATGACATTACTAACTGAAATAGTATAAAGCAAGAACAAAAGTGGTGTCAGATCAGAATTCTTGGGAAAGGCAATATTAAAGATGTTGTCCAAAATGAATATCCAACAAAGAACACTGAGAAGTGCTTAGACAGATAATTGGAAATCAGGAGAGAGTAACATTCCAGAAAACCTAGAGATAATTGTATGAAGAAGTTGGTTTACATTGTTAAAAAGATTACAATGAAACGAAGATTGAGATTGAGAAAAAGTCATTAGATTTACCAATAAAGAGCTCTTTGGTAACTTTGAGAGAAAATAGTTTCAGGAGAAAAATAAGGTCAATGGGCCGATTATGAATATTTTAAAAGTAAGTGATGGGAAAGGAATTGAAGGCCCCAAATGTGGATGCCTTTTTCAAAGATTTTATTGATAAAAGGATGGAGAGATATAGAACAAAACTTAGAGTGATCAAGTAACTGGTTATTTATTTGTTTTGTTTACATTGTTTTTCTTTTTTGGAAGGAGATGACATAAGTATATTGTAGACTTCAGGGAAATGGCCAGGAAAATTTTATTTTTTGTGAGAGAAGGAAATGAAAGAGGGATAATCTGCCAAGGAAGAAGGGATAGGATGGTGGTTTGCTTGGCAAGGAGTCAGGTTTGATGGAGGACATGGAATAACAATCTGAATGATGTCAAATGAGGTGGAGGGGAAAAGAGAGAGTACTCCATGGATGGCCTCAAAATTTGTATTTAAATATGAGCAAGGTGCTTGGCTTACTTGGTGATAAGATAGGAAACTATAAGGATTTTGAGAATAGATAAAATATTGAAAAACTCTCTGAGATGATAGTCACCACTCGTAACTTGATTTAGGAGGTGTAAAAGGACTGCCTAGAAAGGAAGACATGAGTAAAACTAATGCCTTTGACTCATAATGACTGAGGGTTATAATAACAATGTTTCCAAGTAATTTTCCAATATGAATATGAAAAATAGAAAAGATGTCTGTAGACTGAATTTCAAAACCTAGGAAATGAGTTCAGTTCCTTCCCTTTTCCACCAAAAAAATGACAAATCACACCCTCTGTTTTAATTAAAAACAAAGAAATACATTGTACTCTCGTTCTTTCTAACTGCAAGTAAAATGAAATGTATCAGAACATTCTTTTTAGAGCAACATCATATAGTGTGGCAATGGCAAACCTATGACACTCATGTCAGCACTGACACGCATAGCCATTTTCAATGACATGTGGCTGCATACAGAGAAGTATGGGGCCACATGCTAAGGATGAAACATTTGCTGTAGTGTAGTGTAGACACTCTGTGCACCATAGATGACAATTCTACCTATATTAATTTACCTATTTTGGTTTATTAAATAGTTATATATTATAATTATACATTTTTGTTATTTAAATTATAAATATCATAAAATTATGAGTTTTTTCCTTGAAGTGACACACCACCCAAGTTATGCTTGTTTTTTTGGTGAATTTTGACATACCAAGCTCAAAAAGTTGCCCAACTGATATAGTGGATAGAGGACTAGCCTTGAAGTTAAGAAGAAATTTATTTGAATACCAAATCTTACTTTTTTTTACAAATATAACCATCTTCAAGTCATTCTAAATCTCTGAGCCTCAGTTTCCTTTTATATAAAAAGGGGATAAAATTATATAACTTACCTCAACCAGATGTGATATTCAGATGAGTTAATATCTGTAAAGCATGTCATAATTCTTAAAAAATAATTTGAATATCAGTAATCATTATTAAAATGAAGAAAACTCCCTGTGAGACAACCTTGAAAAGATCACAGGAATTTAAAATTTTGAAATTTTCCTTAAAAGTATTTGCCTAGTTAGAGACCATTGTAGTGATTTATTCTTTCTTTCCATTCTTTTCATCTCTAGCACATAGCACAGTTTTTCAGATCTAGTAAAGCCTGGTATTATCTTGACTAGATGACCAGAGGTATTTAGATGGTCCAATGGATAAAGAACTGAACTTGGAGTAATGAAGACTTGAAATCAAATCCATCCTGAGACACCTAGCAGCTGGATGACCCTAGGGCAAGTCACTTAGCCTCCTTTGACCTCCAGAAATTTCTAAGACCTCATTTCCTAGTGAAAGATGGAGGTAGGGTTTCTACATTGACAGCGTCTCAGTATATGGATACCCTTTCCATAGTTAATGAAATCATGACTCTTTTTGTAGAGTTCCACTGCATTCAGGTTTCAAATTAGAAAATACATTTCTGATTTTGCCATATGTCAGGAATTCCCATACTTTGTATTAAAACAATACTTGCCTGCATCTCTAATATCAATGACATAAATTAGATAATTTTCAATCTATCCATGTCTGCCCATTTTGTATGACTGATGGTCAAAACCTCTGAGGAGTTTATACAGGGGATCCAGCGAGGCTGTTAGCAGTTAAACTTAAAATTAATTGAGAGATGCTAAGAAATAGAGGTGAGGAGGTAGAGCATGCCTGGAACTTGAAAGAGCCCATGTAAAAGCTGACAATAGGATGAAGGTATAGAAACCATTCATGTGTGAACTCCTTGAGGGTAGGGGCTGCTTCACCTCTTTTTTCTTTCCACTTTAGTTAGTACAGTAACTGGCATATCATAGACAATCAATAAATATCTACTGATTTTTTTAACTGAAGAGAAAGAAATAAAATAATTTGGTCAATTAGGATACAACAAAGTATGGGACAGATAATCATGGATGAATATGAAAAGGCATATTGTGAAGGGCTTAAAATGAAAGAAAATAATGTAGAAAAAATGGAAAGCCAAACAATTTATTTTGTAGGTGAGGGGCATGATGCTTTAGAAATAATTTAGCATCTTGAGATAGAAAAAATGAAAACCAACTCTGAAACTCTTGAAAGAGTCAAGGGGAGAGATCATCAGCGCCTATACTAAAAGAGAAGGAAATGAATAGAGAGGAATTATTGAAATTTGAAGATAAATAATGGCCTTTCACTCAGAGTAGAGAACCCAACTTTTAGCAAAACCTAGGAAATTTTCCTCTTTGAAAGTATGAGGTTTGCTATTATCTACTGTCTCAATGATTACTCTGTTTTGAAGGATTAGAAGTCTTTCTACTTTACAGTAATTGTATGCTAATATAGAGTAACGATAATAATGCAAAAATTATATCCTCCTGTTATTATCTTTCTATATGCATGTTATCTCATTCCTTCCAATCTTCCCCAGAAGATTTTCCTCTCTATCATTCTGATTCTTTCATCAGTCTTCAATTTCTTTTTGTCTACTATTTTCCTAATACCTCTAAACGTCCACTGTCTTCCCCATTGTAAAAAGAAAAACCTTCACTGCATTTATCCATCCTTGATAGTTATAACCTTCTATCCCTTCTATCTTAAAAGGCTAAACTCCTTGAGGAAGCTGTCTATGATGACTTATTTCTTCCTATTCTCTATTTAATTCTCTAAACTTTGTCTGCTGCCCTCATCATCCATGCAAAATCGTTTTCTCCAAAGTTGCCAATGATCTCTTAACTATCAAATCTAATGGATTTTCCTTTGTCCTCATATATCTTCACTGATTTGCAGCCTTTGACATTGTCAATAATCCTTTTCTCCTCAAAACTCTCTACTCTCTAATTTGTTATGTCATTATTATTTCTTTTTTTGTTGATATTGTCTGATCTCTCCTTGGTCCCCTTTGAGGTATGTTTATCTAGATTATGACTACTAAACCTAATGTTCCCTTAAGACTCTATCTTGGGACTTTTTCTTTTTTATATCTAAAATCCTTACCTCGATTATCTCACATACTTTTATTAATTCTCTTGTCATCTCTAAGGTGATGATCCCAAAGTCTATTTAATCATTCTTTGTTTACCTCTATTCTCACTTTTCTAACCCCCTTTTGCACATCTCAAACTGGATACCACATATGCATCTTAAATATAACTCAACATGTCTTAAACATATGCTATTCCTAAATCCTCCTTTCCTAGCTTTTCAGATCACTATTATTTTCTTAGTCACTCAGGAACAAAACCTTGGTGTCATTCTTATATAATTACTCTCTCACCTATAATCCTTCCCAAAGATAATCTGTGTTCAAGTCTTGTAGATTTTATTTACAAAGCATCTCTCATACATGACCCTGAAACATTCCCTCACCTCCTGCCTCAGCTATTGTAATGATTTTCTGGTTGGTACTAAATATGCCATTCCTGGACTCCATGCACTCTCACTTGATACCCACTATCCTGGAATTCTTCCCTTCCTCATCTACATCTCCTTGGTTTTTTTCCAAGTAAAACTAAAACTTTATCTTTTGCAAAAAAGCATTTCCTGGGGGCAGCTGGGTAGCTCAGTGGATTGAGAGCCAAGCCTAGAGGCGGGAGGTCCTAGGTTCAAATCCGGCCTCAGACACTTCCCCGCTGTGTGACCCTGGGCAAGTCACTTGACCCCCATTGCCTACCCTTACCACTCTTCCACCTATAAGTCAATACACAGAAGTTAAGGGTTTCAAATAAAAAAAAATAAAAAGAATAAAAAGAAAAAGAAAAAAAAGAAAAAAAAAGCATTTCCTGCTTCCCTCTAATGCCAGTACCATCCTTCTGCTTATTATCCCCATTTATTCTGTCTAAATCTTATTTTTATATACTCTGATATACTCTGAGACCCTTAAAAACAGGGAAGGGTTTTGGTTTTGGTTAGTTCCTTTTCCCTATCACTTAACACAATGACTGATACCTGCTTATTGAATGGAGTTGACTTCTTTATGAAGCTCCTTAAAGCTCAACATGTACCAGTTGTTTATAGTCTAGTCTGAATTTCATAACAACAGAACAGTATCAAGCATTGTAGGTGAAATTCACCATGTTACATAGAAAACAGCTGCGACTCAAAAGAGCGAGGTAATTTAATATAAAAGCGTTATAGCCTGACTGCTAAGCCAAAGTTATTTCTCTCCTGTCCCATCAAACTTTGAAACAAATTAAATATTTATTACACTAACCAAGAATCCAATGATTCTTTTTACCTTTCTGAGACATAGACTCCCAACATTCAACCCTAGGAACTTCTGTGGAAGAAATTCCGACATGGTAGACACATTCCCAAACTCACACACTAATGTAGATCTGATGCATAAATCGAAAGTCCCTTATTTCTTAAAATCAGGGTGATTCTAACTCCCAAATGTGAGAACAGTTTTCATTCATTTTTAAAGAAACTTTGATAGCAAGACTGCCATAATGAGTGAACGATTTTCTAAAACAGAGATATGAAGATGCCAATTTTGGTGAGATTGCATTTAGATTGGTTGTGTCCTAAAAGTTTTTAGAAACAACTTTCAATGCATTATCTTCTGATTTCTTTAGAATCCCATGGAGTAGAAAATCGTACTCAGTGGTCAAAACAGAGTGTTTTAAGAATTATTATTCTGAATTCTCTTCCAGTAACAAGAACAGTAAATGAATAGGGAAAATAAAATATAGTCTCAATTATATTTCTAAGAATAGAAGCAGACTTTTAGAATTACCTATCTGGGGACAGAATTGTGTTGCAATAAGTTTTAATCGATGCTGATATGTAGAATATTTTTTTCTGGGTATGCTATTCAGTTCTTTGGAGGTTTCTCTAAATTATAAATCAAGATACTCAATCATTTTGATTGTGTCTCTGATCACCTCTCTTTATTTGAAAACTATATTTGCATCTCTAGGCAGAGGCATTCAGGACCGCAATTTGGAAAGCCATGAGTTATTTCATAGCCTAACTTTTGTGAAATGAATACTGACAGCACCATTAGTGCTCTGATCTTGAACTGAAGCACAAGTCAACTCTACTTAAGTTACCATTATCAGAAGCCACAAATGAATGTTATGGGAAAGCAGTGCCATAAGTTAATTAGAGGGGAATTAGGATGAAAGTGAGCAATTTAGGAACATAAGAATTGTTGTAGCTGATCTGGGGCATGGTTCTTGTGGCTTAATACTCAGCCTCCAGCAGCTATGCTGGATGGTTTCAGATCCTTTAAAAAGAAAGCACAAGAAGATATAATTCACCTAGATGAGGGTGTCATCTGATAAGGAGGAGGAATTTTCCTTCTGACCTCAATTAGTAATGGAGTCATACCCTGAAGCATGAGGTTTCTATCTTAAAAGGATATTGTCTTTCCTAGAAATGCTGCATTTAGAACTGTGATTAATTACTACTAAATCAGCTCATCGCAACAGAAAGGCAAAGAAGCCTTCAAGGGGCTATTTGTCTGTTGGTTCTTCTGAACGTGGATATGAGAACACTGAATACCGAGTGGAAACTCAAACTAACCAATTCTCATGATTGGTAACAATATTCTGTACAGAGAGAATCAGGCAGGATGGATACTGGCAGGTACGGTCTATGGAGAATCGGAACTATTGGGTGTGCCTTCGGATCCCATATCTGAAACTTTTTACCTCTTTGATCATGAAAAATGTCATTTAACCTCTGTAAAATGAAGAGGCTAAGCTAATTAACATGTAAAATCCCTTGCAGCTCCAAATATGTGAAATCAATGTGCTACTCATCCATCTTCTTTTCTGCTGAAGCACTCTTAGCAAATACCTCAATTTCCTAACTAAAAAAAGGATAACTTCTCTATCTATCTATCTGCCCTGCTCAGCAAGTGCATAATCCAGTGGTGGAAAACAAATGATTGAGTGGGGAAAGATAAAGAAGACCATAATGAAAAAGCCCCATTAGGGCAGAGAATATCACATATATAACAATACAAACAGCTCACTTAAAAATATTTTTATATTTAATAAAGGCTTTCTGTTTTCCAATAGTATGCAATAACTTTTCAAGGGAAATGCTACTATTGTTTCTGTTTTATAGATGTGAAACAGAAGACTCAGAAAAATTAAATGATTTGCTCATGGTCATACAATCTAAAAAAATAACTAAATATTGTTCTCTTAGTATCAAAATCTAATCCACTGATCCTCCCTTCTGTCTCTTAGCCAGTACCATATTGTTTTGATGACTGCTGCTTCATAGTATAGCTTAATATCTGGTACTGCTAGGCCACCTTCCTTCACGTTTTTTTTTCATTATTTCCCTTGATATTCTTGATCTTTTGTTCTTCCAAATAAACTTTGTTATAGTTTTTTCTAATTCAGTAAAAAGTTTTTTGGTAGTTTGATAGGTATGGCACTAAATAAGTAAATTAATTTGGGTGGAATGGTCATTTTTATTGTTAGCTCATCCTACCTATGATATAGAGAGAAAGTGTATTTGATGCCTACAAATCACAAGGTACTACTAAATGTACTGAATATAAAAACCAAAAATCTATCTTCAAAGGGTTTATAATCTGCTACATATTAGCCCCTCCCTCAAAGGCAGCATATATAATGTATCAAACTCCCATGGCATTTACCCCATATTACTTAATATTGGAAAGGTTCCTTGCTAAATAACTAAACTGTAGGTCAAATGAAGACAGAAAATGAATCTTTATGTCTCTAAAATATTGTTCAGTAAATATCCCCTTGAACGTTCTCAATAAGCATTACTGTTGCTATAGGAACCATAAAGAACACAATTGACACATATAACTTTTTCATGTTCTAGAATAAGTAGATTATAGTGTATTAAGAGATGACCTCATGGCCAAGAGTACGTGGTTTCAAGTCCCACCTCTGATACCTTATAAATGAGTCTGAATATTTTTTGTTGTTTTCTCTCTCAGCATTGTAGGTAGACATTTAAGACAGAAATTCCAAATCCAAGATTAAAAAAAATATTGATAAATATGTCTCAATATAATTAGCTTCCTTTGATTTTATATATCTAAATATATTATTCTGAGCAGGGATCCACGGTTATCACCAGTTATCACCAAGTGATGCTCATCTGCATTGGTGGAAGGAGTTTCCTCTTCCAGGATATCTTGTGGTAATATAATCATAGGTCCAGTCCTTTTCCATTTTAAAGTTGGTAAATATTTATTAACAGGGCAGCTGGGTGGCTCAGTGTCAAGCCTAAAGTTGGGAAGACTCTGTTTTTCACACTTCCTAGCTGTGTGACGCTGGGCAAGAAACTTACTCTGTTTGCCTAGTCCTTAACCTTTTGCCTTGGAATTACTAATAAGACAGAAATTATGGCTATAAAAAGTTTTATAATAACATTTAATATTTATAGAATCAATAGCATCTCATTTTAATCTCACAACAACTATGTGATGATAATGATCCTAGCACTTTGCCCAGTACCCGACATATGATTCTTCATGTTTATCCACTGATTGATAATATAGTCAAATTTGAGAACAATTGGGAAAAGAAGGGCAAGTGTATGATAAGCTGCATAGCCCAGGTTTGTGGTTACTTAGAGTGAACAAAGTAGAGTAGTGTGATTTAAAACCACAACGGTAGTTCCAAGTAAAATTGTGGGAGTAAATGAATGTCACATTAATATAGACTAGTATTTGGGAAGTGAGGAGCTACTGAGAAAGGGAGGCAAGTAGATGGATGATAGATAGATAGATAGATAGATAGATAGATAGATAGATAGATAGATAGATAGATAGATAGACAGAAAGATAGATATATAAATAGATAGATGATTGGAAAAAGAGGGATATTCATATACATCTTGTTGGCAAATTAAATTAGACAGCTGAAAACTAGGTAATAAAGAGAAATGAACAAATACAAATGAATTTTTTAAAAGATGCCAATTACACTCTTTTTGATGTTTACTTCACATTTTTGAGTAACATGAGTAGGAGTAATGACAGCCAGGTAAGAATACATTATTAATATCCACAGATAATCTGATACTTTCATTGAACGAAGGAATCTGTGCAATTCTTTGTTATGTATAGTAGACAAAAGAAATAAAATAATAGATCTTACCCTTTTCCTTATTTTGATGTAACATAAAAGCAATTAAGATTTTGTTCTTGATAAAAACACTTTTGTTAAATAGTTCTATCTCTTTTATCATGTAGAAATCCAAATGGGACTCAGAACAATGGAACTAGATGGCCAGTCTTTGGTAACATTGAACAAAAATATGTAACGCTGAACACAGAATCACCAAAAACATTTGCAAAATTGCGTGCCCAGCAATGCCGATTCTGGAAAACTTTTTTCCCAAAAGTCTTGGAAATGTCAGGTAAGAAATCATGTTTAGTCATTAATATCTGTATGATTACATTCAACTTCTTGCTACCAACAGGATATTTTACTTTAACTTTATACAACATATTACTAAAATAACCAATGGGTTATATGATATTCAATTTTAAAATACATTTTATGTGACTTGTATTTTCTGATTTGTTTTTAATGACCATCCTATCACACATAGCATTGTTCTTCCAGAAATTTAAAAATCCAGTCACGATAAAAATCTAATGATAAATGGTATAAGCTCTTCTTGAAATCCCAAAATGTGGCTTCCATGGTATGAATGAATCTACAGAATTATTTTATATTAAAGACAGACTGAATATTTCAACACATATATATGAATACTTTAAGTATATGTGTTTTTCCTGATGTTGGTATTCCCTCTACCAGTGCAGATTGCTCAATGAAACTTTGAAAGTTTCTATGTCGAAAAATCATGCCACATTGGAGCTAATGTAGTGTTGAACCTTCAGAAACTTAACTAATCCTGTTTTAAAATAAGAGATATTTATTATAACACCAAGTCTATCCTGAAAAGCTTCTAAGTTTGGTAGAATCTTCTGCTATAGCCTTAAGAAATTAGTGGAAATAAACGAGGAGACTAGATTAATGAAATCTTAATTAAATTCCTTCTCTATGTCTCAGATCCTTTTATGGCATACCTACTGCCATGTGGATGCTAAAAACTGGCACAGCTTTTGGGAACATAGAGAGATCCTTGAAACAAAGAGAGATCAGCAGAAGATGTTAGAAGGCTTCTTTCCGATAATGTGAATTATCTACTTTTAAATAAATTAACTAATCAAATATCGTGGACATTAATACAACAGAATCAATGAATTATTGTTATTTTTTTGTTTTGTTTTATTTTTAGGCACATGTCTATCATCAGTAAAAAGTGCCTTCTTTTTATTTTCATTATCAAACTAATAAAATTTGGGTTTGCTAGTCTCTGAAAAATGGGGGTTTCTCCTCCAGATTATAATCTGATTTTAAAATCACCCAGCTGTTTGCACCATGTGAGTTTCCTCTCTTCAACTTTGTCACAAAAAATGACATTACCAGAATTAGTTTTATTTCAACAATCAAGTGCCTCCTTCATTTCAAACTACCTTTTTGTCATCATTTTTTTTTCTCATGATCCACTGTCATGGCCTGGTTGTATGAATGATTTCTCAAAATGTAGTAGATTTTTAAAAATAAATAAATTTGGGTCAGTTTCAGGCAAACGTGGAAATTTCAGAACAACATGCTATTGCTTAATATGCTTTTTGATCATCATGCATTACTCATGGAAATTATATTTGTATATTCCATCTGGTGGGGCAATATCTCTGATATACAAGTGTACTGAGTGTTACCAAATGTTCTGTGACATAATAGATATCAGTAGATGGGCTGCCACATTTCTTGGCAGAACAGATCTGCCTGGTGTGTCCTCTGGGCCTGAATGATAATGAGGCAACGCACTGGATCTGCCAAGAGATGTAGAGACATTTATTGCATCACTAACCACTTGCTCTGAATCAACCATTATATTATAAATAGATACAAAGATAAATACATGGCAGATAGAGAGATAGTGATTGATTGATGATAGACCCACCCAGAGAGATATAAAGAAAGACATGAATCAATCAATTAACAAATATTTTATTAAATATCTACTATGTTCCAGACATTGTGCTAAGCATTGGGAATACAAATAAAATGAATTAAAAAAATCCTTATTCCTAAATAGTTTATAATCTAGTAGGAGAAGACAGTGAGTACAAGTATATGTTTAAATAGATAGATTGAATATAAAGAAAATGAATGCAACAAATTCTAGATACTTAATTATAAGTTAATGGAGCTCCCTTTCTCAAAAATATAATTGATTTTACGAATGTTTAAGAGAATTTTTGCCTTCAAATAATAAAAAATATTTTATTTTCAAATCATTTGGGATGACTAGAATCCCCCTCAAATTTAATTCACCTAATCAAGAAGAATGTTAATCTGTCATGGGCTGTATCTCTCAGCTGTACCAAAAAAAATAGAAAAGGTAAAATGTGCTTTATGTTTTCAGAATATATGAAGAAAATCTCACAGATAATATGGTTATTGGTACCATAAAGGATAATCTTTATCCTGGGAAAGTTACAATTACATAAGGGTAAACAATAGTAAACTACTACCCACATGAATGAGAAAATTCTTTTAATAAAACTTCTGTATGAATGAATGAACACATATGTGCATATGTGCTTATGCATAAAACATAAAATTGGTATTCCAATGAAAATTGGGGATATTTCAGAAAATACTTTTTTTTCAGGTCTCTCTGACTTCTGAGGTCTTTTCCAGATGTGTGGTCCTGAAATTCTATGACTATTAAGTAATTTTGAATTTTGTGTGTGTGTGTGTGTGTGTGTGTGTGTGTGTGTGTGTGTGAATTTGATGAGAAGGTATAGAGAGTTTCTATTTTCCATTGAACTCTAAATATCTCTGACTTCTATTCTGCAGGGAATTGGGTTGTTTAGGGTGTTGGTTTATCTAAAGTAGTTAAATTCAGGGTTTTGTCGTGACTTAGAAATCTCTGCTCTCTCTTCTTTTGTCCCGTACTTCATTCTCAAGGACTTTAGGCATTATAAGTCATAAAACTTCTTTTGCCTATGCCAGTGGAAACTGGCAGCATTTGCTGCTAAACATCGATGATATAAATGATGGTTTGGTTTGACGAAGCATAACATAATGGGAAAGGAAGAGTGGGTTTGGAAATCAGAAGATCTTGGAATCAGTACCTGGCTCTGCCACGTAATTCATAATAGACCTTGGTCAAGTCATGTTAGTTCCCCAGGACTCAAGTTCCTAAGCTATGAGTTGAAGGCGTTGAACTAAATGACTTTTAATGTCCTTTCCATATCTATATCTATGATCATAGAGCACAAATATAAAATTAATGCAATAATGAAGACAGCCAAATACTAAAGTGACATCTCTTTGACCTAAACCACCCTATCTCAAAACTGATGTTGCTGGTTCCACTGTTCTTTGTAAGGTGGTAAACCAGAGTCTCCAAGACACCAGAGATGATCTAGAAAGCAGATAATCTACTTTTGGATTAATGAGTCAGCTGTAAATAGATACTGATCTTCTCAGATATATATCTGTCATATGGAGGAAAGATGATCTACAAGCCAAATGTTTAAAGGTAGGATGTCTCAGCTCTCTCAACTATCCAGTCTATTCTGAAATAGAATCTCCTTTCAATGTTTAAGAAACTTTATAGTCGGGAAGTTATTTATTCATCCAGCTTAGATATTTCTGCAATTTAAAACTTGGTAATGTGCATTCAGCTGTCAAGAGATGACAGAATTTTTTAAGTATATAAATTCATGTTATTTAAACTTTTAATTCTAGCTTAATATATTTTTCAATCAATGATCTACTTTAAAAAGTTTACCCATAGTATTCTTCTCATAGGAGATTTTAATATAATGAAATTAATTGAATGATTATTACATATAAATGATCTTGTGTGTATGTTTATAATTTTTGTAAGTAATGGAAAATTTGCCAGTAAAAAAGTAACACATTTTCATGATATTAATTTTGATATAATGGAATCATATTCACTGATGGAATAATTTTCAAATTATTATACACCAAATCTTTATTGCCAAACTCCAGATTGATAGTTAAATTCCAATAATGTAAAATGATTCACACTATCTGAAACTTATTCCCTCCAAAGGAATTTAATTGCTTTAGCAAAACTTCTAGTAGTCTTAGATAATATTTCCTTCTTCTGCTCCAAACCTGTTCACCTGACCTTTGGTTTTATATTTAATCTACATCATTAATAAATTATAAAGCTTAAGGTTATTTAGCAATCATTATGAACCAATTTTCTCTCCTTTTATCTCCTTTTCCAGAGCAATTGTTATCTCCCCTGGCAGTGGGTCAAGTATCCTCAAATGTTTCTACTATTTTACATACTACCTTTTTGGCTAGTAATATGCTTTATATGTGTTATTTCAATTCTGCCTTATTCTTATTACATGTCTATGTGGTAGTTACCATGATAACTATTATCACCATTTTACAGATGAGGAAATTGTAGCTCAGAGTTGCCCATGATCCCACTACTAAGTATGTAGAAGGTAGAGATTCAACCTATCTTTACAAGACTTCTGTTCTAGCTTCACAGTCAAGTAATTAATTCAAGAATAAATGCACCATTCCCCAATTAATAAATGGGCAAGAAACATGAATAGCCAATTTTCAGATAAAGAAATCAAAAGTATCACTAAGCATATGAGAAAGTGTTCTAAATCTCTAATAATTAGAGAAATGCAAATCAAAACAACTCTGAGTTATCACCTCACACCTAGCAGATTGGCTAAAATGAAAGAAGGGGAGAGCAATGAATGCTGGAGGGGATGTGGCAAAATTGGGACATTAATGCATTGTTGGTGGAGTTGTGGATTGATCCAGCCATTCTGGTTGGCAATTTGGAACTATGCTCAAAGGGCTCTAAAAATGCCTGCCCTTTGATCCAGTCATACCATTGTTGGGGTTGTACCCCAAAGAGATCATAAATAAACAGACTTGTACAAAAATATTTATAGCTGCGCTGTTTGTGGTGGCAAAAAATTGGAAAGCAAGGGTATGTCCTTCAATTGGGGAATGGCTGAACAAATTGTGGTATATGCTGGTGATGGAATACTATTGTCCTCAAAGGAATAATAAACTGGAGGAATTCCATGTGAACTGGAAAGACCTCCAGGAACTGATGCAGAGTGAGAGGAGCAGAGCCAGAAGAACACTGTACACAGAGACTGATATACTGCGGTAAAATCGAATGTAATGGACTTCTATACTAGCAGCAATGCAATGACACAGGACAGTTCTGAGAGATTTATGGAAAAGAACACTACCCACATTCAGAGGAAGGACTATAGAAAAAAGAAGAAAACGATCAGAGAAATAGGTGAAATTTCAATGCCTTCAGATGACTTCAAACACAGTTAAGAAAGGGGAAAGGTAGAATAAGCATTTGTACAACACATACTATGTGCCAGGCATTGAAGAAAGTGCTTTACAAATATCTCACTCCATTTCTTTCATTCTTTTAAAAACATCCACATGAGTTAGGTCTCTGAAACTGAGTTATTCATAAGATGAGGACCTTGGCAGAATTGCAACTAACCTGAGCAATAATACCAGTTAAGAGAAGATGAGAAAACCTCAGTAAAAAAAGTAAATCCTCCCAGTATTAAATTTTAAGCCTCCCGTAGCTGATGATTTTATTCCTTAAAGTATATACATAGAAGAAATTTTCCTAGCAAACAGCAGAATTTGTGCTATGTTTCTATTCTTGCCAATGTAAAGTAACAATTATCTATACATAACATTCATGCCATGCTTCCTCCTAGAAAGTATTGTTATAAGCTGCCATTATGCCCTTCCATTCTATGACTGCAAAAATAATGTTGAGTTCTTTGAAAGAACAGAATAAGTACTTTTGGGGAATCATATGTCTAAGTAAATTAGACTAAATCATGATCTGTTATATTGCTTGTATGGGGAAAGTGGTTTAGTGTTTTTAACCATGGCATTATTTTAACATTAGCATTTGACATTAACAGCTCAATTGAGGACATTAAACAAATCCTTTTTAAATGATACAGCTATCAACTTCCCTATTCTTATCTCTAATTCTTTATAAAAATGGGAAATGTTCAAGGTGAACCTGTAGCAATGGTCATAGCCAGGTCAAGCCAAACTTTAAGACAGGGAAAATGTATTTTTATCATCCCTTATTTCCATTAGTGCTAGGCATAGATTAGTGGTAGTAAACTCAAATAAAAACAGACAGAGTTACTAAGCTGATCCTTCCATATCGGTTTAGAAAATTACATGTTATGTTTATCTATGTTGTTTTGTTGTATGTTTACTTACTGTATTAAATATTTGTCAGTTTCATTGTAATTTAATTCTGGAGTACTCAAGAATTTCTCAGGCTTCAATATATTGGGCCACATGTTTGACTCCTCCAGCATATTCCAAATTCTAAGGGATTTTTGGGCAAAAAAGAAAGAAAAAGAAAAAAAGGAACACAGAATTCCCTACCAGAGCATATTGTCATATTTTCTGCAATGTATCGTCTTTGTATCTTGTCTTAGCACACTAAAATTTAGAGTGTCTTATTCAGAGTAACATGGCAAATCTATATCAGAGGCAGAACTAGAATCTAGGTCTTCCTAGTTTTTTATCCATTATCCTAACATTGTCTTGAAATCACAAAAAAATAAAATAAATGGATCAGTGAATAAATAAATATAAGAGATTCATATCATAATATTTTACTCCCTTATTTTCCTGTTTATATTAATTGGTAGTGACTTTGAAACTTCTTATTTTCCTCTTGTTATATTTCTTCCTTTGGTTTCTTTATTGGCTGCTAGTTCAATGCTTCATATATCATTATACAGATCAATGACTTCTTTAGTGGAAGTTTATAGATAAGTGAAGAACTCAGATTTATAAAGCATTTGGCCATGACTACTTTCAAAGCACTTGTGCTCATAAACATCTGAATATAAGCCATCCAGGAGCAAATGTAACACTTACCTGAACTGCTAATTGGTCATTATTGCATTAGCAACTGTAATTGTTCAACTATAATAAGTAGAGGAAAGGAATTCATAGCCAGATGCCTTCTCTCTAAATATTACTAGTCATGGTCCAAATAAGAGGCAAAAGACTTTATCCTCTTCAAGGCTTTTCTATCAGATTTATTTAAAGGGATATTGGAAACAGCATCCAAGTATCACAAGTGATTTGGTTGAAGTGAAACAGTTATGTGACATGTTAATTCTTTCTGAAGCAACAGATGATTTTTTTGATCCAAAAGAACAGAATACTTAATAAAGCACAAACTAATTTCTTCTTTTGAAAGTCTTTGTCATATGACAAACCTCAAATATTTGTACACTGTCCAAATAACATTGAATACTTCTATTCTAGATGCACTAAAAACAGAACTCATTAAGTATAAAAATGACTTATTTATACTTTCTACTGTACTAGCTTTAAAATAATCTCTTCTAATTTGGGTATAGCTTGATGATAGTCAAACCAATAAATAAATCCCTTTGACGTTTCTGATTCATCAAAAAGATTTTAAAAGAATAACATTTCAAGGAAATGTTCAACTACTCATCTTAGGACCGTGTGAACATGCCAAGAATAATTTGATATTCAGTAATTCGAGTTTAGCTTCATAATTTAATGGGGTTGAGGAATGTCTAGGTCTTCACAAAGGTTTAAAACTGTTTAAAGAGCTCAAAACACAAAAAATAATTCTGCTCTGTGCTGGAGATACAAAGACAAAACTAGTGGCAGCTAGGTGACATAGTGCATAGAGCTCTTGATCTGGAATCAGAAAAACTTGAATTCAAATCTGAATTTACATACTAGCTATGTAACCTTGGGCATTTCAGTTAATCTCTGCTTGCCTTGTTTTCCTCAACTGGAAAATAGGGATAGTAGCAGCACCGCCATCAGAGGATTGTCATGAAGATCAAATCAGACCTTTTTTTGGAAAGCTTTTAGGATAATGCCTGGCACATACTAGGTATATTCTAATTGGTTATTCCCTTCCTTTCATCCTTTTCACTAAAAATAGTCTTTTCTAAAAGATTACTTCAATTGGAATGAGTTGGAAAGGGCAAGGTTATGTAATTTAGAAACATAAATACTGATCCCACAGAAATGACTAGACAGATCTACTTGATCATCAATGACTTCATGAAGAACTGTATTAGGGATGTAATTCAGCATTTCTGTTGCGTATAACACTAATCTTTTTTTACCAATTTTTTAACTTTACCATCACTGTTAGTCCCCAGACTTAAGTTTACATCTCCATGCCTTTTAATGTGTTATTTCCTTCTTTTAGGATAGAATCTGCTGGAAAGACAGTAATTGTCTCACTTTGGACACAATGGAATTTGTATCTCCATTGCTTTGAACATGCCTAGAAAATACTAAGCATTTTTAAAAGTCTTGTTAATTCATATTTATTCATGCCAATTACATTGTAATCAAGTGTTTGATACTGTAGAATTTCTTTGAAAATATAATGCTTTGCATTCCTATGTAAAGATCTCTCTCTTTATGTATATCTCTTGTCTTGTCTCTCCCTCTCCTTCTCTCTTCTCTTCTCTTCTCTTCTCTCTCTGACTCCCTCTCTTCCTGTCTTTCTCTTTCTGTGTCTGATTCTCCCTAGCTCTGTCTCTCTGTCTCACTTTCTCTGTCTGTCTCTGTCTCTCTTCCATCCTTCCTATCTAGATAATTATCTTATAGAGAGATTATCTAGCTAGATAGTTAAGAAGGAAACCTTAGAATCAGCACTTAGTTCTGTTTCTAAAACAAAACTTTGTTTTTTAAAAAAAATCACTCCTGTGGAAAAAGCTATAAAAGCCATCATCGATACATGATAAATATTGGTTACTAAGTTGATTCATTCAACAGAGTCATAGCTTTATTTTATGAATTTATGATCATTTGAGGCAGAATAAAAATCCAACATAGAATATCATTAATATAAGCCTTGAATGTTTTGAAGTCCTGGACTATCTTCTTTTATCCTTCTATTCCCCAGAGTCTCTAATAGTGTCCTGTACTTAGTGGGAAGTACCTAAATGCTTGATGGAGGAACTGAATGAAGGGATGTAAAGACCATTTTGATATGGATCTTTATATGTGTATGTGCTGATTAACTAGGAATCTTTGTGGATGTTTAAAAATGTTCAAACCTAACTATTTTAATTAGACCTCAGGATCTGGGAATAAAATATGCACTCCTACTAATGAAAGAGATAATCTATGAAAATGCTTTATTCTTTTTAACTTTATCTGTAGGTTGAACTTATAGGAATATAATTATATACCTGTCCCAATGAAGACAGTTGCTGGGTTTATTCATCTTTCTTTTAAATCATCCAAATATAATGAGAGTGATGATTAGGAGAGAAAAGGAAGACTGATTTCTAAACACCATCTTTACTTTTTAAAACAAAAATACAAAAACTTTTTAAAATTTTTGTAAAAGATAAAACTTGTCTCATTGAAAATGATCATTTAGTTTGAAAGAAGCTTCCATGAAAAAAGTACATCTTAAAAACTGAATTACTGACAACTTCAAAAGGAAGAGAAAAAGAATGCTAAAAAAAAAAAAAGAAAACCTGTCAAGCAGTGTACTAGAGAAAATAGCATCTATAATCAACATTATTTTTCAATTAATGTAACTATCAATTCAAATGTAGATTAATCCAACCCATTTCATGTTTTACAGGAAATATCGATGAAGCAGAGCGTGAATGGAAAGCAGGATTCCGTCGCTGGAACAGTTATATGATGGATTGGAGAAATCAATTTAATGATTACACAAGCAAGAGGGAGAGCTGTGCAGGTCTCTAATTAATAGGCCTGGCCTTTCAGGAATGTTCCTATTTCTGTGTATCAAGGCAAATGGGCTGGTAGCTCATTTTTGAGCCTCAAAAGGTAGCTGTTCTATAGCTAAACCCAAATGTCAAAAGGACAATATTGATTCCTCACATTTTCTCTTTGTATTTTGCCTTTTGTTTCAGGAAACAATCCATTTGGCAGGCCAAACTCAAATGTACACATTCAAGCTTGACCATGAATTTATGGGCAAATTTCAACCTTTAGCTATTTAAAATTACTTTTCCTACAAGCCTTTTAAGCTTTAAAAAATTATGTTTGCAGAATTTTCATGTATATTCTCCACATACTAAAAAACAATTATTTTATTATTAGGTTTTGTTTGGGTTTTTTGCTTCTGTGTTTCCCTATCTTGCTTATGTTGGAAGATCAGTGCTCTCTCCAGGCTCAGTCCTACTGCTGATTGGTACAAAAATGTTGAGCTGCTGTTTTTGATCTGAGTTGATTTTCCTCTCTGCAGGCATCCAGTCATTCTCCCGCAACTCCCATGGGCTCATTATCTTGTTGGTAGAAGTAGGATAGCTAGTTGGTCAGATTTAGTGTCAGAACTCCAGAGCTCCAACAGTCCAACAATCTCTGCTTCCTGAGCAGCATGAACTACAGGCATGCACAATCATACCCAACTTTATATTACATCTCTTAAATGTTAAGTCTTATCTTTCAAGTATCCCTTTTCAAAGGTTTGAGAGATGAGGAAGATCACAGAGATGATTTGGAGCAATGCCTCATTTTACACTAGGAGAAACTCAAGCCTAGAGATGGAAAGTCATTTACTCAAGTTCTCAGGGATAGTAAAAAACCAAAACCAAGATGTTCTCTTCCAATCTAGGTCTTCTGACTTCAATGTGCCATTCTTTCTCTAATATCATTATAACTTCATTGTATTAAATGGTAAATGATAATTGGTCACAATGAAAACACCCCCCCCCAATTCCAACAGTATTTGAAGGAATAAAAAACACAGTTATTGATATTAAGTTATTAAAGCCTGAACCATCTAAATTTACTATATTATTTTGATGGGTCTGAAATATCATTGATATGAATCTTTAGAACAATGGCACTGATCATGACACACACTTTCTGAATCTTTGTAATTCTTGATTGTTGCTTGATAAATTAGCTCTTTTCCTAATGTGCCAGAGATCCTTTGGCTTCTTTAACATATGGTAGAATTTTCTGGGCTTTCCACCCTTTAGAATTCAATTTCCTTGAGAATAGGAACTATTGTTTCACTTTTATTTTAATTGCCAAAGCTTAGTAGAGTATCTAGTATTAAGAAACACTTAAAACATGTTTATAATAGATTAGTTGGTTAAATCCATCTATCTATCTCTCTAGGTAAACTTTAGGAAGCTAAATGATTCCAAATATCTACAAAATCAAAAATGGTTGCAATAATACTTCTCCACCTTTATACTGCATAAGTATGCATGTGTGTACATGCAAACACACACACACACACACTACTTAGTAGAGCCTTTTAAATAAAGCAAATAATTGAGAGGTCTGGAACTGAAAAATGGAGAAGAAGCCATAAAACTATCTATCAAAGGTACTAAAGTCAAGATATCTTTTTACCCGGAAATACTAAGATTTTATCTGAGAAATAGTTATGATTTCTGCAGAGAACATCTTAAAGTCACAATCATTTAATTTCTGCTATATGAAATAACTCTGGTGATAATTTAGGCATAAGCAAGGTTCAATGATAAAACAGAATATGGCTACAAGAAAAGAATGTTTTGTTCATATTAAAACATAATATCTATAAGCAAAATACACGTGTCCTGGTCCCTTTGAAAACACTTTATCAAAAAATTAAATTTTATTAGCGATAAGTTTCAAAAATGTTTTTTAGGTAAGGCTAGAATACCTTTTTAAACGTATAGATACATGTCTAGTATTCTAATTACATACCTGCATTTCAGAAGTATTCATTGAATTCTAGTTAGAAAGCACCTGTTACATTTTTAAAAGAACTATTTCTTATTTTGCCCATTGAGTGACTAAACAAAGAATTGTTAAATAACCATGTTCAAGGTGAAAGGCACCATCATGTAAAAAACAGATTTAAGAATGTGGACTAGGGTTCAATTACCATCTCTGACACAAACAGTCTGTGTGGCCCTAGGTAAGTAATTTACCCTCCCCATCCCAGGAAATTTCTAGGAGGAATGGAAATTTGTATTGATAGAAGAAATTTTTTTCAACTTTAATTGTAGTTAGCTCCACATGAACCAGATCACTTTATCTGGAAAATAAACATACAAATATATATATACATACATATACACACATGCATATGTTTTACACTCATATATGCTTAAGTATACATGTGTGTATACATATGTGTTATAATATGAAAAGATTTTAAATGTTACTATTTCTGACTTTCATATACTTACAATCTAGGATGGAAATATTATTAATACAAATTCTTATAATTTGGAAGTGGGAAGAGATTGAAGATTCATAAACAAAGTTTGTGAATATGTTATTAAAATATTTTGATAACTAAAATTTTATATAATCATTTTCTTTTGTAATGTTATGTATTTTATGCATTTAAAAATATTCTGAGTAAGGGTCCACATGTTTTACTTGCTCTTCAAAGTGGGTAATGGCAGAAAAAAGAATACCTCCCTGGTTTAGATAATCTCTTGGGTCACTCCTAGTGCTTCCAATTTCTCTCTCTGTCTCTCTTGTCTCTTTGTGGATATATACAAATATATCCCTACATACATTTATACATATATATGACCATAGACACTATAAATATGTATATTTTATGTAGTGATAGCAAAAGGATTATAAAATGTTAAAATTTGAAAAGATCCTAAAAATCATCAAGTTTAAATACCTTTATATTTAAAAGGTGACTCAGAGTCAACATTGCTTTCTCAGTTTCAAAAAGATAATTAATAGAAATGGTTAGACTTGTACCCATTATTTTTCAACAAGAATCTATTAGTTCCTTGAAAAAACATATTTAGCCATGATTCTGCAAACAACAAATTCTACAATCTTGCTTAAAAGCCCAACCATTCAAGTTAGCAATAAGTGACACAACAAAAAAGAATGTCATTTTCTATCTCTAGTTTAATATTAAAATGCATAAAAGCTCAGGAGAAGGAATACAGCTCATGGGTGATTTCCCAGTGTCCTTTTATTGTTACCAGCTAAATAAACAGAGGGCCATGAGTGATTCTCAGCCTTCTTCCATTGTTGCATATTATCCATCATCCTATTAACTATTATCTTGGAAAGCAGAGTGATGATGATGACTCTGAGAGGAGAAGAGAAGGGCATTTGTAATTCAGGAAAACTATATTATGATAAGCCTCCATTAATAGGCTAAGCAAGGAGGAAAAAAAATGAAAAGCCGTGCAACCTAGCTGAGTTGCCTACGTAAGCAATTTGAGACTCTTTATGAGGAAATGGGCCCTCTTGACTATACTAGAATGGATTGGGTTGGGCCACTGGGGAGTACACAGGGAATCAGTACCTTTTTTATACTGTGTGTGTGTTGCATTTACTTTGAAGTCAGAGGTAGGAAGACGTGGATCTAAAACCTCTCTCTAGTACATGCTACATGAGCATGGCAATACTAGGGGACATTTTGAATCTTCTTTTCCTCATCTATAAAGGGAAGATTTACCTAATGACATACATAAAGCACTTTGAATTTTTTAAGCACCATATATATGCCATTATCATTTAAATTATTATTTTCCTCATCATCTTTCTTTATATGCCACTGAAATCATAATTAATTAGATTGAGCTTATAGTGTGTGGTTCTACTTTTCCCAAATAAGAGATTTTGAAAAAAATTGCCTATGGGGTAAATAAACTTCATTCTTACAATGCATAATAAGAGATTCTTTGTTTATTTAGTGGACAAGTATTTGAGGATGCTATCTGATGTTTAAGTGACAGAATAAAACTCAAGGACATGATTTTCTCAAATACAAATAAAAATTAAAGTAATTTCTAGGGATTCATGAGGAAAAAGGCTATCTACTTCCATAGAAAGAAACTATTATATCTAACTGCAGATTGAAGCATACTCTTCTTCACTTAGTTTTCTTCCCACATTTTTCTCTAATGTAAGTGATATGTGTCTCCTCTCACAATGTGGCAAATATGGAATTGTGTATTGTATAGTAATACCTGTACAATTTATATCAATATTATCTGTCATCTAAGAAAGGATGGAGGAGTGGGAAAGAAGGAAAGAACATGGATTACAAAATATCAGAAAATAATTATTAAAAGTATCAACATGTAATATGAAAAAATTAAACAAACATTTTTTGAAAAAAAATTTCTAGAAGTTTGATTCAGAATAAATAAATGTATTCAGGATTCAAGTAGACTGTGGAAATTGGGTAGGTAAGGCAGGATTTGGGCATTGGGAATAGAAGCTATACCACATAGTTAAAAAAGCACTGAGAAGCTGTAAAAGAAAAGAAATCCTCTTCTCTGAATCTGACTTGTCATGTGACCTTGGCCAAGACATTCCAGTATTTTCCTTTTCACCCAACTCTAAAATAAGCGGTTTAGACCAAATGACATTTTTTGTTCCACATCTAAACAGATGATGTTATTAATTTTTTTTGGTTGTTCCATTAGACAATTCAATAAACACATTTGATTAAAATCTATAAGGCTGCTAACATGTACAAGATGCCCTGCTAGTTATTGGAATAAAACATTTAGCACAAAACAATCCCTGCCCTCAAGGATCTTATACTCTACTAGGGGATACAATATTCACACACAAAGTAGATACAAAGTATTTAATGAAGCAATTAGAGATAGAATGTCACAAAAGAAAGGTTATAAGAAGCTCAGAGTCTAATGGAGAAACAATATACCAAAAAAAGCCCCCCAAAACCAACTATCTACCAATAAACTACATGCAGAATAAATTTGAAATAAACAATAAACAGAATTCACCAGAGATAAGGAGAATCAGGAAAGATTCCAATGGAAATTAGAATTTTAGCTGGTAATTGAAGGAAGCCAGAAGGCAGTGAAGAACATGGAGAACATTCCATGCATAAGGAATTATCAGTAAAAATATATGATTTTGATAGCCAGAATGTTTTGAGCTATTAATAACAAGATAGTCAAGTGTTACTGGATCATAGAGTATATGCTGAATGGAAACCAAGAATGTATAAGAATGTATAAGAATACTAGAAAGGTGAGAGGGACAGGTTATGAAGGGCTTTGAATGACAGACACAGGATTTTGTTTGGACTAAAGTGGAAAGACTTGTGATAATCAAAAATACTAACCAATTATTACAGTAATTTAGGCATGAGGGAATAAGAGCTTGCACCAGTATCACAAAAGATAAGGGAACACATCTTAGAGATGTTATGGAGGTAAAACCAGTAAGTCTTATCAATAGTTTGGAAATGGAAAGGAGGGATAGAAGATGTAGAAGAGTTAAAGATAATATCTTGGTTGTAAGCCATGGAGACTGTTTTTGATGGGTGCCTCAACAGTAATAAATAAGTGAGCAAAAGCAAAAAAAAAACTTAAGAGGGGAATATTGAGTTCAGTTTTGGACATGCTGAATTTAAGCAGTTAAAGAAATAAAATGGGATTGAATGTTTCTGCTGTCAGTATCTCTGTGACCTTAAGCAACTCATCTAAACCTCTTTGAGTTCTATTTTCCTCATCTGCAAACTGAAGGATTTATAGTAATTAGCTTCAAAAATCCCTTTCAATCCTAAATCCATAGACTATGTTAATACAATATAAAATGACTTTAAAAGGGAGAATGAATCAACAACAAAGGGTAAAGAATCAGGAAATGACTTTAATTGCTTCCAACAATTTTCTTTGAAAGAATTGATATTTAATGCCTTTGCTTGTTCAGTGTTACCTGTAGGGTCAGAAATACACCTAGAAAGGCAGAGTAGATTAAGGACAAAGTTTGCCTAGATCATTAGAAGATCTGCATTCAAATCCTGATTCTGATATACTGTGCCTGTCTTACCCTGAGATTGGCAATTAATCTGTCACAACTTCTAGGCAAATTTTAAAGATGAAAAATTACAGAAAATTTGCTGATCTTCTTTATTTAAGGAAATTTGGTTTTACAATGGGTAGGTTGAGGTCCCTTCAAGCAAGAAAGTCCGTCCAGGCCAGGACCATAACACAAAATAATAAACAAAGAAACAAAAATTCCAAGACTTATTTATAATTAGAAGTAGAGAATTAAATTTCTTGGTTGAACTGAATCTGTTGTATTTTGCAGACAATTCTGATGGAGGATAAGAGATACAGAGCTCTAATTCTAAATTTTATCATGAATAAAAATTGTGTAATGTTTGATTATCTCATCTTTTAAAAAGGAAAAGTAATCATTCTTCCCAGCTCTTCTAGCTATTGTTAAGAATAATTAGTTAATGATTATAACAGTAACTATGCAAAGCCGAAATGTAGTTATTCATTTTGGAAGAATTTAGCAATAGTGTTTCTGCTTGAAACAATTACTGTATTATCTTATTTTTCCAAAGTCAATCTTTTCTTTCTCCTTTCTTTCTTATTTTATTTCTTTCTTTTTTGGAGACTGATTCAAAAATAAAAGTTTTAAAAAGGTAACTTTTTTGGAAAACGTGATGTCATATTAAGAGATTGTGAAATATTGTCAAATTATACAGGAATGATTTGACAAGAATGGAATTCACTTTGGAGATCCACATTGAGAGAGAGGAGGAAAGAGAGCAAGTGAGAGAGACAGAGAGAAAGAGACAGAGAAACAGAGACAGACACACAGACAGACAGACAGAATTGGAACAGTAACCCTCTGATAGTCCAGTATTTAGATACAAAGTCCTTAGCCTCCCAATGTTTTCAGGAATCTTCTGAAATACAGTGGGCCAAATCTTATTTTCTGGCATTTTCCTACCAGTCTCCTGATCATCATTTCAAGAGAATACAAACATCTGCCTGGAGGAGTGTTCTCTTAAAAACAATGATATCCCCTTCATTAAACTGTCAGGGGGAAAAAGAACTAAAGTTAAAGGGATCTTTGAATTGTTAATTTTTTTGAGCTTGATCTTTCCCTATATTTTAGGCTCTAGGCAAAAAGCTAATTTTAATGACTTCCTTAAACTCAGATGTTGCATTTTTTGATCCCCTGGTTTTCTTAGTATTTGAAAAATAAGCTTAATAGTATTTTCCCATGCAGAAGCAAGACTTTAATTTTTCATATTGCTACTGTTTCATGAAGCCATCATAGCTTTAAAACATTGTGTCCCATTATTTTGCAGATCATTTAAGAATAGTCGTAGATGAAAATGGACAATACCTTCTTTGTCTTTTGAGATTTTTGGTTAACTCTTGACTCACAAATTTTTTACATCTTATGTTTACCAACCTATGCAAAAGTGGACCTTAGCTCCTGGATAGATACTCAAGGTAACTTTATGTACATTCAATAAGACAATTTTCATTTCACTTTTTTTTGTGGTGGTTTGGAGGTGGGTTTTAGCAAGCTCTTCACATCCCTTCCTCCATCATCTTGGCTGCTGGAAAGGTAAATAAATGAACTGAATAAAAACAACGTATTTCATTTTTTCAAAGAAAATGATGAATTAAGGGGTTCACAAGAACCTATAAAGAAATACAGAAATCAACCATGGAGATGGGAACTGGATTAGATATTACATTGTTATAGAGAACTACCAGTTAGAGAAAATCTGTCTCCCAATTCAGGGCTCTTCCTTCTCAGTTCATTGTCTGAAATCCCTAGAACACTGAATGGTCCAGTGAAATACCCAGGGCCATACAACTGGCAACATGACCTGTTCANTTTCTTTCTTTCTTTCTTTCTTTCTTTCTTTCTTTCTTTCTTTCTTTCTTTCTTTCTTTCTTCTTTTGTTTTTGTTACCTTTCAAAGTTTGAGCATCACTTTGTTATCCAGTAAAAGTGAAGCAAATCAGAGTCAGAAAATTATATGCATTCGTTTTAAATATCTTAAGGAAATGCAGGACTCACCAAAACCTGAATTTAACTTTCTCTGTAAAGTAATAGGAGCCTGCAAAACTCAAATGAGAGTTAGAGGCTGTGATATTTGCATTTTAAACCAAGTAAATCTATAATATTCTCTTTGGTAAGTGGAATTAACATTTTCACATGAACTTGAAATGCTAAATTGTTAATAACCTCCCTTGGAGTTCACTCTTTGAAGCCATTTGCAAAGGAAAAGTTAGTGTCCTAAAAGACTACCAGTTCATCTTGCTAGTAGTTTAAGATATTTTTAAAAAGATTTTTCAGAAGAAGGAGATGGGAGTAGGTATAAGGCTGTGTAATAACATATGATTCAACTTTAACAGTAGTCAGCAGCCAGGGAATCTTCTCATCAAATCTCTTAATAAAGGTCTTATATTTAAGAAATATAGATGACTTATCAAAATATCTACCCCGTTGTATAAATGATCAAAAGATATAAACAAACATTTCCTAGGAGAATTTCAAATGATTAAGAACTACATAAAATGTTCAGAATCAATGATAATTAGATAAATTGCATAAGATGAACAATCTTAGGATTTCACCGTATGTATAGGAAATTGCCCAAGATGTTTAAATATGGAAAGAGAAAATATTTGAAAATGTATAGAAAGAAGGTCAAATTAATGCATTATTATTAGAGAAATGAATTGTTCTAAATATTCTGGGAATCTATTTGGAAGTATTAAAAATTCATTCATTTTGACCAAAATATTTCCCTACTAGGAATATATCCCTAGAGAGTTAGTAGCAAAAATAAGCCCCAGATACACCAGGAGATTTATATCAGTTCATTTTGTGGTAGCAAAGAAAGAGGAACAATAACAATGCCTATTAATTGAGGAATAAATTAACAAATTGCAATAACTGAATGTAAAGGAATATAACTGTGATGTAAGAAATGATCATTGATGGATATGGAGAAGCATGGAAAGATGTAGGTGAACTGATGCAAAGTGATATAATCAGAAGTGGGAAAATAACTTACAAAATGACTACAGAATGATTGGAAAAAACATCAGGACAAACAAAACCGAATGATGTTTTAAAACTAACATAACTAAGTTTAGTGATAAAATATTTGAGAATAAACTCTTTATCTGTGAAGATAAGGGGGAAACAAATGTGGAATGCCTTTGGCTTTTTTTCCCCATTGTTTAGGGTAGCTTCATTGATTGTATTTACTTTTCCCTACCTCTTTTTTTTTTCATTATTATGAGGAATAGTTCTCTGGGGATTTAGAGGAATCTTGGTCATGTAAAAATTAAGCATTAATATGAATTTATTTTTGAAAACATGTATATGTATATAGACATGTGTGTAAATACTATATACTTGTGTCTTTGTATATATATATTTGGAGAATGTTTCCAAACTTCAGATTTTATTGTTTAAATATACTTCTAGTATGAAAATATCCTTCAATAACAAAGAGCTCCAGGTCATTTATAATTTAAAGACAGATTGTTTTCTAGACCTTGAGAGTTTCAGTGAGTTTCTCTTGGTTATAGCAGCTACTATGAGATAGGGATAGGTATTGTAGCCAAGTGGTTTGGACACTAAATCCAAGATCTATCTTAACACAATAGTATATAGTGGACATTTAAAATGATCATTGATTAGTTTTTTTCTGTTACACCTCTGCTACCTCTATCACAGCCAAAGCTTTGTCGAATTGAAAAGCTGGACAGCCAATGGCCAAGTTCTGAAATATTCCTTTTCCCTCTGCCATATCCCTTCTTTTAATTTTCCCTTTTTAATACTTTAAAATTCTCAGACTAACTTATTAAAATACAAATAACTCTAAGAATTAGAACACTACAATCTCTAAAATAATAGAAGAGTTGTATCTCAAACTCTGACTGCTACTTAAAGCCCAGAGTAAGGAAGCCAAGGAAAAAGAGGCAACTACAGATATGTTTCAAGCAGTCTATTCCCTTTCACTTTACCTATTTGCTGTTATCAGCTTTTTTGACATCTCTCCTTAGAAACTTCCCCTATCACCATGCTACTAATTATATTATTTCTGTCCTCAAAGCATTCTGATTTATCTTTTTATATAGTTTCTGCTGCTTCTTCTAGTTCCAAGTGATATAAACTCCTTAATTCCTAAGATTAATTTTCTTCTTATCTTTAAATATAGTATCTAGTACACAACCCATATATAGTAAGACTTTAATAAATGCTTGTTAAAATAGCATGTATTAATGCAATGACCCAGGACAGTTCTGAGGAACTTATGGTAAAGAATGCTACCCACATTCAGAGGAAGAACTGCAGGAGTGGAAACACAGAAGAAAAGCAACTGCTTGAACACATGGGTTGAGGCAGACATGATTGGGGAGGTAGACTGGAAACTAACACTCCAATGCAACTATCAACAATTTGGAAGTAGGTCTTGATCAATGACACATGTTAAAACCAGTGGAGATGTGCATTGGCTATGTGGGCAGGTAGTCGGGGGGATGAAGGGGAAAGTAAGAGCATGAATCATGTAACCATGTTAACTTTTCTAAAAATAAAAATTATTAAATAGAATAAAATAAAATAAAATATCCAAACAACTAAAAAAAAGAATAACATGTATTGTTAGAATGGAATGTAAATCATATTACATGTGATGTATGGAATATGGCAGATAGAGGGAACAGAAGGAGAGTAAAAAATTGAGCATAAAAAAGAAAAAATACAAAATATTATTTTATTGTTGCTATTAATTCTCTTCAATATTGTTCCATAAATAGAAAAGAGTTTGACATATTTTAAGTGGCACCTATCTAACCCCCTTGGGGTTAAGTATGGTTTATTGTCAATATTCTTATACTTATAGTCATGAGATTCCAGGTTGAAATGTTAACTTAAATATTAGGTATTTAACAACTGAAGCATTAGTTTACTCCTTTGAACCTCAGTTTTCTCTTCTGTAAGACAGATCCAATATCTAAATCATTGACATCATATGTTTTTTATAATGGTTAAATGAATGGATTTAAATAACTATAGTTAGTTATCTAATTAGCTATTTTTAGTTCACATCATTATAACATTTGAAGGTTTATAAAATGCTGCATGGATTATTTCATTTCATTTATTGGTGAGGAAAATGAAGCTGAGAGATTAAGTAACTAACACAAGGCCACATACAAACAATTGCATCTACATCTTTGTAATTCCAGGTCTAGGACTCTATTCACCTCTCATCTCCTGGCTAAGAAATTTTTCATTCCTTGAAATCTCCCTAAATGGTAAAATCCCATTCATCTACTGGAAGAAGGGTTCTTGCTGATGATGATTACTTCTTATCCTTTTTTAAAACCCTTACCTTCCATCTTGGAGTCAATACTGTGTATTGGCTTCAATGGAGAAGAGTGGTAAGGGTAGGCAATGGGGGTGAAGTGACTTGCCCAGGGACACACATCTGGGAAGTGTCTGAGGCTAGATTGGAACCTAGGACCCCCATCTATAGGACTGGCTCTCAATCCACTGAGCTACCCAGCTGCCCCCTCTTCTTATCCTTTGTTCTTCTTTTATGTACCTGACCTGCTAATAGGAATTTGTTCCATTTATAAAGGGAAAATGAAAAATAATAACTGGAAGATACTACATACAGAACACATTGGCAAAAATAGCACTGAGAACAGTAAAACCTAATCTTCAAATCTGCACACTATTAATACAGAGTTCAGTTTACATGAGTGTTTATAAATAAAGACCAATGAAAGTCTTAGGAGCAATGCAGGGAATCAAAAATTAGGGTTTAAAGTTCCATGTTTTTTTCCCATGTCCTTGCTCTGAGTGTGCCTGGGCATAACCATCAAAATAACACATGTGTCCATGATATGGATATTCTACTGGAACTCATAAGTAAATCAGAGGATCATATCTCTAAAATGAAAACAGAACTCTGGAATTTAATCGATTCCTTCAAATGAAAAATTTTAAAGATGAGGAAAAGGATGTGTGTGTATGTGTGTGTGTGTGTGTGTGTGTGTGTGTATGTGAGGTGATTTGCCAAAGATCACAAAAGTAAAAAAAAATGATTTAACTGAGATGTGGAGCCAGTTGACTTCTGAACCATGCCGTGTTACACCTTGAGCAAAGGTGAGCTCAATACCTGATTGTCAGCCTACATCCTCACTATCTTGATAAATATTTTCAAGCCAATGGGTACAGAATGGTTTGGAAGAGGCTTTATTTTTAGGTGCACAAGCATATACACCTGTACCCAGATAAAAGTGAGCAGGACTTGGTAACATTTAACAAACATGAACACTTTCTGTCAATAAATTTACCTACCAAGATTCAAAATGACTTGCCTTCTTTTAAATAATTCTACGTCAGAAATAAATTTAAGTTCTCCATGTAATCTTAGATTATCGTGATTGATCCATGTCATCTCTACTAAAACCAAATTGGCTTTGCAGATATTACAAATTTATAAAGGCAAAGTTTTTCCCTCTCATTTCATATGTGCTGATGGCTATATTTCACTGATACCCATACTCTTTGCAAGGAATTTAAATTTCAATGTCCTAAAAATTGCATAGTATGTGACTTAATAAATGGACTACTTCTGGTTTTTACTAAGTCATTTAATAAAAAGTGGGAATACATCAGAGAGTATTAGATGATCTCAAGGACTTTTGATGATGGTGCTAGCCTACTGAAATGAAAGAAGACCCCAGAGAATTTAGAAAATATTCCATGACCAGCTTGCAGATCCCTTATGTCCTTGAGCAGAGTAACATAAATTAAATGGAATTAGGCTGGAGTTGTCATGAAATTCTGCCTTCTCTGTCTGCAATAGGGATCAAAAGTCAGTTCAGGCAAATCCAAACCCCTTACCCTATTCTTATGTGTTGTTGACTTGTGACCAGTTATTTGGGTCCAGAAAATGTCCTTTCTAGCTCTAAATTTATATGGCGTAGACACAGGAAACTCCTTCCCATCAAAAAAAGTGTTTTTTGTTGTTGTTGTTTGTTTGGACACTGGATCTAAATAAAAAAAGCAGCAAGACAATAAGAACCTTCAAACTGTAAGAAAAAATGGTGAAAGTTACTAAACTCATGTTGAATAATACAGACTGCTGGTTTATTATGATTGACTTAGGCAAAAGAACTGAGTTTTCTGACCTGGAAGATGTTGGGCCAATCAATAGACCTCTGTGGGTTTTGATTCCTTATTGGTAAGATGAAGGGTTTGGGCTAGGTCTTCTATTTCAATTCTAAATATATTTTTTTCTTATTCTTAATTCAAAGCATTTTCATGAATATATAATTTTCATACAGGCTTAATGTCAAAAGGGAGTCATACTTTCAAAATCAGTAAATATGAATACAAATATTATTATCTCATAACAAAGACCCAGTGTTTAAAACCAATTTTCTTCCAGTGATGTTGTATGGGTGTGGCTATGAATCCTGGAACATTTTAGTATTTCAAAACATCAAGTTAAAATCACCCATTGACTAAAGGAAATGTAGATGTGGCAAGGCTATGCCAGATTTTAGAGTAAGAACATGAAGGAGAAGAGCTGAACAGGATATTATCAAAGAAGTAGATGGTAAGAAACTTTGAGAGGCCCAGACACATAACAAGAATACAGAAGTCTCCCATGGATATTAACATTGAGCACCATTGTTGTCCAGGCAAAGTGATGAGAATGTGAGAAAGGTTTTTGTGATTCTGGATCTTCTTCTTGTAATGATTCTATATGTATATACATTGATGAAATTGCACAAGATAGAAAATCTTGGGTATTTTGGAATACATATTGGTGAAGACATACAAATTAATATATTCACAAATGAATATTCTAAAGTAAATTTAGCACAAATGAATTGGTAGTTTGGATCCTTTCCTGCAAGAGCCTGCTAGACAAATGAACTTATAGATGGAATGCTTCTGCCTGGTTAATATTCTATAAATATAAATTCTATAAATAGAAAAAGCAGATGTAATTGCTGATTTTTAAAATGGGATAAAATAGTACAGATTGGATTAACAGTAATAATAATAATAATATAATAATATGTGCAGTAGTAATAATAATATATAATAGTAATAATAGCAAATAATAACAAATAGTAAAATTGGATAAAAATAGTAAAGAAAAAATAAAGGGCTCATTGAAAGTGTTATAAGATATAGCTCTAGCACAAGTAGTCTCTTACTTTCAGTTTGATGTCTGGGTAAAATGAGCCACTAAGAAAATCTTAATATTTAATGAAGTAGGAGTTTTACTTTGCCCTATCATAGAAAGAATATGCAACAATGATACAAGCAATAACAGATACTTTCTCAAGAACCTTCACTCATCTCCATCTTGAAAAGAGTTTGGTCATTAAGTTATCAGGGGATGGTAAATTCATGGTCTTAGGCAAAAAACAAGTTTGAGAGGTCCGAACTATATGCGGCAGGGACTTTTTATGGTTCTCTAGAAAGAAGCTACATCAGGGAAGTAGAGACTAAAGGGATTTCAATAAGGAAAATATGGTCCTATCAGAAGAAGACTTCTTGGTACAAATCCAGTAGGTGAAAGGACAACAGTAATGAGAAGTACTTCCCACAGTCCTACATACTGTTAGTTCTTATTATACTAAACAGGAATTGCTTTGGTTGTTAGTCAGCTGCCTTCTGCCAAGCATTGTTTGTCAGAGGTTGACAGAGTACTCTTCTTATAGCATGGAATGAAGTGTGCATGTATAGCTAGAAAGTTGTGCTGAAAGTTTGTTCTGTATTAATTAGGAGAGACTAGAGAGAAAGAGAAAGATTCAATAGAGGGAAATAAGATGTAATTGCTGATTTTTAAAATTGGATAAAAATAGCAAAGATTGAATTAATAGTAATAGTAATTATATAAATAATATAATAAATAATTAGTGGGTTGAGTCATTGAAGACTGACAGATTTAAGGTGGTCACAGTTATATAAGCAGGGTGGAGAAAGGGAGATAGAGAATTTATATAAGAGTTAGGTAGCATTCTTCATCACCAATATTCTGGAATCAGAATTGGTCATTCCATAAATCAGAATTCTTAAATAAGAGAGAATGAACTGACTAAATACCTGAATTAGACATTTTTGGATGTAGCCAATGGAGGATTTTGTTCCACTCAGTTATTCATATTTCTTTCATTTTTCGTTTTCTTTTTTTCCTCTGGGGGTTGTCTAGGAAAAGAGAGTGAGAAAAAACACACATATTTAAATTGAAACATTTTGAAGAGCCCTGGTTATATGTTTTATCAATCAATCAACAAGCTTTACTTAAGGCTATTGTGAGCAAAGAACTTCAGTCCAAAAAAGTCTGTGAGTATGACTACTTTATAAGTTCTTCCATGATAATGAAATTAAATCTGCCCTGCCCATCCTTAATCTAATCATAAAAGGTGAGAACATCACCACTTAATTCACAAGGTGGAAGGTCTGTGACCCAAGTGTGCTAGAGTGAGTGAGAAATCAAAATTTACTGACTGCCTCCTAGGCAGTCCTAAGCAAAGTGTATGTTGTGATTGGACATGTAAACTAAGAGGAAAGCACAGGAAGTAACTCAAAAGAAGTCCCTTTAAAAAGTGAGTGACAACTTTCAGTCAGTTCAGTTGAGTTTGGTTCTCTTTGGCCTGGAATTGGACCTGAAAGAGCACTGGTTGGGAACTTGGACTCGCTCTTTGGCCTGGAACTGGACCTGGAGAATCTCTGGCTAGGACCTTGAACTTGGTGAGACTGTTCTTAAATCTCTCCCTTAAAACTATACCTGGTAAATGAAGAAGGCTGACTAGTTTAGCCTCCCTGGAAGTACTAGCCTCCCGGAGGCTCCCTTGATTGGGAGAAGCCCTTGTGACTAAACCCCTTGTTAATTGACTTTTAGGCTCTCCAGCTGGGACTTCTGGAGCCCTGCCAGAGTAAAGCCAGGGATTGAGTACATAGTCTAGTTCTTTAAATTAGGTATCTTATTCTACCTTCTTCTCATCTCTCTACCTCCACTCTCTTATATTTTGTAAATAAACTACCAAAATCATTTTAGAATTTATATTATTTCAATTCTTGGTGAAGACACCTTAAAATATTAATATCTAACCAACAACCCTCCTTTCCCTTTTATACTTCCTAGTTTCTTTGGGGAGGTTTGAGGCAGAGCACAAATGAAGATAATTACAGCCTTGTGTTGGTGGAAAAGTAATATGCTGGTTAGGGAGGGTTTGCCACCACTGTCACATCTCTCTGTAGAATTTTAAGATGTCCAAAAAGACAAATTCTTATTTGGTCAAGGCATTCTTCCTCTGTCCCAGTAGGACATCAAGAGACTCCCAAGTAAATGTCCAAGTTCACCATATGACAGTACCATTATGCATCCAAACTATGTACTAGGCCCATCACATTTACTTGGAAAAACAAAGTGAAATATTTTCAAGAAGGTTTCATCTCTAAAAATAACAACCACAACATTAGATCAGAGGAATAATTTTCTTTATGTTCATGTTAGGGTTAAAATGGGGTAGAATAGGAGACAAAAACTAATAAGCAGAAAAAAAACCCTTCCTCTATTAGTCATTGTCCTGTATCCATATATAAATAACAATCATCCCCAAAAGTAACAAGAAATTGGAAACCATCTTGATACCCTTTAACTGTGAAATGGCTGAAAAAGTTATGGTCTATAAAGGTTTTAAAATATTATGCTATAAATTATGATCAGTATAAGAAATTTATGGTAACTTTGGGAGATAAGTATATAATGATATGGTGTGAAGAAAGCAGAACCAGGAGAGTAACAGTGATGCAATTTTCTTTTTAAAAGAGGTCATTTAACTCAGATTCAAGATAGTGGCCCATATTAGTTCTAGAGAAGTGATAATGAAACACATTTCATTCTCTTAGTGGGGAAGTATAGAACTAGTAGTCCACACTACTGAATATACTATCAAAAACTTTTGCTATGTTCATTAGTTTTGTTTAACTGTTTTTTTTTATTTTTTGTTGTAACATAATATTCATTTATTCATCTAAACATTCAGAAATTATTTATTAAGTACACATTATATTCAGGCAAAAGTGGTGAAATGAAGTAGATGTAGAGCAGGTCTCAAGGTTAGGAAGAATGAATTTGTATTTGACGTTCTGGAAAGTTACCACCTATCATTGTGCGCAGGAAACTTTTTTTTTTATTTTTCCCAGTTAAATGTAATAAATAAATTATTACATAAATTTTCTGAAGTTGTGTAATCCAAATTGTCTCTCTCCCTCTTTCTCTACCCACTCCCAAAGCTGGCAAGCAATTCAGTCTAGGTTATGCATGTACTATTACCCATATTGTTCATTTTAAGAGAATAATCTTATAAAATCAAAATCCCAAAACATATACTAGAATAAATAAGTGAAAAATCAATGCTTTCATCTACATTCCTACGCTAACAATTCTTTCTCTGAAGGTGGATAGCATTCTTTGCCATATATCTCTCAGAATTTTCCCCAGGAAACTCTTGAAGACCATTAGGTAGATAGTAGGTGCTGATCTCTATTAGTAGGGGGAGGTAGCTCAGCAGGATTTCCCTACAGAAATTATAAAAGTATCCACTCTTCTCCCCAAATTTAGACACTGTTCTAGGTGCCAAAGATACAAAACTAGAAGTGAAGCAGACTACAATTCAGGAGTTTAAATTTTATTGACAAAAAAACAAACAACAGACACCTAGAAAAAATACAAGAAAAAATAAACATAAACCATTTTAAAATGCATAAGATTATAAAATTGAGATTGGAAGATATATTGGAGATCATGAAATTCAATTACTTCATTTTACAGATGAGGAAACTAAGGAAAATATGTCAAATGATCTGCCAAAGGTCACATAGTTAATAAAAAGCAAAGAAAGGATTTAAAATGGTTTTCTACCAGAGTAGATAGATGAAGGTTAAAATGGAAAATGTGAATGATATTCAACAGGAGTAAATATTTTTTAATCAGCCTCAGTCTCCCATTATTCATGTTGTAAGAACAAAAGGCATAACATATTATACAGCACAATTGCAGACATAATAAAAGTAAAGCATGTCATTCGAGAATGCCTCTGCTTGCAATCAGATCTCACTTTCCTAGCTCTGTGGCTTCGGTTACTTTTTAAAAAAGAATATTCTTCATCTTGATTGCAATCCTGATTTGCTGCTATCCTCCAGAAAAAAAGGTCTCTAATCATTTCCATACCAAAACTCCCCATGGCAATTCCAATCCAAAGTCTTTTTCCACGGGGACTGGTCAGGAATCTGACAGAGATTTGGAACCTCAGAGAGAAATTATGGCAGTGGATCAGGTCCAAGATTGGGACTAATTATGGAGTCAGGTTAATGCCAGCTGAGTGAGTAGGCACACACTTTCTCTGCCTCTCTTTGCAATGGTAGGGCTTTTCCAACATTCTGTACACTACCCCTTGGCAAGCAAATAGCAAACCAAGCACCTGTATGTCTAATGGTTCAGTTGTATGTTTGCCACAACCAACCCATCTGTGATGTTGGTACTGGCCACATATCAACCAATTCACATAAAGTAGGTTGAAAGGAGAAATCCATTAGCAATGAGTGTGCAGCAAAGTTAACATGGCATTTGCTCTTCTTCCTGTTCATGTAAAAGAGATGGGAGAGATAGAGTTCTGTAGAGTTTTCCAAAAGAATTTTGTAAACTGTGAAATGATAGACAGGAAATTACTTTAAATTCTCATCTCAGATCTCATCATTGCAAAAAAAAAATGAGTCTACTGCCCTGTATCCTATGTAGGGTTTCATAATCTTTGTGAGCCCTGGTTGATAGGAGAAGATTCTACATTACCTCCAGAATTGAGACTGGACAGCATCCCTTTAGAGACAGAAGGGGTTAGCTGATCTCAGCTAATAGTCGTCACAAGGTTGATCACAAGATTGGGAATTTTTTCATTCATTAGAACTCTTTCATAAAATGCCTAGGAAGGGCTATAGTAAGTTCAATTTGTATTAGTGAAGGTAACAATTAATCAAATATTTCAGAGAGCCTATCTATTGATGAAATGGTAGCGTCAGAAATATTTGAAGCCAGTTTAAATCAAACTTTTGATTTTAAAAACATACAGATCTAGTGCTAGCAGATTATCTATGTCAATTGGTATCAATTGGTGAAACAACTTTCAAGAAAAGAAAAACCCCAAAGTTAGGCAACAAACATCTAAGGCATTAGGGTGAGAGGAGAGCAGACCCAACAGGAAGCTATAGAAAGGAGGGAAGAACAAGTCCCCAAACCCCACATTTGTTGTATGAAGTTTGAGAACCTATGTCTGAGTCAACATCCAGACCCTGAGACCCTGCATGAGCAAATAGAGGTACAAGCCAGCCTAAACCACTTGAAGTTTCAAACCTGGAGAGAATTCTGATGCCCCAGCCCAGCAAATTCTGGTCTGGGCTTGGGACAAGGACTTACTTCACACTTTGAGGTACATGATAGTATTGAATACTAAGTAGTAAGTACACATCTTTTTGCCTAAATCTCAGGGCAGAGCTCAAAGACAGGACCATAAATCGTGTGTCTAATTAGATCAAGTAAGACCAAAAATTTGAGATAAAGTCTGAGGCTAGATTTTGACTAGTTCCTGACTTGTTAAGATCAGAGTGAGAACAAAAGCTTACACCTAATTCTGGAACAAGTCTTTAAGTTATCAGAGTCTCAAGGGTCAACTGAATCAGCAGGGGAAAGAGGCTTTCAGAGCTCTTAGCCCTCAGACCATCACATCATCTCCTCCAAGGCTACCTATGATTAAATAGGAAAAAATGAGCAAACAAGAAAAAAACCACCTAACTCTAAAGGATTTTATGGAGACAAAGAGCAAGGTACAGACAAAGAGGGGGACAAGGAAAGCAAAGAAAACACATCCAAATTCCAAAAGAAAAATATGGATTGAAAAGATATTGGAAGAACTAACAAAGGATTCAAAATTCAATTAAGAGAAGCCAAGCAAAAGTAATGAAAATGATGCAAAGAGAAATGGCAGTGATGAAGGATAAAGGAAAGTGATGCAAGAAAAAAATGAAAGTAATGCAAGAAGATATACTTCAGTTGAAAAAGAAGAACCATAGCTCAGTGGATTGAGAGTCAGGCCTAGAGATGGGAAGTACTAGGTTCAAATCAGGCCTCAGACACTTCCCAGCTGTGTGATCCTGGGCAAGTCACTTGACCCCCATTGCCCACCCTTACCACTCTTCCACCTAGGAGCCAAATACACAGAAGTTAAGGGTTTTAAAAAAAGAAAAAGTAGAAAAAGAAGAATCAAAAACTGACAGAGGAAAATCAGGCCTTAAAAATCAGAATTGACCATCTAAAATTTAATGATTTCATGAGAAATAAAGAAACAATAAAGCAGATTCAAAGGAATGAAAAAAGAGGAAACTATGAAATACTTATTGAACAAAAAACAACTGACCTAGAAAATACATCTAGGAGATATAATTTGAGAATTATTGGACTATCTGAAAGTCACAATGAAGAAAACAATTTGGATATCATATCAGTAGAAATTATCAAAGACAAATACCCTAAGATTCTTGAAAAATAAAATAAAATTGAAATTGAAAGAATTCACAGATTGCCTCCAGAAAAAAAAATCTTCAAATGACAACTTCCAGGAATAGAATAGCTAAATTCCAGAGCCACCAGGCCAAGTAAAAAATACTTCAAGAAGCCAGAAAGAAACCATTCAAATACCATGGAGCTACAATGAGGATCACAGAGGACCTAATGGATTGTACATTAAAGGATGAAAAGGCATGAAATATGATATTTAGGAAAGGAAAAGATTTGGGTTTACAACCCGGAGTAAACTATTCATCAAAACTAAACATATTCTTTCAGGGTGAAAAAAGTATATTCAATAAAATAGATTTCCAAGCATTCCTAAGTAATAAGCCAGGCCTTAACAAAATATTTAAGTCCAAACAAGAGACACAAGAGAAGCCCAAAAAGGTTAATAAGAAAAAGAATATTTAAGGGACTCTTTAAGGTCAAAATGTTTATACATGGAAAGAAGATTTCCACTTCTCAAAAATTACCTTTAGTAGTAGGTGAGATAGTAGGAATTTATTCAGAAAGAAGTTGAAGAAGATGATTATGATGATATGATATGTATGTAAATAGGATGATATGGAACAATATGTTTGAATGATATGATATGTATGCATATGAATAATATGTTAAAAATCAATCAAAGGCTGAAACAAAGGGTTTCACTGAGAGAAAAGGAAAGAGAGATATATAATGCTCTAAATTATATCACATAAAGAGGCATGAAAAATCAATATATAGAGAATAGGATAAGGGTAGTGATGGCAATGCTTAAACTTTACTCTCATCATAAAGGGCTCAGAGAGGGTAAAAGAAGTATTCTCAATGGAGTGTAGAATTCTATCTTATCCTACTCAGTGGAATATAGAATTATATATTACTTCATAGAGAAGTAGAGGGGAATAAAACAAAGGAAGAGAGAGGTAATTGGAGGGAGGGGGAAAGTGGGAAACACTTTTTAGCGAGAGTGACATACAGATTCAAGGTAAAAGGCTGGAGTAGAATTTATTATACATCATCTAAATTAAAAAAGCAGGAGTAGCAATCATGATAATTGACAAAGCTAAAGTAGAAGTTGATCAGATTAAAAGACATAAGGAAGGAAATTACATTATTTTAAATAGTACTATAAATGATAAAGTAATATCATTACTAAACATTTATGTACCAAATGGTATAGTGTCTAGATTTCTAAAGTAAAAATTAAAGGAGCTCAAGGATGAAATAGATAGTAAGACCATATTAGTGGGAGATTTCAACCTTCCCTTTTCAGAACTAGATAAATATAACATAAAAATAAGTAAGAAGTAAGGGAAATGAATGAAAAGCTAGAAAAATTAGACTTAATAGATATCTGGAGAAAACTGAATAGTAATAGAAAAGCATATACCTTCTTCTCAGCAGTAAATGGTACATTTACAATGATCAGTCACATAATAGGGCATAGAAATGTTGCAAACAAATGTAGAAAAGCAGAAATAATAAATGCCATATTTTCAGATCATAATGCAATAAAGATTATACTTAACAAGGGTCCATGGAAAGCCAAATTTAAAATTACTTGGAAATTAAATAATCTAATTCTTTGAAACTGGTGGGTCAAAAAGAAATCATAGAAACAATTATAGACTTCATTAAGGAGAATGACAATGAGAAGACATCACATCAAAATGGGATACAACCAAAGCAATACTCAGAGGAAAATTTATATCTCTGAATGTCTATCACAATAAAATTGTGAGGGAGGAGACCAATGAATTGGGCTTACAACTTAAACAATTAGAAAAGAAACAAATTAAAAGTCCTCAGATAATTGGACATTTTTGTGATTGGAAATCCTAAAAATTAAAGGAGAAATTAATAAAATTGAAAGTAAAACAACTATTAAGTTAATATATAAGACTAGAAGCTGTTAATTTGAAAACAACAAATAAAAAAAGATAAATTACTGGTTAATCTAATAAAAAGAAAGAATAGAATCAAATTAATAGTATCAAAGATAAAATTAGTTTCATTATTTTTAATGAAGAGGAAATTAAGATAATTAAGACATATTTTGCCCAATTATATGGCAATAAATATGACAACCTAGGTGAAATAGATGAATACTTATAAAAATAAATAAATTAATTAATGAATAGCATAGATTAACAAAAGAGGAAATTGAATATTTAAATAATCCCATCTCAAAAAAAAAGAAATTGAATAAGACAATAAGGAACTTCCTAAGAAAAAATGCCCAGGGCCAGATGGATTCACAAGTGAATTCTATCAAACATTTAAAGAACATTTAACCTCAATATTATATATTTTTTTTGAAAAAATAAGCAAAAGAGGAGTCTTACCAAAATATTTTTCTGATACAAATATGATATTGATTCCAAAGCCAGGAGCCCAACAACAGAAAAAGAAAACCCAAGAGCAATCTCCTTAATGAACATAGATGAAAAAATCTTAAATAAAATAATAGCAAAAAAACTCTAGCAAGTTATCACAAGGATTATCCACTATGACCAGGTGATATTTAGGAATGCAAGGATGGCTTAATATTAGGAAAACTATCCAAATAATTGATCATACCAACAATCAAACAAACATAAATCACATAATTATCTCAATAGATGTATAAAAAGCCTTTGACAAACTACAACATACTTTCCTATTAAAACACTATAAAGTATAGGAATAAAAGGACCATTTTTCAAAATAATAAATCGCATGTATTTAAAACTATCAGCAACTATCATCTGTAATGGGGACAAATTAGAAGCCTTCTCAATAAGATCTGGAGTGAATCTTGGATGCCCATTATCACCTCTATTATTTAATATTGTACTAGAAACAATAGCAGTAGCAATTAGAGAAGAAAAAGAAATTGAAGGGATTAGAGTAAGCAGTAAGGGAACTAAACTATCACTTTTTGTAGATGATATGATGGTATACTTAGAGAATCCTAGAAAATAAACTAAAAGGCTAGTGGAAATAATTAACTTTAGTGAAGTTTCAGGATACATAATAAACCCATAAAAATCATCAGCATTTCTATATATTTCCAACAAAATTCAGCAGCAGGAATTAGAAAGAGAAACTCCATTTAAAATGATTCTAGACCAGTGATAGGCAAACTTTTAAAGAGGGGGCCAAAGGAAAGGAAATGCTCATCTGTCAGTCTTTTTCTAAGGCAACTCTTTCAAAGTTTCATTGTACTGTATCCTATTTATTGTATTCATCAGATTAGAAATAATGTCCCATGGATAGAACATTTCAGGGCCTCATCTGGCCCATGAGATGTAGTTTGCCCATCACTGCTCTAGACAATATAAAATATTTAGGAATTTATCTACCAAGACAAACACAGGAATTATATGAACACAACTACAAAACACTTCACACAATTAAAACTAGTCTAAATAACTAGAAAAATATTAATTGTTCATGAGTAAAGGAGCTAACATATTAAAAATGACAAACCTACATAAATTAATCTACTTAATTCAGTGCTCTACCTATCAAACTACCAAAAAACATTTTATAAAATTAGAAAAAAGTATAACAAAGTCCCTCTGGATAAATAAGAGATCAAGAATTTCAAGGGAGATAATGAAAAAAAAATGTGAAGGATGGAGGCCTAGCAGTACCAGATTTTGAACTATACTATAAAGCAGTGGTCACTGAATCAATTTGGCACTGGCTAAGAGACAGAAGGGAGAGATCAGTGGAATAGACCAGGGATAAATTACCTCAGCAAGCTAGTGTTCAATAAACCCAAAATACCTCAGCTTTTGGGACAAGAATTCACTATTTGACAAAAACTGCTAGGAAAATTGGAAAACAGTATAGGGGAAATTAGGTTTAGATCAACATCTTATACACTATACCAAGATAAATTCAAAATTGTTAAATAACTTAAGAGTGAAATCATAAATGAATTAGGTGAACATAGAATAGTATACTTGTTAGATCTGTCAGAAAGGAAGAAATTTAAGACAAAGCAAGAGGCAGAGAACATTACAATATGTAAAATGAATTGCTTTCATTATATCAAATTTAAAAGATTTTGTACAAACAAAACCAATGCACCCAAAATTAGAAGGAAAGCAACAAACTTGGAGAATATTTTAAGCTTTAATTTCTCAAATATATAAGTAACTAAGTCAAATTTACAAAAAAATCAAGCCATTCCCCAATCAACAAATGATCAAGGTACAACAAATGATCAAGGCAGTTTTCTCATGATGAAATCAAAACTATTAATAAGCACATGAAAAAGTATTCTAAAGTCCTCCTAATTAGAGAAATGCAAATTAAAACAACTTTGAGATACCACCTCACACCTAGCAGATTGGTTAATATAACAGCAAAAAAAGTGATAAATGTTGGAGGGAATGTGGCAAAATTGGGAGTCTAATACACTGCTGGTAGAGTTGTGAATTGGTCCAACCATTCTGGAGGACAATTTGGAATTATGGTCAAAGGGCTTTAAAAGAATGCCTACCCTTTGACCTAACCATACCACTGTTGTGTTTGTACCCCAAAGAGATAATAAGGAAAAAGACTTGTACAAAAATATTCATAGCCTCCCTCTTTGTGGTGGCAAAAAATTGGAAAATGAGGGGCTGTCCATTGATTGGAGAATGCCTGAATAAATTCTGATATCTGAAGGAGACGGAATATTATTGTGTTACAAGGAATGATGACCTGGAGGAATTCCATGTGAACTGGAAAGACCTCCAGGAACTGATACAGAGCGAAAGGAGCAGAACCAGGAGAACGTTGTACACAGAGACTGGTATATTGTGACACAATCACATGTAACTGATTTTTCTACCCAGGACAATCCAGAAGAACTTATGAGAAAGAATGCTATTCACATCTGGAGAAAGAGCTGTGAGAGAAGAAACACAGAAGAAAAAGATATGATAGATCACTTAGTTTGATAGGGATATGATTAGGATTTTGATATTAAAATCACTCTAATGCAAATATAAATAACATGGAAATAGGTTTTGAAAAACAACAAATGAATAACCCAGTGGAACTGCTTGTCAGTTCTGGGAAGGGGAAAGGAAGGGGGAAAATCATGAACCATGTAACCATGGAAAAATATTTTAAATTAAAAAAAGAAAAAAAATGAATATAAGAAATTAAGGGACTGAAATGAAAGGACTTATGTAGATGAATGCAGAGCAAAAAAAAACAGAACCAATAAAAATATATAGATAGATATACAGGTTGTTCCCATAAACTCATTGAGGAGATGTTAAAATGGTAATAGTTAATGTTTGTTCAAAACATTTTTAAAAGTATTGTTAGATATTCTTAAACATGCTTAAACTTATTTTCTAAAAAATATTATAAAATTTGAACTTTTGACTGATTAAGAGTGAATTAATATTTTTCCTCATGAGCTTTTAACAATTAGAATACAAGATACCACCAGTTGGATTCCTGTTCTACCATGACCTTTAATAAATATGTCTTCATAAAGATGATGATCATGGTGTTGACTACTAAGGATGAAGAAAGTGAAGATAAAATACTTTCCAAGAAGTAATCCATTTGTGATATTCAAACAAAAATTAACAGAAGAAAATCTGAATGCAAGTGATTCAGAGTCATCCATACCAGAATGAAAATATAAGAAGACCTTCAGAAATCAACAATAGGTTACAATAATTCCAAATTATGCAAATATTTAGAAAATATTAATTCATATTAATCAAAACCTGTGAACAATAACAGACAAATATAATTCCCCACCAAAAGTGGAAAGTTATTTCATCCACTACAAAAAGAATTACTTCTTATATCTAATAAGGAGGATAGTAAATATCTCTGGTTTTGGAGGAAATTTCTTTGATAAAATACATTAAATGGCTTGTTAAAATGTTCAATCTTAGTTCTATAATATTTGATGCCCAGATTCCTGTTAATAATGCAGGAGAACAGGAGTGGCTCAGTGAATTGAGAGCCAAGCCCAGAGATGGGAGGTCCTGGGTTCAAATCTTACCTCATACACTTCCTAGCTGGGTGATGTTGGGCAAGTCACTTAACTCCGATTGCGGAGCCCTTCCCCCTAATCTGCCTTGAAACCAATACATAGTATTCATTCTAAGATCAAAGGTTAGTGTTTAAAAAAGGGAGAAATTTTTAAAAATAATAATGCAGGAGAACTCTCCCTCCAAAGGATATTTCTTCTTCTCTATCTCCAAATACTTAATGCCTCTTTTCTCCACCCTGCCAGGACATCTGGTCAAATACCATAGCATATTCAGAATATCATTAAATAAAATTATATTGCTCTAGTATTTGGGGTCTATTTTCATAGCTACAAGGGTATTTAGGTCAATGCAATTTAGGTAAGTTACAGTGTTAAACAATTATGATGGAGAAGCTAACAAAAACATACAATCTAATAATATTGTATAGTAATAGTACTCTTAAGGGAAACAAAAGGAAATCTGTGACATATTAAACTCAGATGGAGGAATTAAACTGACTTGAAAAAATACCAATGTTACTGATGATCAAATTCAGAATGATAAATGATAAAAAGCCCTATCAATCAAGGGATTTGGCTTTCTGTCTCAATTCAATTGATCTAGAGAATAGTTGATCATGTTGCCTTATACATAATGATCTTCAGGACCATAACTAGAAAACAAAATTACTTGCATTGCTTCAAGACACAAATTCAGATGGAAGTTTAAGTATTTATATTTTTCTGAAGTATTAAACAATCCTTAATCCAATTCAGTTCAATAAATATTTGTTATTCCTCTGTTCTGTGACAGGTATACTTTGCTAAAAACTGAGGATACAATTAAGAAAAAGAAAGATGAGAGGTGGGCAGAGGCAAGATGGTGGAATAAAACAGAGTAACTTTGCCTTAACTCATCTATAAACTCCTTCACCTTGGCCTGGAACACATGAGTGGGAAAGTCAAGGGAAAAAAAATCGGAGTGAATCATTTTTCCAGGGCAAAGCAGCTTAGGATGATAAACGTGAAGGACTATCCAAACCACAAAAAATATTGCCAAAAGCCCAGCAAAGTAGTAAGTAGAAGTACTTAGGAATGGTAAGGATTCTGAATACCTTGAGAAAAAAGTGATTGCAGAAGACCCCTGAACTAGCATTGGGAAGAAGAATGTGTTCCATCTGGCATCACCCATTATCCAGTAACTGTGCAAGCATGCCATCATGAAACTGGCATAAAATACTCATGAAATTCTCTAGGAAACCAAATTTTGCCATGATCTTTCACAATCCCTCATGACTAACAGACTTCAGTGAGATCAATGAATATTGTGTACATTCCTTTCCTCTGCTCCTAAAATTTCTGCTGAAGCTATTGACCATATAGATCAGATTGAAGACAATTCTAGCCAGATTTCCAAATGAAGAAGAGGTTTTGAATCCCATTAGTCACCTTTCCTATGGCAAAGCACCTGATGTTGATTCCATTCCAACAGAGATTTACAAGGCAGGGGTCCACTGCTTATTCAAAAGCTGTCTGAAAACTCCCAGCTTATAATGCAAGAGGAAGTCATCCTCCACAAGATCAAGGATGACTTCATGGTCAAATTCTCTAAAGGAAAGGAAATTGGTAGTCTTCTGACAATCACAGTGGAGATTTTTTCTTAGTCTCTGCCATCAAGATTTTTGCCATAGTCCTCCTTAATCAGCTGATCCTTCACATGATCACCTAGCTCAGAGCGAGTATAGCTTCAGAAAGGACAGAGGAAAAGTCCATATGGTATTTGTTGCCAAAAAACTATAATAGAAGAAGACAACACCAGAAGGAAACTGAAAAGAAGTGTGGGACAACCTGTAATGGAGCATGATTTTCTGTGAAGTTGAAACCAAACAGAACTACAGATGAAGAATAAAACCTAGAAATTTCTGAAAGTTCAGATTCTTTCATAATATAAGACTTTGGGAAGAGTTTGTTATTTCACCATTCAATACTCTAATCTTTGGGCAGAAGCATTTAAGGGAGTTAGAAAGGTGTTGAGTATCAACAATTAAGTCAATCAGCATGGTAATAAAATTTCAAATAATCTTCTCATCCTAGGGGAAAGCATGATGTTCTATGGAGTGAACCCAATCAAAGCACCTCCTGGAGAATGAAAAGAAAGGTTAAAAAATGAAGATACCAGATGGTACATATCTTCTCCACATATAACAGCTGAATGAGCTTCACTTAGCCCTGAGCCACTGATGCTCCATTCCCTACGAACAAAAAGTCACTTCACAGTTTGTTAGAGTCTCTGTTAATGGCACATCTCTAGATCTTAGTCTCTAATCTATTTAGCTATACTGGTAAGTCTTACCAGAAAGGAACTTTAAAAATAAATTGAGTGTTTCATATCACTCATCTCAAGAATTTTTTTTAAACTTATCTCAGATGCAAAAAAAATCTAGCTATATATATTTTGTTGGTTTTCCTTATACCAAGGACAAACTGTCTATTTAGCTGTCTGTCTTTCTATCTGTCTCTATCTATGACTCTCTTTCTCTTTCTCTCTGTCTCTCTATCTTTCTCTCCCTCTGTCTCTGTCTTTCTGTCTGTCTCTGTCGCTTTCTCTGTCTGTCTCTGTCTCTCTCTCTCTCTGTGTCTGTCTGTCTCTGTGTGTGTGTCTTTCCCTCTCTGTCTCTCTCTATCTCTGTCTCTCTGTCTCTGTCTCTGACTCTGTCTCTCTGTCTCTCTCTCTCTCTGCCCCCCTCTCTCTTTTTCTGCCTCTGTCTTTTTCTTCGTTCCCTTTCTGTCTCTGCCTCTGTCTCTCTGTCTTTCCATGACTCTTTTTATCTCTGTCTCTGTTCATCTGTCTGTCTTTCTTTCTAAAAATCACCTCTTATGCATTTGTTTCCATGGGTATTCAGAGTTCTCCCAATACAATATATACAATCAGAATATTTCTTGATCTCTGGTCTTGTACTACAACTATCTATTATACATCTCACACTGTATAGCATGTAGGCATCAGAAACTCAATTTGTCTAAGTATAGAACTCCTTAATTTTATCTTCAAATCTACTCTTCTTATTAGCATTCCCATTGGTTTTTAGGGATCAACATTCTTAAGACCCCAAGTTTCAAACTTGAGTGATCTTCACTTCCTAATTCTCTCTCACTTCTTATACCTAACTAATTGCTGAATCTCATCATTTTTATCTTGATCGAATCTCTCAGATTTGCCCTTTCTTTCTTTATACAGTGAAAATTCCTTAATTTAGACCTTCAACACCTTTTTCATTGCCTATTACAAATTGCTTTTTAATTTACCTCCCAGCCTCAAGAAAGCCCCTCTCCAAACCATCCATAAAAAAGACTGGAGAGTTAAAGAAAATGAGAGGAGGAGAACAACAAGAAGGAGCAGAGAGAAAGAGACAGAGACAGACAGAGACAGAGACAGAGAGAGCAAGAGAGGCAGAGAGCTCAAACATCAAAGCCAGATGGACAATACTGGATGCTATGATATCTACAAGTCATCAGATAATTTCTACAGAATTTGTGCATGTCATGGAAAAATTAAACAGTCTCAATGATAAAAAATCATATGTTTATGATACTTTATGGTTTTCAAAGTACATTACTTATTTCCTAAAATCTGTCATTATATATATATGTACATATATGTATCTATAAATACATGTATACACATAACTATGTGAATATATTAGACATATTTTGAGAAATATGGGGATTTTAAAAAGCAATAGAATGGTCTATGAACCACCACACAAAGAAACCATTGTTTCCACTAAGATGATTTTGGCTTTTGCTCACTTTTCTTCCTCTCATGAATAAGCATGTCTAACTATCTTAACTTTTTAAACCTTAATAAGGCTAAAAGTCAGGAATCTTAGATCATCACTATTCGACATAATTTTTGGAACCAAGTAGGAATTGGCACCAAATATGGCATTTCCCACCACATGTCCTGTACATAACAGGAGGAAATCACTCATCTCTGTAAGCTCCAATTCCCCACTAATTTATTCCAGGGCTTTGGCAGCTAATGCTTCTCTCTCACTATTAATAGAAAACTGAAAATGGTGTAGGTGGTACTTTTACTTTCACAGCAAGGCAGTTAATTCTTTTAATTTATAAAGTATTTATAAGTCTCATCTCTGCCGTAGTGCTAAAAGTGTGTAGGCAGAGACCAGTTATCTCCCAATCACTGTTTCCCCAAAGAAATTAACTCCTATAGTCCATCGAATCACTTACAGTCAATACGTTCCCTGATTCTGGTTGCATTGCCACAAATGATGTTTCATATCATGGGAATGAGCTGTGGGAATCACAATTAGCCATCATTTTATTATACTAATGGCTTGGATACTTTAGAAAATCAGAAATAAGTACAGGATGTATATTATAGCTCTTCACAGGCTTTTTAAACATTCAAGAGTCATCTAAATCTTTGGCTTCGCTATGCATGGCAAAGTGCTTAGCACCTGCTTGCTGGCAGAGATCATAGACTGGATTAGACTGGCCTGAATTTTGACAAGGAAAGAAATTAGCGTTTAGTATAGAACAAACTCCTATGCTTCAGTGTGGATTAACAGTAGAAATCTAGGTCTTATCAAGATAAAAACAACATAGCTAGACTACAATATGGAGAATTCTATTTTACTAATTAAGTTTACTAATTAAGTTAACAGAACATACATCTTCTCTGACTTTCTGAAAACTGCTGTGACTTTCATTCATCAATTATTTTCAAGGTAAGTGGTTATATAAGATATAAAATATGAACTCCTTGAGGACAAAGACCACAAAATAAACTCCCCTTAGCACTTTAAAATTTTAGTAGAAATCTTGATTATAGCTTATAATAGCTATTATAGCAAAATATCTTCTTTCCTCCTTCCCCTCCTTCCTTCCTTCCTTCCTTCCTTCCTTCCTTCCTTCCTTCCTTTCTTGCTTTCTTCCTTTCTTTCTTTCTTTCTTCCTTCCTTCCTTCCTTCCTTCCTTCTTTCCTTCCTTCCTTCCTCCCTTTCTTGCTTTCTTCCTTTCTTCCCTCCCTTCCTTCCTTCATATGGTAGTTTTGCCATTTTTAAAAATATTCATAAGATCTAGATTTCTATTCTTAATCCACACTGAAGCATAGGAGTTTGTTCTATACTAAACACAATTACTATCCTCATCATATTTCAGTCCAATCTAATCTAGGTTATGATTTCTTAATTCTAGTACCTTTCCTTTGTTGATTATTTTCAATTTACCCTGTCTATAGCTTGATTGCATTTAGTGGGTGTTTGTTGTTTCCCTTATTAGTTTAAGCACTCCATAAAACCAGGTACTGTCTTTTGCCTTTCTTTTATTCCCAGAGTTTAGCACCATGCCTGCCACATAAGACTTAATGAATTTTTAACCCTTACCTTTTGTCTTAGAATCAATATTGTGTATTGGTTCCAAGGCAGAAGAGTGGTAAAGGTTCATCAATTGGGGTAAAGTGACTTGCCTAGCATCACAGAGCAAGAAGTCTTTGAGGACAAATTTGAACCCAGGACCTCCTGTCTCTGGACTCAGTACTTGATTCATCATGTTACCTAGTTGTCCCCTTAATGAATGCTTTTTGACTGACTGATTTGATAACTTTATTTCAGCCCAACTGTTTTTTATAATACTTTGAATTTTATTATTTCCATTGAAAAACAATATGAGAAATTCTTGGGTATCATACTTGGAAAGAGGTCCATCTCTCTCTCTCTCACACACACACAGATGCAATAATCTGTGATGTTAGAGATGTTAGAGCTAGTTGTTATTTAAGGGTTATCAGAAGTTAAAGGACTGGGTAACACATCCAATACATGTCAGAAGCAGGCATTGAACCCAAATTATCCTAACCCTGAAATTAACATTTTCTACTATTCCAAGATGCCTCTCTTAAGATAATTTTTATAATATGATATAATAAATATAATTAACATAATGTAGAATAAACTATAATGTGATCTTAAAAATAGAATAGGATATAGTACAAACAGATGATGTAACACAATATGATGCTTTATAATTCAAAATATAATGTCATATCCTACCATATTATATTATTATAATCTATCATATTATTTATTATATATCATATTGTCATATCATGATGTTATAGTATATTTGGATAGGTTAATTATCATATTCTATATAATCTATAACATTAAACAATATTACACTAACTATATTATACTAAACTACATTGTATCATACTATACTATATTAATTATATTATGATAATTGCATTAGGTTGTGTTGGTGTGGCATATTGTACTTAATTGGATTATGTTCTATTGTATTTTTTGGATTGTACCATGTTGTATCAATTCTCTCCTGTCCTCTTTTGTCCTCTCCTCTCCTCCTCTCATGTTTGGCAACATCTAATGCTACATTATTTGGGTCTTGAAATTTTTTAGAATCCTAACTACTCAGGGCTTTGCATATCACAAGCATTCACATAAGCATTTTTTTATTATTTTAAACTCTTAACTTCTGTGTATTGACTTATAGGTGGAAGAGTGGTAAGGGTAGGCAATGGGGGTCAAGTGACTTGCCCAGGGTCACACAGCTGGGAAGTCTGAGGCCGGATTTGAACCTAGGACCTTCTGTCTCTAGGCCTGGCTCACATAAGCTTTTAATGTTTGCAAGGAGCTTTGGGGCCAATAGTAGTCCCATTAGGTTGATATTATTATTATCCCAATTTTTGAGATGAAGAATCTAAGGCAGACAGACTAAGTAACTTGTCCAGTTCAGACAGCTAGTAGTTCGAAGGCCAGCGAAACTCAGATTTTCCAGATTCCAGATCAAAAGATGATTTTTGCTACTAAGATACAGGATCAGAAAGGAAAATAGTTAGGCCTATGGTGAAGGTGAGAATCGCTAAGAAACAGCTATTACAATTGCAATTTACACAATACCAAGGGGACCAGAAGAAGGTTTACAGAACCCTTACAGAAGCCTCAAGGGAGGACTTGTCACCCAGAATGGTCAGAAATGGAAGACTGCATTATCTCCATCATCAGAACCACTATATCCATCATCAGTGTCCATGTCTACTTTAATGAGATTAAACACTGACTGAAGCCATAGGTCCAGCAAATAAATATCAAAGCATATACAAAATATAAAACTTTCATTTGAGGAGACTCAAGAGAAGACTGGAATTAAAAACAGGAAGAAATACTCTTAAAATTAGGTGATAGAAATGAGTTTTCTTCCCATAAACCTCTATCTATTAGATATTTGATGGTCAATGAACATAAAATTGAATAGAAGACAAATATATGCATGTGAAAAAAATCAAAGTGAATGTGAATTTAAGAAAAAAAATGGCCATGACCATCAGAAAAATTTGTAGCAGCAGAAATTCTGGGAATGAATAGTAAAATACATATGCATATGAGAAATTCATTATTTTTCTCAGAGGAATTTATTCCATATTTTATAAGCAATTACTTCTTCTGAGGAAATATACTTTTAAGAAATATATGTATGCTGATGGCTGGTATAATATATTACAAGTCTCAGGCCAGAATTCAAGGTCTTGCACCAGTCTATTTTTGAGCTCATTTTTAGTTAATAATATATTGGGATTGCTAAAGGACAAAGGAAATCACATATCAACTTTGAGCAAGGTAAGCATGGTTCATCTATCCTAAGAGGGGTGCATGCTTATTCACAAAATATCTTTTAGTATTTCTATCAATATTTAAATTTACAAACATCCTCCTTCACCATGAATCTTCAGAGAGCTTGGTTGTATTTGAGTGATCCCCAATCATACAATCCTATTTCAAGTTAAAAACAAAGCAAAGCAAAACAACTATGTATTTGTAAAGCTTTCACTTACTCTAACATGTTCATGTTGTGTAAGATTATACTTCTTCAGTGAATTATGCAAGGTTCTATTTGCACAATTCTTAGACCTACATACATAAGGCACTGTGTCTATGAACTTTGGTGGTATAAATCTGATTGTCTTCCTCTATTACTTTCCATCTTTCTAAGGCTTTCTCTAAGTCCTGATTCTTCTTCATCTCCATTTGGAAGTATCAAGTATGAAATGTATAGAAAAAGGGTCCTGTCTTTGTTCCTCACTTCTTCCTTTTTACCTGCAGACCTTTCTCTAAATCTTTGCATTCCCCATGACATGAACACTTGCATTTTTTTCTTTTACTCAGAACTCTTGGTTTCCTTCAAGACTCAATTACAGCACCATCTTCTTCAGGATGCCTTCCCTCATCAACTTTGGCTTGTCATATCTCTTTTACCTATTTTTATATATGTCTTCTCACCTTTTAAATTTGAAACTACTTGAAGGCATGCACTATTATTGCTATAACTTTATATCTGACACAATACACATCAAACACATTCTGTTTGATTAAATGATTGATTTTAGCATTTTAACTGGTTATCACCTGGCTTATTAAATGATCCTTTGGATTACAACCTAGTCCTTTAGGCTCTTGGCAAAGCTTCTTATCTTAAATAGAATGGGGCTCTACAAGAAATACATCAGAGACGGTTTGAAGCAAGCGAAATCTTTATGGATTTGTAGCTCTTTTACTACAAATAGAGGCTTTGCCATTGTGGATGCCTCAAGCACAACTAGGCTTTCTGAACTTTCAGTATTAAATAGAATGTTTATAAATACAAGTGTTTATAAGAAGCTTAAAATTGGTTTTGTGAACTGGAGGGCTAATGACAGATGAACACTGAAAATCTTCCAAAATTCAAATTCTAAGTCATCTTCTGCATCTTAAATGTCCCACTGTATTCTGTGATAAGTATAGTTAGAATGCTTTTGTAGTAGAGCAGTGATGGCATGGTATGCAGAGTATTCCTCTTTCAATTAGAAATTCAGAATTCAAATTCTACTCTGACATATACAGATAAGTAACTTATACTTATAAGTGAAAGCAGTTTGTCTACATAAATATAATCTAATCGTTCCATCTTTGTCTCTGCCTCAATTCCTCATCCTCTAATTAGTTTACCCTTTCTTGGTCTCACCTTGTTCTTGCAAAAGTGATTAACACATATTTGACCACGTGCCTCTCTTCTGCTGAAGAAATATTGCTGGCATCCTACTACATCCATGACAAAATAGACATTCCTATGTTTGGTTTTTAAAGCCCTTCCTGACCTGGCTTCAGCCAATGTTTCCACCCTTTATACATATTAGCTCCCTTCTCACACTTCACAATCTAGCCAAGTACATCTTTTCTTTGGTCTTTATAGCTTCAAATTCCTATTTCTGTATTCTGGCCTTTTCCTTGGATGGAATGTAGCAACTTCTTACCCATGCTTCACATCCCTTCTTATTGAGAGTCAAGACTTTCCATATGACATCTTTCCAGGTTCTGCCCCAATGACTAGTATCTTCCTCCATCCCTTGATTTTATTTAGTATTTCTGCTGAATACACACACACACACACACACACACACACACACACACACACACACATATATATGTGTGTGTATACACACACACACACACACACACACACACACACACACACATATATATATATATATATATATATATTGCTACTATCATTGAGCACTTGATGAACAGAAAGCAAATGGAGAAATTGGTTTACTCAGTATAATGACCAATCAGTAAAACTCAATTACAGGCATTAATATAAGTTGGAAAAGTTCTTCATTGTGAAAGAATATTATTCAGATGAGCTTGGGGACCTTGGTCACACCCCAGGGTCTTCTTTTAGTTATCAAGAGAGATTTTCATTCCGAAGTTTGAAGTAAGCATGGCATTCTAGCATACCCATGAGAAGCCATGGCAAAGATAAGAAATATCAATGGAAGTTATTGGTTTTTAAAGTATCTCAGAGGGGTGGAGCCAAAGTGGCAGGTTAGTAGGAAGAGCCTTCTGAATCTCCTTCCAAACAATCATTACAAAACATCTCAAAAGGACAAAAATCAAAATTAGAAGAGTAAACGGCTTCTCCCACTGGACAAAGCATGAAAGGTAGTAAGTGATTGGTGATTCCTACAGTATAAAGGGGTTAAACTGCTCTGACACATGCAAACTTTTCAAAAACAATGGAAAGTGGTCACAAGCTCTGGAGGAACTCAAAAATGAAGTTGAAGAACCAAGTAAGAAAGATAGAAGAAAAATGGGAAGAAAAGTAGGGAAAAGAAATGAAAGTAATACAGAAAGAAAATAACAACTTGAAAGACAAAATTACTCAAATGGAAAATGAGGTACCGAAATCAAATGAAGTAATAAGCAAATTGGAGACCAGAATTTACCTTCTTGAAGCCATGAAAGGCAGGATAGACCAAAACAAAAAGGAAAATATTTAGGGAGCCATGCCTCTATATGATTTTTTTTGGGTCCTGAGCAGCGTGGTGGCATAGGATGGTTAAAGCAGGAGAAAGAAAATGAGAACAACTAGACTAGTGGTTAGCCGATGCTGTTCCAAATTCTTTGGGCTTGGGAGTTTATTATATACTGATTTCAAACAAAGAACACAAAGAAAGAGTCACAGCTACGAAGGGGTAACAGATCATACATAACCCATTAAAGTCTAAAGAGTAAAGGTATAAGTACCAAGACAATGGCCAAATTCCAACCATCAATTAGTAGGGATAATTCTGGGAGAGGAAATATTTTTATGGAGATGCTCACTTATTGAGTTCTGTCTTCCAGGATTATAGGCACCTGGACAAATAAAGTCAAGACTAAAAGCGCCATACTTATCTAAGTATGCAGACTTACCTTAAGTAATGTTTGTTAGGGTTCAGGCTTCTTAATTATCAAGGAGAGGAATCATTAACTCAGTAGATGCTGGTCTGCCACTTCAAAGTTTTCCAATAGGAGTTCTAAGAAAGGTGGGGATCAAAACTGAGTCAAAAGAGGAGCCTCAGATTTTTTATCTTAGATGGCCCATTCTGTCTGCATTCCTGACATGCAGTGCAGAAAAATCATACACACAGTCTTACTTGCCGATGATTTTGTAATGGGATCCAGATAAAATATCTGTTACAGACTCTGTTTCTCTAAATGACTCCTAATAGCCTCTTGGAGGGATCAAGTTGATTTTGGATTAACCTACCTGCTGGTACCAGAGCTTTTCGGGGCTCAGGTGACCAGAACCAAACACAAAGACTGCCTCAGTCTGGATTGGTCACGTAGGGAATCCAGATAACAGGCCCTAAATTTGATCCTGTTTCTCCAAAGGCTTTAATATATCGAATGGCTTCCCACAAAAATCAAAAGATCACAGCTGAAAATCAATCTTTAAAGACTAGAAATGGAGAAGTAGAAGCTAATGTTCTTGCAAGACTGCAGATGTTAATAAAACAAAATCAAAAGAGTGAAAAAATAGGGGGCAGCTGGGTAGCTCAGTGGAGTGAGAGTCACGCCTAGAGACGGGAGGTCCTAGGTTCAAACCTGGCCTCAGCCACTTCCCAGCTGTGTGACCCTGGGCAAGTCACTTGACTCCCATTGCCCACACTTACCAATCTTCCACCTATGAGACAATACACCGAAGTACAAGGGTTTAAAAAAAAGAGTGAAAAAATAGAAGGAAACATGAAATATATCATTGAAAAGACAATTGACATGGAAAACAGATACAGGAGAGACAATTTGAAAATTATTGACTAAATGAAAGCCTAGAACAAAACAACAACAACAACAACAACAACAACAACAACAAAAAACAACAACTAAAAAGCCTAGACATCATATTACAAGAAGTTATTCAAAAAAACTATCCTGATATTCTTGAACAAGAAGACAAAATAGACATTGTAAGAATCCATAGATTACCCCCTACATTAAATCCCCATAAAACAACTCCGGGGAATGTTATAGCCAAATTCAAGAGCCACAGGGCTTGTACTATGATTTCAAGAAGTCAATAGAATTGGGTCCATAACCAAGAATAACCTACCAATCAAAACTGACTATACACTTTCAGAGGAAAGTATGGGCATTTAATAAAATAGAAGATTTCTAAGCATCACTAAATAAAAGATCAGAAATAAATGAAAAATTTAATGTCCGAATACAAAAATTCAAGAGAACCATAAAAATTGTGAACAAGAAAGAAGGGAAAAATGCGAATGGTACCAAGAGAAACTCAAAGGAAGAGGTAATATAGGAAAAATTATACCACAGAAAGAGCTGGGGGAGGGAGGGAAAGAAAAATATTATAAGAAGGGGAGGAAGAGAGTGGTGAAAGGTGATACTTAAATCTTATTCTCGGTGGAATCATTTCTCAGGAGGAAGAACAGCCAGATCTATTGGGGTAGAAATTTGAAGGGAAAAAGGAGGGCATATGTAGGGCAGGGTGTATTAAAAGGGAAGGAAATGTTGGGAGGGTGGCAATTAACAGATCTTAAAGAGCAAAAGGGATGAGGTGGGAAGGAATGTAAAATAAGAGTGGGGGAAAGGGAGACTGATTAAAATCAAAACTCTGGTGTGGAGAGAAATAGTGAAAGAAGAAAGGGCAGGATTAAAAGAGGAAATCAAAAATGATGGGGAATACACAGGTGGTGATCTTAACTCTGAAAGTGAATGGAATGAACTTATCCATAAAATGGAAGCAAATAGCAGAGTGGATTAAAAACCAAAATCCTACTATATATTGTCTACAGGAAACACAATTGAGGCAGGTAGAGACACACAGGGTAAAGGAAAGAACTTGGAGCAGAATTTACTGGGCATTAACTGAGAAAAAGAAGGCAGGAATAACAATCATGATATCTGACAAAGCCAAAGCAAAAATAAATCTGATTAAAAGAGATAGGGAAGGTAATTACATACTGACAAAAAGCAGTACAGACAATGAGGAAATATTAGTACTTAACATGTATGCACTGTGTAAACTCTTAAAACCAGATTATTTCATATAATGTAAGTCTAACCACTACATTTAACCTTTACAGAAACAAATGGTATAGCATCCAAATTTCTAAAGGAGAAACTAGTGGAGCTTAAGGGGTAAGAGATAGTAAAACTATACTAGTGGGATACCTGAACCTTCCTCTATCACATCTAGATAAATCAAACCAAAAAAAAAATAAATAAAAAGTAAGAAATGTTAATGAAATTTTAGAAAAATTAGAGTTAAAATATATAAGGAAAAAAAAGTAAATAGTGATAAAAAGGAATATACACTCTTTTCAGTAGCACATGGCACATTCACAAAGATTGACCATGTACTAGGGATAAAAACACTGCGAACAAATACAGAAAAGCAAGAATAATAAACATAGTTTTTTCAGATCATAATGCAATAAAGCTATAATCAATAAGGGTTCATAGAAAGATAAATTAAAAATTAATTGGAAATTAAATAATCTTTTTCTCTAGAACTGATGGGTGGGTTAGAGAACAAACCATAGAAACAATTACTGATTTCATTGAAGAGAATTACAATGAGGAAACAAAATATCAAAATTTATAGGATATAGAATAAGTAGCACTTGGGGAAAGTTTATATCCCTGAGGGCCTATATTAACAAAAAAGAGAAAAAGAAGATTAACAATTTGGAAATGCAACTAAAAAAACTAGAAAAAGAACAAATTAAAAATCCTCACATAAAGGGCAAATTGGAAATCTTAAAAATCAAAGGAGAAATTAACAAAATTGAAAGTAAAAGAACCATTTTAACAATTTTTAGAAAAGGCCAGTAAAGGAAGTTTATAGAAAGGGAGACAGAGAAAGTCTATGTGGTGAGTCTCTCTTCCAGAACTCCCCTGAAGCCAAATATACACTGGAAGACTTTAAGGAGGTCTCACCCCAAAACTGGGTGACCTAGAGAGTTGTGCCTCCCCCCAGGAGTTGGAGGCAAGACTTTCCTATAAGAGGAGGTATGTGGTATTCCAATCTGATCCTGGATAAGGACAGGGTTCATACAAACCTCCCCCCAATCAGTTAAATTCACAGCGGGTGGTCTGGCTTCAAGATAGAGACAGCCATACCAAGCTGTGGTTTTTCTCTCCCTCCTTGTCTCTCAGACACTCTGGAATGGTATCTGACTATTGAATGGCTTTTTATTATTTGCAAATAAGGGATTGGGGAAAGGGGTAAAGGGCATAGGGATTTTCGGGTGCCCTCTTCTCTATTTCTATGGGGTCCATCACTTAGGTAGGAACTTTAGTGGTTCCTACTCCTAAGCTTCTCCCCTTACCCCTTCTCCTTCTATTTCTATTTATTTTTTCTGTTTCTATCCTTTTCTATAATTGTAAGTTTTGACTAAAAGGGGTTTCTCAGCAAGTTTGAGTAATGGGTGAAAAACACTAAGAGATTGCTCCCAAAATGAAGTTCAAAACTTAGCTGTCTCGATGGTTGAAGTCTTGATGGTTGAGATGCAATGGAATGGCTTTGACCAGGGAATCAGGATTTCAATTTCCAAAAGAAAGATCTTCAGGAAGCCCTCAGGACTGGATCTGAGCTAGAATATCCCCCTCTTCTCTCCTCCCAGTCCTCCACCTGAAGACTTCTCCTCCTCCTCCTCCTGGGAGAAATTTCCAGAATACTCTCTGGTCTCAACTGTCAGCAGCTGCCCTTCTCTGGCTCCTTTGGTCCCATCCGCCTTGCACACATCCCATCCTTATACCATCAAGCTAATAAATAAGACTAGGAACTGGTATTTTGAAAAAAAAATAGACACAGTATTGATTAATCTAAGTAAAAAAAAGAAGAGAATCAAATGAACAGTATTATGAATGAAAAGGGTGATACCCCTAATGAAGAGGAAATTAAGGCAATTATTAAGAGCTATTTCACCCAATTATATAACAACAAATATGACAATATAAGTGAAATGGATGAATATTTACAGAAATATAAATTGCCTGGCCTAACAGAAGAGGAAATAGAATGTTTAAGTAATCCCATATCAGAAAATGAAATTGAACAAGCCATCAAGGTATTCCCTAAGAAAAAATCCCCAAGATCAGATGCATTGACAAGTGAATTCTATCAAACATTTAAAGATCCATTAGTCCTAATACTGTACAAACTATTTGACAAAATAGGCAAAGAATGAGTCCTATGAAATTATTTTTATGAAACAAATATGGTACTAATTCCCAAACTAGGAAGACCAAATATTTTTTATTATTATTATTATTATTATTATTATTATTATTATTATTATTATTATTATTATTATTATTATTCCTATTGGCTCCCAGAGGAGCATAGGGCCGCAACCATCTCAGGCCAACGGATTCTGTTCTGGGCAACTTCCACCAACTGGGCATATCTTTGCCAGGTCTGTTTTGGTTTTCCGATTTTTCTCCTCCCTGGTGGGTTCCATATTTTTTTTCATAGCATCCTGACTGATGGGACACTGAATTTTTCTTTCCCAGAGTCTGGTATTAGAGATCTTTTCAGGCCATCTGATGTTCAAGATTTGACGTAGGCCTGGAGTTTGTTGGCTTTTGCCAGCACATGTTGTGGACTCTATTGGAGAGCAATCTTCCAGACTAGGTGATCATTGGTTTAAAGACCAAATATAGAGAAAGAAAACAATAGACCAATCTCCTTAATGAACAAAGATGCAAAAACCTTTAAAAAATACTAGGAAAAAGGCTACAGCAAGTTATCACAAGGACTATTCATTATGACCAGGTGGGATTAATATCAAGAATGTGAGGATCGTTTAATATTAGGAAAATCATCCACATTATTGACAATATCAATAATTGTACCAACATAAATCACATTATTACCTCAATAGATGCAGACAAAGCCTTCGACAAAATACACCCATTCCTATTGACAATACCAGAAAATATAGAAATAAAAAGGGTCTTTCCTCAAAATAATAAACAGTATTTATTTAAAACTATCATCAAGTATCATCTTCAATGGAGATAAGTTAGATACCTTCCCAATAAGAACAGAAGTAGAGCAGGAATGCCCATTATCACCACTACTACTTAATATCATACTAGAAATGCTAGCAGTAGCAATTAGAGAAGAAAAAGAAATAGAAGGGATAAAAGTATGCAATGAGGAAATTAAATTATCACTCTCTGTAGATGATATGATTGTATACCTTGAGAATATGAGGAAATCAATTTAAAAGCTAATAGAAGTAATGAATAATTTTAATTAAATTTTAGTCTCAGAGTACAAAATAAACCCATATTACTTATCAGCATTCCTATATGTTTCCAACAAAACCAAGCAGTAAGAGTTAGAAAGAGAAACTCCATTTAAAATCACTCTAGATAATATAAATTACCTGAGAATGTACTTGCCAAGACATTCAATAATTATATGAACTTAACTAAAAAACACTTTTTACACAATTAAAACTAGATCTAAATACTTGAGGAAAAACATTAATTGCTCATGGGTAGGATGAGTTAATATAATAAAAATTATAATTCTACTTAAATTAATTCACTTATTCAGTGCTAGGCCTATCAAATGAACAATTTTTAAAAAAATATTGCAAAATTAATCTGAAAGAACAAAAGATCAAGAATATCAAGGGAACTAATGAAAAAAATGTGAAGGTTGGAGGACTAGTGTTACCAGATCTTAAATTATACTATAAAGCAGTGATCATGAAAACAATATGTTACTGACTTAAAGAGAGAAGGGTGGATCAGTGGAATTGACTTGGAGTAAATGACAGCCTCAAGATAATGTTTGATAAATCCAAAGATCCCACTTTTGGGGGCAATAATCCACTATTTGACAAAAACTGCTGGGGGAATTAGAAAACAGTATGGGAGAAATTAGGTTTAGATCACCATCTCACACCCTATACCAAGATTAATTCAGAATGGGAAAATAACTTAAATATAAAAAGGGAAATTATAAACAAATTAGGTGAACATAGAACAGTATACCTGTCAGATCTATGGGAAAAGAAGGAATTTAAGACCAAGCAAGAGATAGAGAGCACTACAAAATGTAAAATAAATAATTTTGATTATATTAAATTAAAAAGTTCCTGTACAAACAAAAGTAATGAAACCAAAATTAGAAGGGCAGCAATGAATTGGGGGGGGGGGGGTAGGGAAGGAAATTATAACAAAAACCTTTGACAAAGGTCTCACGTCTCAAATATTTAAGGAGCTAAGTCAGTTGTACAAAAAAATCAAGCCATTCCCCAATTGACAAATGGTCAAGGGACATGAATAGGCAGCTTTCAGATAAAGAAATCAAAACTATCAATAAGCACATGAAAAAGTTTTCTAAATAACACATAATTAGAGAAATCCAAATCAAAAGAACCCTAAGGTACCACCTCACATCTAACAGATTTGCTAATATTATAGTAAAGGAAAATAATAAATGTTGGAGGGGTTGTGGCAAAATCAGGACAGTAATGCATTGCTGGTGAAGTTGTGAATTAATCCAGCCATTCTGAAGGCAATTTGGAATTATGCGCAAATGGCTTAAACAATTACATACACTTTATCCAGCCATACCATTACTGGGTTTTTACCCCAAAGAGATAATAAGGAAAAATGTACAAAAATATTCATAGCTGCATTCTTTGTGGTGGCAAAAAATTGGAAGATGAGGGCATGTCCATCAATTGGGGAATGGCTGAACAAATTGTGGTATCTGATGGTGATGGAATATTGTTGAGCAGAACCAAGAGAAGTTTCAAAAGAAAAACTTATGACTTACCACCTATCACTTGTTTATATGGATATATGATTTGGGATTTCAGTTTGTAGGAGTAAAAATGAATGAAATACTCCAGATAATTTTAAATTAAAGGATTTAATAACAAAAATGAGAGGGAAAAGGATTCCTTCAGTCAAGTGAACAGAACACAGAGCCAGAGACCCACACCTGCCACACTTTAACCAAAGCAAAACCCAAAAAGAGCTCTGCTGCGTGGGTCTCAGCCAAATTTACCTCCCAAGCCTCTGTATGTCAAATGAGGATGTACTTAAAAAGATGCTGGGAACGTAGCTCAGGTGTGGCAAATTTTCCAACTGCACAAGTTCTATAGTAAAAATGAATAATATGAAAATAGGTATAATGTGATAACATTTGTACAAGCCAGTGGAATTTCTTGTCAGCTCAGAGAAGGGGGAGGGAAAGAGAATGAGTCATTTAAACATGGGAAAATGTTTTTAAAAATAAAATTTAAAATAAAAATAAATAAATGAAAGTATCTCAAAGCAGAAAATCTTGTGGAGGGAAGTTCTAAAGGAATTTGAGGAAAGTCCTTAGAAGACTAAGGCTCTTTCCCCAACTTCCTAACACTATAGTTTAATGTAGTTCCATTATCCAAATATTTCCAGTAAAGTGAATTTTACGTCTATAGTAAATATTTAAATATAATACATGCATATACATGTGTATATACATATGTGTGTATGTTTCTGTGCATTTTTATGTGAATACAGGCAAATAAAAATTGAAATCTCTGCAAATCTTGGGAATTTTCTTAATTGAGTACTTTGAGTAATTGTTATTGAATTAATAACATTTTCTCTAAAATAAATTCCCTTAAGTTGAATAGGAAGGAATCACGGAGACTTTATGAACCATTATATTGCTCACTAGTCTCTATCTAAACTACTGATTGGAATGGTATATTTCACTTATAAATGGTAAGATCTTCAAGGTGTTCCTTGTACACATTCCCAATAGGAATATCATATTGGATATTTTCTTGGAAATATAAGATCAAAGAAGAATGTACTTTAGTCACATAGCGAAAGCAAGAAATCTGAGATGAATAACAAAAATATTGCACTAATAATGAGGAAAGTGAAGAAGAAAAAAGAGGAATGCCTTCCAAATATTGGGTTAATATTCTTTAGACAATTTAGAACTGGGAAGTGATTAGAAAGGATGAGATACTGATGAATTGTGGTCTACACTGATGTGGGAAGAACCCACATCACTAAAAACATGAATCCATTGAGATAAGTCTATTCTTAATTTCTTGATTAGCAGGCTGTTAAGGAGTTCTCTTTAACCTTTGGCTTTTTTTTTCCATTTTTGCATATACTCATATAAAACTCTTGCTTTACCTACTTTTTAGCTCATAAGATAAGTGCTCTCAACTTAATGGGGTCCTTAAAGGCTATGAAATTCCCTCCCATTTTAATGATGAGAAAATTGAGGCACATGAAGTTTGACTGAATTTGCCAATGTCACCAAAGTATAAAGTAAAAAAAAGGGGGGGTTGAATTTGGATCCTCGAACTTTAGAGTCACTCCTCCAAGACTGGCATCAAATAACACATGTGGAAATGGTGGGCAAGCTGGGAAGGCGAATAGATATCAGTGCTGTATAATGCAGGTGGATTGGCTTCTATCATTATTGAGTCAGTTTTATATGCCCAGGCAGGCAGAAGGTCCTGAAGGTTGAAAAGAGGCAAAAAAGGTCAAAGGATACAAATCACAAGCAAAGTGTTAAAATCAAATGTTCATCTTGGAGACCACTAATGGAAGTATTTTAGTTTAATGCTGACAAGGGCAACAAGCACACTTATGTCAAATTGACCCTTTCACGATGTCCATGGCTCCCCACCCCCACATCACCATTCATTATGCCTTCATCACACAGCTGGCCTGGTAATTTATTTCTGAGCATCCCAAAAAGGACAAAAGTAATCTAAGTCCAATGAACCAAGTCCTTCAAAAACAAACTGAAATTTCTTCAGGCACCGTGAAAGGGTACCCAAGGGTTAATGGCAATGCAAATGGATCAACTCATTAAATGCCGCCCTGTAATTTATCGACTTTTGGAAGGAAAGTTGCTCGAGCAGCAAATCCAAAGTGACAAAGCTCTTTACTTCCTACATGTGGCATTATTAATTTTGCAGCTTATCCAAGAGGCACTAAAAATAGCCTGGCATCAAGCTACAGTTGTGCACAGAGGCTGCTCTCGTCTAGACACACACATATCTGAATTCACACACACTCACAATTTTAAAAAAAGATGAAAGACACTAAAGACCTCATTAATATTAATAATGGAACCAACAAAGTAGATATTGCCTAAAACATTACAATTATTAGTCAACAACTCCTTCGCAGCGGTCTATATTTCACGAGTTTACTTTAACATTTGGCTTCTTATCCTTTTATCTGGTAATTCTTCCTTTCCCCTCTTGACCCTTCTTGCACCTAACTGGCATGAGCTGATCCAATAACAACAGACCTCAAATCTGTCTATTTGATAATTGGTGCTTTGGGGAGTTTTCCTTTACTCAAACACCCATATTACTGGCCTATGTAGCTAGAGTCTCTCTTAGATGACTTGTCCTTCATATTGAATGGCTGTACCCTTCACAAACTCCTATTAAATACATTCACATTAATTGCATAGGTATGATTTTGAAGAACTATTTAATCACTTACCTTACTTTAGCAGTGAGGCATTATCTCTAAAGAAACCAATAAATAGATTAATGGTGGAAAACAGTTGAATTAGTAAAGGTGTCGGCCATAAAACTCAAGATAACATGAAATTGCTAAGTAATTGACTTGTACTCCTTTCTACTTTCCTTCTTTGCATTCACCCTCCCTCCCTCCTTTCCTTTCTCTCTCCCTTCTTCTCTTCCTTCTTTCCTTCTTCCTTCTTTCCTCACTGCATTCCTCTCTCTCCCTTCCTCCCTTCTTTCTTTCCTTCTTTTCTAATTTCTTCCTCCCTCTTTTCCATCTTTTCTTCCTTCATTTCTTCTTTCTTTCATTTCTTCCTTCTTTCCTTCCTTCGTTCCTACTTTCTTCCACCCATCCATCCGTTCATATTTCCTTCCTTCCTCCTTTCCTTCCATCCATCTGCCTTCCTTCCTTCTTTTTTTCTTTCATTACTTCCTTCCTTCCCTAGCAGGGGCATCAGAAATTGTTATTTCATCATGGAAAAAAGCACCTAAATGTGTCAATCACTGTGGTAAGAGCTTTTTAAGTATCTCATTTGATATCTATAAAAACCTTGTTGCATAGGTGCTATTATTATGACATACAGAGGCCACACAAATAATATATGAAGGTAGATTTGAACTCAAGTTTTCCTGACTCCAATGTGCCACCTCACTGCCTATTTGAGTAGGGAATTACTGGTCTGTAATCTTAGACTCTTAATCTTTTCATATCACCCAAAAACATTATAGATTCAGCTTAGCTGTCACATCTTTGCCATGAAGGAGAAAGATGACAAGGAATCGTGGTGGCATCAGTAAACTGGTGAGGAAACTCCCAACACCAGTAAAAATCTGTAACTTACCTAAAACTGAAAGGCTTAAGGGGTTTTCTTGTGAACTTAGAGATTAAGCTAGTATGTGACAATTAATTAAACTATCAACCAAAGAGATTTTATTAGAGATTTACTGTATTAGAGGTTGTCCTGGGTGTTCAGAGGCAAAAATGAAATAATCATTGCAGTTAAGACAATCACATTTTAATGGGAGAGAGAGCATATACACCTTGGACATATATGCTAGAACCAAGAGTTGCACCCAGACATTATGGTTTTCAAGAAAATTTTCCTGTTGATTTTATTGAATGACATTTCACCTTATACATAAGGGGTGTGTGGTAATAAGTATTCATGAAGTGTACACTATGTGGAAGGCACTTTGGTAAATACATTTACCAATATTATTGAACAACTCTGAGTTAGATACAATTATTTTCCCCACTTTATAGTTGAAGAAAGTGAGGTAAACAGAAATTAAATGACTTCCCTAGGTCACACTGCTAGTAAGTATTTCAGAAGAGATCTCACTTCAGATCTTAATTTCAGGCTCAGAATTCTATCTAATGCATCACTCTCACTATGTGTTTTTGATGTTGATGTTTTTTGAATCCCTTGGAAATAGATTCAGAAGGACACAATTGAAGTCCCAACTCTCCTACTCCTTTTTTTAAAAATCATGGACAAGGGACAGTCTTTCTGAATCTCAATTTTATCATTTGTAAAATGAAGGGATTAGACTAGATCTTTGACAACCTATCAAACACCAAAACCACAAGAATTTATGATTCTATCACCTATGTATCTTGGTTTCTATTGGAGGGAGCTAAATGGTACAGGGCAGCTAGGTGGTACAATGGACAGAATACTGGAATCAGGAAAACTTATTTTTGAGAGCTCAAATCTGGCTTCAGACAATTACTAGCTGTGTAAAGCTAAGCAAGCCACCTAATCTTGTTTGCCTCAATTTTCTCATCTGTAAAATAAGCAGAAGAAGAAAATTTCAAATGATTACAATATCTTTGCTAAGAAAATCCCAAATGGTGTCATGAACAGTTATACACAACTGACAACAACTGAATATTGGAGGGATTACCGTGGGTTAGCAGGTGGACAGTTCTGTATTCTGAATGTTGGTCTCAGTACCAGTATCAGAAAATTAATATTTAGAAGAGCTTGTTTGCCCCTAGAAGAGTCAAGCCTCAGATTAGCTACCAAAAGCAAATGTATCTATCAATCAATTAATATATGAATAAACATTAAATGTCTGATATGTTTCAGGTACTACAATAAGCACTGGATGATCAGAAATAGAACTGGAATGGATCTTGGAAGATATATAATGGAGTCCTCTTGGGATCCGAGACCCAAAGATCAAATGGACCTTAGAGAACATCACATCCAAGCTTCTCATCAAAAATAAAAAGGAAACTGAGGCACAAAGAGATGTTATACAACCAGTAAGTGTCCAAGATTGGAGAACTTTCTGACTCTTGGCCATTGTGAAACACTATAACATGTTATCATTGAAATATTTGATTTAATATCACTATTTCCACCAAAACTAAAGTGGAATGGTGAGTCCTATGCACTGGATGGAAGCTCTATAGAATGCCTAGGCTGGTGAAGGAGAAAACTCTAGTTTCTGCCCACCCTTCCAGACTTATGCACTGTTCCAGGCAAAGTGGATTATTGGTGACTTATAAGACATTCCATTTCAGGCCTCTTCTCCTCACCTTTCTCCAGTTAGCTGGCTCTGTAATCAATAGACTAGACTTTTTAATCAGAGAGCACATGCTTAAATAGACTTCCATTCTCATGGCTCCTGCTTTCCCTAACTGAAACAATAGGCAAGAGAAGGTGAGCAAGGCTGGGAGGATGGAAGACCATTGGACCCAAAGGGGACAGCTTCCCAGGCATTCCAGTATCCTCATGGCATAGTTTAAAAGAAGGCATGGGTATCTAAACTAAAGGATCCAGAAAAGGAAATGGTCCGTGCTAGTTATTAAAATCTTAAATAAAAGGGACAGGTTCTGGGTTAAGATGGTGGCAGAGTAAAAAGCAGCTGCTCGACCTCACCTAACCAACGCATATAGGACTCCTCAAGAAGACATAAAAAACAAATCCAGACGAATGAAGGGACCCCACAACAGGGTGCAGCATTGAAGGTATGTGGAATCGGGGCATTTCCATGCTATAAAGGGATGAAACAGCTCTCACTAAAACGCGAGCTGAGCAACCGCCTCCCCCCCACACCAACTACAGTGCCAAAGCCAGCTCAAAAGACTTAGAGCAAGTTTGGGGCACCCATTAAGTCATTGGCAGCTACCTGGGGTCTCCAAGACTTAAGATCCCAAGAGGCTAAAGAACACACAGACTTTGAATAGAGACCCTGAGCACAGGCGTTGGCACAGATCCTAAGCACAGGTGTGGACCTTGAGTGGGGACCCAGTGCAGAGGGGTGCATGGCTATGGAATCAGTGCCCCGAAACCTTTAAAGGAGCTTCAGGCAGAAGAAAAAGCAAGGGGACCACTAGGAGGCTTGACCCTGAGAACAACTTGACCTGAGACCTCAGGAACCTAAAGAGCACAGACAGACCCTGGCTGTGAAGATAAAGCTGAGAGGGTGCAGGGATAAAAATGGCAAGCCAGAATCAAAAACTCCAGAAGAGAAAGATCAAGAAGAAATCTTTAACACTCGACAACTTTTACACAGAAAAAAATCCAGACAACAGAGCAAACAGCAGAGGAGAACAAAGAAGTAACCATATCCAGACCTTCCCCCAAAAATGAAAACTGGTCACAAGGTCTTGAAGAGTTCAAATCTGAGATTATGAGAAAGATGGAAGAGATCTGGAAAGAGAATAACAGTTTAAAAGGAAAAATTTCACAATTGGAAAGTGAGGCAAGTAAATCGAAGATCAGAAATGACCAGATTGAAAAAGAAAACCATTCTCTAAATACTAGAATTGGGCAATTAGAAAAAGATGCCCCCAAATCAAAAGAATTGATAAGCAAATTGGAGACCAAAATCAAACAGCTGGAAAACAGGATAGACCAAATCGAAAAGGAAAATCAAAAGCTTATAGAAGAAAACCAGTCTCTAAAAACAAGAATTGGGCAAGTAGAAGCCAATGATCTCTTAAGACAGCAAGAACAAATAAAACAAAGTCAAAAGACTGATAAAATAGAAATAAACATGAAATATTTCAATGAGAAATTGACAGATCAAGAAAAACAGGTCTAGAAGAGACAATTTGAGAATCATTGGTCTTCCTGAAAAAGCAGAAATTAATAGAAATTTGAACTCCATACTAAAAGAAATTATTCAGCAAAACTGCCCTGAAGTGAAATCTTTTCAGGGAGCTGGGTTAAGATGGTGGCAGAGTAAAAAGCAGCTCTTAACCTCTCCTGACCAAAACATACAGGACTCCTCTGGGAGACATAAAAACAAGTCCAGACGAACAGAGGGACCCCACAACAGAGTGCAGCGTGGAAGGTACATGGAATTGGGACATTTCCATGCTATAAAGGGGTGAAAAAGCTCTCACTAAATCACGGGCTGAGCAACCACTACCCTCCCACCCCTCCACACACACCACCTGTAGCGCCAAAGCCAGCTAAAAAGAAATAGAGCAAGTTTGGGGCACCTATCGAGTCATTGGCAGCTCCAGGGTCTGTTCCTGAGAACAGCAAGATTTAGGACCCCAAAAAGCTAAAGAATGCACACGGACTTTGAGCTTGGACACAGAGCGCAGGCTCAGGCAGAGGCGCAGGTGGAGGCAGACACAGGCATGAATGAAGGCTCTGAAACTCTGAGTGGGGAACCAGTGCAGATGGGTATACAACTGTGGAAGCAGTGCCCTGAGACTTGTAAAGGAACCTCCAGCAGAGGACCAAGCAAGGGGATACACCAGGGGCCTTGACCTTGAGAAAAAACAGACCTCAGACCTCAGGACCCAAAAGACTGCAGACAGACTCTGAGCGTGAGGATAAAGCTGAGAAGCTGCTGGGCTAACGATGGCTACCCAGGATCAGGAAGTTCAGAAGAGAAAGATTAACAACAAGAAAAAGAAATCTTTAACACTTGACAACTTTTACACAGAGAAAATCCAGGCAACCAAGCAAACAGAAGAGGAGAACAAACAAGCATCTGGACCATCCCAAAATAAGGAAAACTGGTCAAAAGCCCTTGAATAGTTTAAAACTGAGATGACGAGAAAGTTGGAAAAGATTTGGTTAGAGAAATGGGAAATAGCTCAAAAAGAAATAAGGCAAGAAAATAACAGAATATTGCAATTGGAAAGTGAGGCTCAGAAATCAAAATGAACTGATAAGCAAATTGAACACCAGAAATGACCAGATTGAAAAGGAAAACCTAAAAGATAGAATTGAGCAATTAGAAGCCAATGATCTCTCAAGACAACAAAAACAAATAAAACAAAGGCAAAAGACTGAAAAATTAGAAGGAAACATGAAATATCTCAATGAGAAAGTGATAGACCAAGAAAGTGACAGACCAGCAGCAATGAAATGACCCAGGACAATTCTGAGGGATTTATGGTAATGAACATTACCCACATTTAGAGGAAGGACTGCAGGAGAGGAAACATATAAGAAAAACAATTGCTTGAATGCATGGGTCTGGGTGGACATGATTGGGGATATAGACTCAAAACTACCACACCAATGCAACTATCAACAATTTGGAAATAGGTCTTGATCAAGGACACATGAAAAACCAGTGGAAATGTGTGTTGCCCATGGGTGGGGGGAGTGAGGGGGATGAAGGGGAAAGTAGGAGCACGAATCATGTAACCATGTTAAAAATGAATATTAATAAATTTTTAAATTAAAAAAAAACTGCCCTGACATTCTACAACAAAAGGGCAATATAAACATTGAAAGGATCCATACATCACCCTCTACACTAGACCCTGAAAACACAACCCCCTCAGGAATATAATAGCCAAATTCAAGAGCTTCCAAGAAAAAGAAAAAAAATTACAAGAAGCCAGAAAGAGACAATTCAGATATCAGGATCACACAGGATTTGGCAGCCTACACAAAAAAAGACCTCAATGCTTGGAATATGATATTTAGAAAGGTAAGAGAACTGGGTCTACAACCAAGGATCATCTACCCATCAAAACTGACTATATACTTCCAGGGGAAAGTTTGGGCATTCCACAAGATAGAAGATTTCCAAGTATTTGAACAGAAAAGACCAGGACTAAAAGGAAAGTTGGATATCCAACCACAAAAATCAAGAGAAACATGAAAAGTTAAATAAGAAAGAGAGGGGAAAGTAAGAAAACTCTTATTTTTAAATTTGCCCCTTTAAGGGCTTCAATAAGATCTAATTATTTGTATGCCTATGTGGAGAAATGTTATGTATAATTCTCTGTAGTGAACTCTATTCACTATTATAGTATTCACTATTATAGTAATTAGAAGAATTATTCATAGGGAGAGGTTGGAACACTAAATGGTCTAAGATGGTATGGAGGGGTGGGAAAGAGGGAGGTGAATAGTAAAGGACACCAAGAGAAACTTGAAGGAATAAGAAAAATAGGATATTCTATTACACACAAAGGGGGCATGGGAAGGGGAAGGGAAGAATACTATTATAAGAAGGAGAGGAAGAGAGAATTAAAGAGGTAATATTTAAACCTTACTCTCAGTGTAATTAACCCTGAGAGGGAAGAGTAGCTATATCTATTGGGATAAAAAACTCTATCTAACCCTACTGAGAAAATCAGAAGGGATAAACCAAGGGGATCAGGGGAGTGGGGAGGTCAAAAAAGGGAGGGGAGAAGGAGGGGAAAGGAATTCATTAGGCCTTTAAAATAAAAAGGGGAATAATAAAGGAGGGGGTATAAAGGGAAATAAATCAAGTGAGGGGACAAGGGTTACTGGCTTAAAGCAAACCACTGGTTTAAAAGGAAATAGTGTAAGAAGAAGAAGTAGAACTAGGAGAGGATACCAAAATGTCTGTGAATACACAACAGATAACTCTGAATGTGAATGGGATGAACTCACTCATAAAAGGGAAGCAAATAGCAGAGTGGATTAGAAACCAAAATCCTACCATATGTTGCCTACAAGAAACACATATGAGGTGGGTAGGCATACACAAGTTTAAGGTTCATGGCTTGAGCAAAATCTTTTGGACTTCAAATGAGAAAAAGAAGACAGGAGTGGCAATTATGATTTCTGACAAAGCCAAAGTAAAAATAGATATGATTAAAAAAGACAGGGGGCAGCTGGGTATCTCAGTGGAGTGAGAGTCAGGCCTAGAGATGGTAGGTCCTAGGTTCAAACCCGGCCTCAGCCACTTCCCAGCTGTGTGACCCTGGGCAAGTCACTTGACCCCCATTGCCCACCCTTAAAACTCTTCCACCTATGAGACAATACACCGAAGTTAAGGGTTTAAAAAAAAAGACAGTTAATGTCATTACATCCTGATAAAAAGCAGTATAGACAATGAGGAAATAACAGTGCTCAATATGTATGCACCAAATGGCATAGCATCCAAATTCGTAAAGGAGGAAATGGCAGAGCTCAAGAAGGAAATAGATAGTAAAACCATACTAGTGGGAGATCTAAATATTCCTCTTTCAGATCTAGATAAATCAAACCATAAAATAAATAAGAGGTAAGAGAGGTGAATTAAGTCCTAGATAAATTAGATTTAATGGATATATGGAGAAAAATAAATAGGGACAAAAAGGAGTACACCTTCTTTTCAGCGGCACATGGTACATTCACAAAGATTGACCATGTAATAGGGCATAGAAACATTGCAAACAAATGCAAAAGAGCAGAAATAATAAATGTAGCCTTCTCAGATCATAATGTAATAAAAATAATAAGTAGTAAGGGCACCTAGACAGGGCAATCAAAAACTAATTGGAAATTAAATAATATGTTTCTCCAAAACCAGCTAGTGAAAGAAGAAATCATAGAAACAATCAACAATTTCATTGAAGAGAATGACAATGATGAGACATCCAACCAAACTCTGTGGGATGCCGCCAAGGCAGTACTCAGGGGGAAATTTATATCCTTGAGTGCATATATTAACAAATTAGGGAGGGTAGAGAGTAATGAATTGGGCATGCAACTTAAAAAATTAGAAAGTGAGCAAATTAAAAATCCCCAGATGAAAACTAAATTAGAAATACAAAAAATCAAGGGAGAAATTAGTAAAATTGAAAGTAAAAGAACTATTGAATTAATAAATAAGACTAGAAGCTGGTATTTTAAAAAAACAGATAAAATAGACAAAGTACTGGTCAATCTAATAAAAAAAGGAAAGAAGAAAACCAAATTGACAGTATCAAAGATGAAAAGGGAGACCTTACCTCTAATGAAGGGGAAATTAAGGCAATCATTACAAACTACTTTGCCCAATTATATGGCAATAAATTTAGCAATCTAGGAGATATGGATGAATATTTACAAAAATATAAATACAGCACCCATTTCTATTGAAAATATTGGAAAGTATAAGAATAGAAGGACCTTCCCTAAAAATAATAAACAGTATATACCTAAAACCATCAACAAGCATCATATCCAATGGGGATAAATTGGAAGCCTTCCCAATAAGATCAGGAGTGAAACAATTATACCCATTATCACCTCTATTATTTAACATTGTACTAGAAACACTAGAAGTAGCAATGAAAAGAAAAAGAAATTGAAGGTATTAAAACAGGCAACGAGGAGACTAAGCTATCACTCTTTGCAGATGATATGATGGTCTACTTAAAAAATCCTAGAGAATCAACCAAGAAGCTTGTAGACATAATCAACAACTTTAGCAAAGTTGCAGGATACAAAATAAATGCACATAAATCATCAGCATTTCTATATATTTCCAACACATCACAACAGCAAGAGGTAGAAAGAGAAACACCATTTAAAATCACTCTAGACAACATAAAATACTTAGGAATCTATCTACCAAAACAAACACAGGAATTATACGAAAACAACTACAAAACACTTTCCAAACAATTAAAACTAGATCTAAACAATTGGAAAAATATTGATTGCTCATGGATGGGACAAGCTAACATAATAAAAATGACCATTCTCCCCAAATTAATTTACCTATTTAGCACCATAACTATCAAACTACCAAAAAACTGTTTTACTGAATTAGAAAAACTATAACAAAGTTCATTTGGAATAATAAAAGATCAGGAATATCAAGATAAATAATGAAAAAAAATGTGAAGGAAGGGGGCGTAGCAGTACCAGATATTATACTATACTATAAAGCAGTGGTCATCAAAACAGTATAGTACTGGCTAAGAGACAGAAGGGAAGATCAGTGGAATAGACTTGGGGTAAGTGACATCAGCAAGACAGTGTATGATAAAACCAAAGAGCCCAACTTTGGGGACAAGAATCCACTGTTTGACAAAAATTGCTGGGAAATTTGGAAAACAATATGGGAAAGATTAGGTTTAGATCAACATCTCACACCCTACACCAAGATAAATTCAGAATGGGTGAATGACTTGAATATGAAGAGGGAAACTATAAATAAGTTAAGTGAACATAGAATAGTTTACTTGTCTGATCTCTGGGAAAGGAAAGATTTTAAAACCAAGTAAGAGTTAGAGAGAATTACAAAATATAAATTAAATGATTTTGATTATATCAAACTAAAAAGCTTTTGTACAAACAAAAAAAAAATACAGCCAAAACCAGAAGGGAAAGAACAAATTGGGAAAAATATTTATAACAAAAAACTCTGACAGGGGTCTAATTACTCAAATATACAAGGAATTAAATCAATTGTACAAAAAAATCGAGCCATTCCCCAATTGATAAATGGGCAAGGGACATGGATAGGCAATTTTCAGATAAAGAAATAAAAACTATCAGTAGCACATGAGAAAGTGTTCTAAATCTCTAATAATAAGAGAAATGCAACTCAAAACAACTCTAAGATATCACCTCACACCTAGCAGTTTGGCTAAAATGATAGAAGGGGAGAGTAATGAATGTTGGAGGGAATGTGGCACAATTGGGACATTAATGCATTGCTGGTGGAGTTGTGAACTTATCCAACCATTCTGGAAGGCAATTTGGAACTATGTTCAAAGGGCTATAAAAGAATGCCTGCCCTGTGATCCAGCCATACCATTGCTGGGTTTGTACCCCAAAGAGATCATAGATAAACTGAATTGTATGAAAATATTTATAGCTACACTTTTTGTGGTGGCAAAAAACTGGAAATTGAGGGTATGCCCTTCATTTGGGGAATGGTTGAACACATTGTGGTATATGCTGATGATGGAATACTATTGCACTCAAAGGAATAATTAACTGGAAGAATTCCATGTGGACTGGAAAGATCTCCAGGAATTGATGCAGAGAGAAAGGAAGAGAGCCAGAAGAACATTGTACACAGAGACCAATACATTGTGGTGAAATAGAATGTGATGGACTTCTGTACTAGCAGCAATGCAGTTACCCAGGACAATTCTGAGGGACTTATGGTAAAGAACGCTACCTATATTCAGAGGAAGGACTGCAGGAGTGGAAGCACAGAGGTAAAGCAACTGCTTGAACACATGGGTTGAGGAGGACATGACTGGGGATGTAGACTCAAAGCTACCGCACCAATGCAACTATCAACAATTCTGGAATAAGTCTTGATCAATGACACATGTTAAACTCAGTGGAAATGCAAATCGGGTATGGGGGTGTGTGTTGGAGGGTTGAAGGGGAAGGTGGGAGCATGAATCATGTAACCATTTTAATTTTTATAAAAAATAAATATTATTAAAAGTGTAAAAATAACACAAAAAAGAACTAAACCAAAACAAAAAAAAATCTTAAAAAAAAAAGTTGTTTCCCTAGATCAGAGAGTCATAACTTAGCAATCCAGAGTAAATCCAATATCTGAATTTAGAGAAGACCAGTCTTCAATCTGTAAAAGTGAAATTTGGGAAATGCCATCTAAAAGTGTATATATTTCTATGGACATGGAAAATGTATCAAACTACATTTCCCGTGATCCAACGTGGTCCAACTGGTTTCCGTTTCCGGGTTTTTGGGCTTGGGGAGGCCTACCTCTTGACGCAGGGAAGAGTTTATAATCTCCTGGGTTAGGAGGGGTCTCTCCCTTGGCCAGCAGACTCGAGAGAGTAATGGAGGCAGAAGTTTTGAATGCTTATAAGTGCGTGGTCTAATTATCTATCAGCATGGCTTTAATTAAATTACTAATTTATATATTTATTCCAACCTTTATCATTTTTCATATTAACTAATCCCATGTCCCCTCCCTAATCTCTAATGTTTGAAATTCTTTATTTACCCACATCTGACCTGGGTATTTGTTGCTGAGCCTAATGCTGTTAATTTATTATGCTTACATTGTATGCAACATGGAAGTATAGACCATGATTATTACAGGAAAATGGACACTATTTGGATAATTTATTCATCATTGTTTCCAAAGCATTTAGTATTAATTACTACTTCATATTTATGTATATACACATATATATCTTATTAATCATTACCAATTTCTCTCATTATTTTGTATCTTCAGTGTCCCTATAGAAACATATAAGTTTAAAATTTTCTTTTAAACCCTTGTACTTCAGTGTATTGTCTTATAGGTGGAAGATTGGTAAGGGTGGGCAATGGGGGTCAAGTGACTTGCCCAGGGTCACACAGCTGGGAAGTGGCTGAGGCCGGGTTTGAACCTAGGACCTCCTGTCTCTAGGCCTGAAGTTTAAATTTTAACATGAAAACTTTTCAGTTTTTCTCCTATGCTCTCACTGAGCTAATTTGGTATGAGATGAAAAAAAAAAACAAGCCAGAAGAAAGTTATCTCAAATTATATGAAAAATGTCTTGAAAAGTTACAAGGAGAATTAAAATTAAAATTGTATAACAAAAATGTGTGTTTTAAAAAAGAAGAAACTGATATATTTTATTTAAAATAACCTGGAGGTGCTATCATTATAATGACTAGTTTGACCCTGAAGAAGAAAAAAGAAAATGGACCCCCTTCCTTTAAAAACTTGTAAGAAAAACAGCAGATTTTATATCATTCTTCTAAACTCATCTTACCCAACAAGCTAAGGAAGGAAAGAAGGTGTATTTCCTCATGCCTTTTCTAGAGTCAAGACTGGTCTTCATAATTACAAATTATCTGACTTCATTTTTTTGTTTTTTTTTATCTTATTGTTAATTGTAAGAATTATTCCCTTGATTCTGTTGAGTACACATTAGATCAATTCATGCAAACCTTATGAGAATCCACTGAATTCCACTTATTTGTATTTTCTTGTGTTAAAATAATATTCAATTGTTATGCTGTAATTTGTTCAGTCTTTACCCAATCACATGAGAATCATTTGTTTTCCAGCTACATGCTAACAAAAATAGTGAATAGTAATAACTATGAGATATATTAGACTTTTTAGTCTTTGGTCTCCCTTGGGCATATGTAAGGTAAGATGTTATTGAGTTATCTTTCAGTCATCTGACTCTTTCTAGACTCATTAGGAGTTTTCTTGGCAAAGAAGCTGGAGTGGTTTGCCATTTGCCAGATCACTTTACAGATCAAGAAACTAGTGTGTCATACCTAGTAAATGCCCAGGGTCACAGACTTAGTGTCTCAAGACAGATTTGAACTCAGGAATGTGAATTTTTCTGACTCCATACTTGGCACTCTATTTACTATACCACCTATCTCCACTAAGGTAAGGTAAAAAGCATTGATGAAGTTCATACTATTCTATCTAAAGAGGAAAGACTAAGAAATTCAACCAAGAGACATGGAGATAATAGTAATTAATGCACAGATCCTATTAATTAAGTCTTCTGTAATTTACTTTCTATCCACAATTTCTGTAATATTCAATAAAAGAAGTCCCCACATAGTTTTATTGGCTTGAATGCTTTTCACAGACAACTTCATTTTCCCTTTTGATTTTGAGCTATGTTTCTTTCTAGTACCTTTGCAATTTTTGAAAGCCTAAGCAAATGATTTTGAGGAAACTTATGTAAATACATGTCAGTACATTTCCCGAGTACATGATGGATCATAATATCTCCAGATAACTCCTAAATAAGTCACAGAAGCAATCTCATTCTAGTTTTTTTCTCTTCTCAATCTGGATTGGTTGTCTCTTGCTTATGTAAGCATTTCCTCTCTCTCCACTTGGTTTTCTCATCGCATTTCCTCCACAATTTATGTTAAGCTAACCAATTTTCTGTCCCTGCACTTGTCATCAGCTAATGCTTTTTTGAATAAGTGTGTTATGACAGCCACTTTATAGACCTTGGGAATTTGATCTGTCACTAGAACTCTTCTAAAAATATCATGTGAAACTTCACTAATTTCCTACTCACCGTGAAGTTTGCGGATGTATATGCTGCGTAGCTTCAGCCAACAGCGTGCTATTTCCCTGAAGAGCATCCCATGCTACCTGGATACTACTTGAATAGTTTATTGTAGGAAATAATGAAATTTCTATCTTTACTAAGGACACTAAATTTCAGATTTTTATTCTGATATTCTAATGTCCTTTCCATGGGAATAAAACCTATCAGATCAAACTACATTAAAAGGCATGTTTGAATAGTCAGGGACTCCATGTTTTTTTTTTCTTTTTTTCCATTCTTTTACCTCACAAAGAATTTTTATTGCTTGAAAAAGGTTCTTTATTATCATATTTCAGAAAGTCTGTGAAGTGAAAAGGGAAAGGTATTTAATGTAGGTAAATCCAAAGGAATCTTTGTGTTTCTTCTTATATTGAGCTATTTTCTTTCTTTTTAGAAAAATTGAAAGACAAGACTGAAGAAGATTGTGTTTACTATAATTTATTTATTTATTTGTTTGTTTGTTTGTGTTTCTTTGCTATATTAGCATTTTGGGGAAAGGCAGCTATGGGTCAGCATTTATTATATTGGCATTGTGGGGAAAGGCAGCTATGAGTTAGCAAAATTTGCTTTAGTTTTCATCTCCAAGTGGCTTATGGTGCTGTCCCTCAGAAAAGAGGAAATAGGAGCTTTTCTTATTCACCAATGATTCCCGGCTGGAAAATTACCCTGCTTCCATCATTGTTGTACAAGGCTGAGATTCCCAACATACTTCATTAGAATGTGACTTCCTTGAAATTAGAGACTTTTTTTTTCTTTTTATTCTCAATACTTAGCACAGTTCCTGACACAGACCAGGCATATAATAAATGATTGCTGTGTGACTGAAACTCTAAAACCTGCAATAAGATTTCCATTCTCATGAATGGATACTACCTGAATCCTTCCCTAAATTTGCTTAGTATTTTATGGCATAAAGAATTCTTATTGATTGAAAAAAAGTTCTTGATTATCAGATCAGAGGTAGAAAGACTATTTCAGTGTAATTGTTTGTAATTTGCCTTGTTACTTCTTTCATAAATAAAAGAGGTATTAAGAAAGTATGGAGAGAAAATTCACAAAAGGGAAGTATGAGGTAGTTAGCCCTAGAAATATGAGAAATTTTTTCATATATATATGGAAAGAAGGAAAGGCTGCTATGTGCCACAGTAGATAGAGCACCTATTCTGAAGTTAGGAAGATGAGTTTTCCTGGATGACAATCTGCCCTCAGATACTTGCTAGCTATGTGACAATAAAGAAATAACTTAACCATATTTATTTGCCTCATTCTGGATCAATGTTGTCATTTATTTTTAGCTTTATGAAATAAGTTTGGGGTAGATTGTTTGGAACTAAGTAGGTAAATTAATTTAGGGATAATTCCCATTTTTATTATATTGGTTTGGTCTACACAAAAACAATTAATGTTTCTCCATTGTTTAGGTCTGACTTTATTTTTGTGTAAAGTGTTTTGTAATTATGTTCCTATGGTTGTGAGTTTGTTTTGTTTAACCAATATGTTTTTAAAGACAAAGAGGGATTATTCCACTCTGTTGAATATGTCTTCTTTGAACAATACATCAGAGAATTTGAATAAAAATTGCACAGAATAAGAAGGAATGATTGGGTTAGAATCTTATTGACCAAGTGTATATATCAGTGAGATCATGGATCCATCTAAAATGCATAAAAGGAGGACACATTTACTGAATACAAATATGTAAATATATGTATGTGTCTGTATATTGTGCATATATTACCACATGTATATTAAAACATATACAAGATCTCCATATATCTGCAAGTGCATATAATTACTATGTGAGGAATCTTCCAATTTATAACTCCATTCTGATCATCATCAGTTTGGAAAGGGTAGGCATGGAAAAAATCAAGGTATTTAATAGAACAAAGTTATATTTATTGTGTATCTATTGGCTTATTAATTCTAATGGTTTTGAAAAACTGTGAAGAATTGTCTATTTGCAAGAGGAGTTCCTTGGCAGATCCTCATTTTTATTAATTTATAGAGTAGTTATTGCAATTGTAATCAACAACAAAGTACTGGGGATATAACATAATATGATTCAAAAGACTAAATATCAGAAAATCTTTTGAGGGAGACAATGATCTCTCCTGTTTGTATTTCTAAAAATACAGTGTAATATATGAGTGCCAAATAGAAACTACATAAAATAACCTTTTGTTTTATTTTACAACAGAGAATGAGGAGATCATTTAAGGAATAGGTTAGGAAAAGGCATTTTCTTATATGTAGACTATCTGGATATTAAAGAAAGGGAAAAGGGAAGGGATGAGTATTTATATAGCACCTACTATGCGCCAGGCATTTTGCTAAGCACTTTCCCAGATTTTTCGTCATTTTATCCTCACAAAAATCTCATGAGGTAGAGGCTATTATTATGACCTCTTTACCACTGAAGACATAGAGGTTAAGTGACTTGCCAAAGATAACAAAGCTAGTTATTATTTGGATCCGGAGTAGAACTCAGATCCAGGCAGAGCAATCTCTTCAAAGTATTATAAACTGCCTCTTGAGTCAAGGTCAAACAGATTAGCAGAAAATAGAGAGGAAGAGAGTTGAGCTAACTGAATAAGCAAAGATCCTAGAGAAACAATGAAGAAGGGATATTTGGAGGTAGTAAGGAGACTAGTTTGAATGTAGTGGAGGATTTATGCAAAGAAATAGAAGAAGATGAGAGTAAAAAAGTAGATTACAAAGAACACAGATCAAAATCATAACCAAAACTTCAAGAAGTATAGAAGGAGGAATAGAATGGATAACAGCTATCTTGAAAGACAAAAACATGGACATAAGCCACACCAAAAAAAGAGAGAGAGGGAGAAAGAGAGAGTGTGGCAGGAAGAGAGGACAGAAGAAATAAAGAGTTGGTAAACAATGTGTAGAATCAAAAAACATGATTGGAGAAAACAATGCAGGGAGAGGAATGGCAGGAAGAGGACAGACTATATGCTATAGAAGTGAGAATCCACAATAATAAAGACAGATTGGAAGAGTAATCATTGAATTTTACAGTCTAACAGGCAGATTATTGCAATGCAAATCAAACTGAATGACTTAAAAAAAAAAGAACAAGATGATGGAAGCTAAGAATTATAGGCATTCCAGAAGAAAAGAAGGAAAGCAGCCATAACACTGCTTTCATGGACACAATGGGTGAAATTCTCAGAAGCTAAGAAGGACCTACCATGCTCTTGAAATAGAAACAATCCACAGAATACTCTTTGTAAAAACCTTGCTAGTCAAAACCCTGAAGCACAAAATTTTCAAATTCTAGGACTCTAGAGATAGAATTCTTTAATCAGGGAAGAGAGAAAAGACATTTTCAAAGATCAGATGATGACAATCATCTGATTATTCTTTTGAATCAATGAAATACTAGATAAACAAACCTAACATAGGGGTCCCAGGAAGAACTTAAGAGAGCTACATTTATAAAATTGCTTTCCTAAGATGGTCAACAATTCCTTCTTTCTGCCATAGCTTGAAAACCATCATGCCAGAGACACACTAAGGAATCCTAATTTATACATTCTTCCTTTTCCACTTGTGCATGAATGGAGAAGAGTTGGAGAGGAAGACAAAAGGCTTCCCTTATACTTGTATCTTCTTGTTTTTGAGACTCATTTCTCCTTTATGAACCTCCATTTATTCCATAGAGTCTCCCTTAATGTGCCAAATACTGAAAGATTCCTGTCTTTGGCATAAAAACAAATACATTTAGGTTATAGTCCTAATCCTGATAATAGAAAGTACCATGAAGATGACATAGTTAAGTCTCTTCATTTTATAATAGAAAGGTAAATGACTAAAGCCCCAAATCATTTGCATGATGTACCTGAGTAAACAAAGGAAGCAAATAGCACAAATCAGACATGGTAGAAAAATCTCTGGAAGATGGCCACTTAGAAAGAGCAAAAGTCCAGACCTCTGTGAAAACCCTTCCATATCAATCATAAACAAAGTGCTTCAAGGGGACAGAAAACCAAATCTAACAACAGGACAGAGCTCGGGGTTCCTCCTGCTCAATTCATCTTAAAAGGTATGCAGAGAAGGCTGAATTCTCAGGTTTAAGGAGAAAGAAGAAGGAAGGTCCTAGGACCCTTTCTTCTCATACTGTGCTGAGTCTCTGGAGATTGCTGGAAACTTCTGCCCAGAGGATGGTCTTGCTGCCACAGCTGTGCCAGGCTAAGGGTTCTAACTACAGCTTGCAGGGAGGGAGCTGGAGAAGAGGAGTGTGGAGGGGAGGGTAGCCTAATCACAGCCACTACTCTCCATCTTGGGCCTCCTCCTCTAGAGGTTTTGACCTCAGGACACATTCACCAGGCTTAATCTAGTCTATCAATAGGGCAGATAAGAAGTAAGCCTTCAGAGAGAAGGAAGGCTCAATCTCCAATACCTTTCACTCATCCACTGCCCTAAGAACCTCAATAAGAATCCTGCTGACTTGGATCCCAGAAGAAAGGCTGAAACCATCACAGAATACCTTGATAAGAGGGCAAGAAGCTCAACTCCATTCAGCTTCCACACCTTCACCTACACCTTCAGCTTCTGCTGCCAGCTGGGGAATATCTGATCTCAGGGCTCATTAATACTCTTTCAGCCTAATCTAGTCTATCAGCAAAGCAGAGAAGAAGACCCTTCAGGACAGAATAGCCCAAACCCATAGATCCAGCAAATAATCAGAAGAGTAATATTACAACCAATGACAGGGGGGAAAGAAGGAAAAAACATACGAGTAAAAACAGAAAAAGAAAAAAGAAACTATAATTGACAGCTTCTATTCATGTGATGAACAAAGAGCAAATGGAACAGGAAAGAACCAAGTAACACCAAGAAAATAACACAGAAACCCCAGCAAATTGGACTCAGGCTTTGGAAGAATTCAAAGCACAATTCAAAAAAAAAACAATTATGAAAAGCTGAAAACAAATGGAAAAAGAACTTAAAAAGCAAAATAAGTCATCTGGAAACAGAGGCACATGAACTAAAACAAGGAAATAGTGTCTTGAAAGCCAGAATCAATGAGCTTGAAAGTGATGCAAAGAAAGTAAAAGATGAGCTACAAAGAAAAACAGATAAGAAGAAGATTGACCAAAATGCCAGGGATGAAATTCAGTCTTTAAAAATTAGAATACAACAATCCAACAACTAGAAGCAAATGACTACATAAGACAGCAAGGGTCTATTAAACAAAATCAAAAGAATGAAAAAATTGAGGAAAATATGAAACAACTCATTGATAAAAGTATAGATGTTATATAGTTCCAGAAGAGACAATTTAGGAATTATTGAACTACTGGAAAATCATGACAAAGAAAAAGCCTGGACATCATTCTATAGGAAAGTATCCAAGAAAACTGCACCAACATTCTTGAACAAGAAGAAAAAGTGGAGATTGAAAGAATCCACAGATCACCTCCTGCATTTAATCCCTAGTTGACAGTGTCCAGGAATGTTATAGTCAAATTCAAAAACTACCAGACCAAGGAAAAGATATTATAAGCTGCTAAGAAGAAATCATTCAGATATCATGGAACCACAGTTAGGATAACACAGGGCCTGGATGCATCCACACTGAAGGAACAGAAGGCATGGAATATGATATTCTGGAAAGCAAGGGAACGGGATCTGCAACCAAGAATCAACTACCCAGCAAAATTGACTATATTCTTGCAAAGAATGGTCATTTAACAAAATAGAAGATTCCCAAGTATTCCTAAAGAAAAGACCTGACTTAAGCAGAAAATTTGATGCCCAATACAGAACTCAAGAGCATCACCAAAAGATAATTAAGAAAGGAGGAAAAAATAATTTAAGGGATCCAATTAGTTCAAATGATTTTTATTCCTATAAGAAAAGTTGATATTGGTAATTATTAAAAATTGTTATTTTCATCAGGATAGCAAGAAGAAGTATACTTAGAGGGTACAGAGACAAACTGTATAGGATGATATGTCAAAAATGTATAAAAACTAGGAGTAACAAAGAGGACAATACTAAGAGAAATGGGAAAAGAAATAAAATGGAGTAAATATATGTTGCATAAAGAAGTGCATTGGGTGGCGGTTGGGAGAAGACCAGTACAAAGGAGGGTGAAAGAGGTTGGAGACAGTCTCCAATAAAATGTTAATCATCACAGTGAGAAGAGTCAGAAAGGTTGAAATGGAAGGAAAATCTCCAACTCCAAATTCAATCATCATTATTATCATCATCATTATCACAAAGAACAACATCATCAATATCCACTACAACATCATCAACATCATCACCATCCACAACAATATCATAATTAACATCAATACCTAAGTATCCATCTTTTCCTGGCCCAGGAAAGATTTTTCTTGGGTGACCTAATTTAATTGCATACTATACAGAGTATTGAATGAGAGCCAAAAGACCTAAACTCTAGGTTTGAGTGCCACTATATGTCCTTTGAGAGTAAAAAGAAAGCCTTCTTTTTCTTGGACTCAGTTTTCTCATTTATGTATGAGTGAAATTTACCTGGACTCTGCATTAAATTAATCATTTAAACTAAAGAATAAACCAGGTGTAAACAAGAAAAAAATAAGCTTTCCATTGCAATGTAGCAAAGTTCAGAAAAATCAAAATTCCTGATATAGTTTGGCCCCTTAAGTCCCTTCATGACTAGGGGACTTTGTTCCTTCTCAGTTTGGAGACATTGACTGGGTGAGCACTTTTTCATTTCTACACCTAGGAGCTCCTTGCCAAGGTCCTTTATGCTTAACATGTTCAAATAACACATTGATTCAATGCAAAGAGCACTTAATTAAAATGGAATAAAATATTAAATAACAAGGGAAAAGATCCCATATACAAGCAGGTATGATTTCCCAGAGATTCTACATGTTGTCAGAGGGAAAGAAACATTTCCTGAAAATTTTACCCTGTGCTCCCAACTCAAAGTCTTCTTATAGCTTTTACTATTAAGGGTCATTCATCATTGAAGCTCTATTTTGTTTCTAGCACTTGTTTTCTAGAGGGTTTGGTATTATTTTTTTGGCTGGCATCTATGACTAAGTTGCTTTTCTGCTGAGTTATTGTCATCTACCAGATAGCTTCTTTATTACTTGGGTTACTTCTTCAAAGGGAGTATTATTAGATTTGGGGAAGATTACTATCCCTACAGCCATCTGAGGTCTCTTGTTAAATATGTCCATAGATACACCCATCCAGTAAAGAAAAGAGTCCTTAAATTTAAGATTTTCTTTCTGGAAAGACTCCTTCCACCAATCAAGATTTACTCCCAGCCCTGTTTAATGTGTGGATTGTGGTGAATGTCAATTACTTTTAAACTTCTATAATTTTATCTCCATTCACCCAGCCAATATCTTAGTTAAGACCATGAGTCTCTCTCACCTGTACTATTGAAACAGCCTCCCATTTGTTCTCTAAACCTCAAGTTTCTCTTCTCACCAATCTATGTTCCATTTAGTTGCCATGAATTAGTACTAAATGATTCCAGACCATGTTACTTCCCTACCTAGTAAACTCTTATTGTCTCTCTCTTGCCTCTATGCTTAAAAATATTCCTTTAGTTTCCTTTGTGAGGGAAAGTCTTTCACAATGCAGTTCCATTCTTCTTTTCCAGATTCATTTCTCCTTCAGGTACTCTATATTCTAGTAAACTGATTTGGTTCTTGTTCTCCATATACACCATCCCTTTTCTTGGCCATCTCATAAACTTTAAGTAGAATACATTTCTGCATCACTTCTACTTTTTGATATCCATAACTCCCCTCAAAGTTCAATTGCATCCTCTGGAAGAAAAAAATATCTATAAAAAGATAGAACTAGTGCTACCTCTGTAAAAGCAGTTTTGCTCATATTTCATATTTAATTTTCTACATGTGTGTTCTTTAGTAAAATATCAGTGCCAAAGTGAAAATTTGTTTTCCTTAATAAAGACAATTTTAAAAAGAAAATAAAAGAAAAGAAAAAGCTCTGGATCTGGAAGGAAATACAATCGAATAATCCAATAAACATAGATTAAGCACTTGCTCTATGCTGGTTACTGTGCTAAGCACTGAGGATGCAATTAATGAAGTGCAGTTCCTGTCCTTAATCAATCAAATTTATAATCTAATGAGGTGGGAGGAGAGACTACACATAAAAGAGATAGGGAAAAATAGGGAGCTCCCAGTTCCAAAGTTGGAAATGCAACCAGGCAGACCAACAGGTTCAGGGTGAAGATCTTCAGCCCTCCAATGAGAGAGGAGAGGGTGTCCGTCACAGCCCGAGTTCCCAGCATGGAGAAGAAATTAGAGGTAATGGGCTTACTCTTGGAGGGGCATCTTGTTTTATAGAATTAAAGCCAAAGAGAGCAATAGATGCAAAGTAGATTGGAAAAAAAAAGACTTGAATCTTAGTTCTATTTGCTAGCTATATAATCTATTCTACTTCCACTGGAGTCTCTGACCCTGTTTCCTTATTTGGAAAATGAGGGGAATGCACTAAGTGATACTTAAAAATTCCTTCTAGCTTCTAACTCTGTGATTTTGTAACTATTCTTCTGTGACTAATCAACTTACCTGTAAAAATGCATTCTTCCCTCTTACCATTTCTCAATCAGTATTCTTTCTCTCCATTAAAATCTAAGCCCCTTGAGAGTAGGGGCTATTGTATTTGAGATATTTGCATCCTCAGTGTTTGGCACTATATAAATTAATATAAATTAATAAATTATATAGTTAAACACTATATAAATGATTTTCATTCATTCATTCATTTATTGATTAATTCATTCCTAAACTAAAACTGTCTCCATTCCAACATCCTATCTCAATGTGAATTGACTTATTTGAAAACTAAATAGACCCTGTACTATCCACAAACCCAGAAACTACCAATGGTTTTAATCAATACCGTTTATTTGGTAGCTATAAGAAGACACACTCTTGGAGAATTCTGGATCTTTCCCAAATGAGAAATTTTCTTCATAAGTAACAATAATAATAGCAGAGTAGAACTATACAAAATACTTTACCTATCTTATTCACTTGATTCTCATGAGACTCTTAGGTCACTAATATATATTAAACAATTAATGAAAACAATCAAGGTCAAGAGAAATTAAGAGCACTCTTTATAATCCCATATAAAATAAATAATCCTGCTACACCATGGTGGGTCAGGCAACTAATTGTGCCTAATTCTGAGTTAGTTTTTTTCAAAAACGACCTCTATTAATCAGATGACCTCCAAAAGAGTGCAAGGAAGATAGTGAAGTGTCTCCTGATGTTATCACTTAATAATTGGTTTAAGGAACTTAGCCTTCTGAGCATGGGGAGAAGACTTAAGAAACATATCAAAACACTACTCAAGTATGAGAAAGTCAAAAATGAGGAAGAGATATTAGCTTTGTTTTCTTTTATCCCAGAAGAGAAAATGAGCAGCAATGTGTAGAAGATTCAGAGAAGTAGATTTGGACCACATATAAGATGATGGGCAGTGGCCTGGAAGGTAGAGAAGGAGGAGGTAAAAAATCTATCTAAAAGCTCTTCTTTGCTGAAATTCAATGTACTACTGAGGAAGATCCTGAGCTCATTGGAGGTATTATAGCTAAACTGAATGACCCCTTGTTGGATAAAACATATAAGGAATTTTTACGTAGTTTGGTGGAAAGTGCCATGAGAATGTCCCTTTTGATTCCCAGATTCAGTACAATGGCAAAGGTAGGATTCGAATCCATGTCTCTTCACATTATTTAGTGTTATTTACATTATTCTATAATCTTTTCTGTGTCTTAAAGAATAAGATTTAGTTCATTATAACCATGGGAATAAGCCTGGAGAGGTGGGAACCACAAAGTTGCTAGAAAAATGGTTGCATAGCTCATTCCCCTTTACAAGGGCTGTTTATGTAAAAGGCATAGGGGAAAGAGAATTGAAATTGCAGATGAGAAAGCCAGATTTCAAAATCTGTTTTAAATCTAGGGTGTGTGGAGCTGAAAAGTACTTTAAACTCTCTTAGTCTTGTTTTCTTCATCTCATCTATAAAATGGGAATAATAATAACACCTCTCACAAGGTTATTGTGAAGATCAAATGATCTAATATATGCATTTTTTAAAACAAAGTTATGTGAATGCTAGCTACAGTGATAAAAGTCAAATGAAAGTGATCTCTTTTCTCAAAATTCCCTAACTTCATCAGGAAATTATTGAAATTCTTTAACCTCTGCCCTTTTAGTTCATTTTTATGCATAAAATTCCTCCTTTTTCTATTTTAGTCTTTTTTCCTCTGGTTCTCTAGTGGAAACAGAAAAGAGTTGACCAGCACAGCCTCTTTTAATAGTCTTTTCTACACTTCATCATTAAATAATTCTTCAGGATTCCCATTTCAAAGCTATCATATGCTACTTTTCTTGTAAAAAAATAGTTCTTAAACTCAGTTCCATTTTCTAGCCCTTTAAATATAGCCATTAATCTCTAAATCCTCAACAGCTTCATTACAATCCTTAGAAATCTGCCTCCCAAAAGCTGCTCAGAAAGATCTTACTCATGGCTAAAACAGATCTCTCTCCTCCCAATAGACTGGACTATGGGTATGATATGAAGCATATATTCTTAGGTAGGGCCACTGTGTTGATTATTATTGTTTGTCTAGACATCTTTGTTAAAATGGAGAGTACAACTGGTAAGGAACTGGATAGAGTGAGTCCCTGGGAAGTTTCACTGAAACTAAAAGGGAAAAGAATTTCAAGGAATTTTATAGAAGAAAAAAAACATACTTAGTTCAGTACAACAAAGACATGGTGGATTGTGATCTATTTGTGTATTATTTAATCTTTGGAAAATAAATTCTTTGCTTCTATTAGACTATAAATTACTTAATGACTCACTTAATTTCAATATAGTCAGGCTCCCATATCTCTAGGGGGTATTTTCCAAGACCTACCATGGATGGCTGAAATCATGCATTTAAGGAAACACCTACTGATTCCATATATATTGTTATTTTCTTGCATGTACCTCGGTAGGATAAATTTTATTGATAAATCAAACATACAGTAGCAAGACATTAAAACACTAAATACAGAAATGATGAAGTACATTATATATTATTACACAGGTATTATATTGTAGTCCCCTCTGATTAATGGGGGATACTTTCTAAGCTCCCCCCATCCCAGTGGATGCCTGAAACTGGAGACAGCTCTTGTTTTAACTTTTAACACGTATGTTGACTCTTCTTTGCAGTACTATAGTTTGTTTCTCTGCTTCTGCCCTTGTAATGCTTCATTGCCTCCTGCCTACCCAAAAAAGTCCCTAAAAAAACCCTCCAATCAAAGCAAAATAACTTACCCATGGAGAGATGACACCTTGGCAGACAGCTCCCTGGAGTAGCTCTCTGGAGAAGAGGAAAATCTCCAGTAACTCCAGAAACCTAAAGGTACCTGTCCTTAGTTAAGAGCTGGAATTTTTCATGGTCTTTTCATGTAAATTTCAATCTTTCAAAGATCCAACCAATACTTTAAGTGATTTTTTTCTTGGTGTGGGCACACTCTTTTCTGATGCAGGTTGTAGTACTTAGTGTGAAAGTGGATGGTCTTTGCGAGTTAATGTGACTTTAAAAATTAATCCGTTGTAGCCAAAATGGTAGTGAGTACACTAAGCTTTTTTAGATTGGTTATTAGGGGATGGATGTATAACACATCACTATAACTATACTTTAAGCTTTTTGGTCTTAATAGAACTTTTTTAAACATTCTTCAGAACCATAAGGAATTCTACTTGAGAGGAAGATATCAGAGTAGGAATTTTAATAATATTCACATCTCAAAAATCTGTTACTATTTGTAAAATGATGAGGAGTATGGTAGGGAAAATCTGTATGTGAATAAAAATGCAGCTGTCTGAATTGCTTTTAAAATGGCCAAATCCTAGTAAGTTAAACTTGGTAGCAATACATCAGGAACCCCAAACTAAAGAAAAGCAGTTTAAAAATTTTAAAGAATATCAGGAGAGTTACGTGAGTAAAAAGTATAAACCAGGTAGATTATACATTGGATAGAATATGGTCTTAAAGTCAGGAATACATGAGTTCATATTTGGGCTTGTAAAATTAATATTTCTGTGACCCTAAATGAGTCATTTAACCTCTTTCTACCTTAATTTTTTCATTTATAAAATACTAATAAAAATTCCACCTAGGTTACAGGATTGTGGTGAGAATCAGATGAAATGGCATTTCTAAAGGTCTTTGATACTTACTATTACTTACTATTATTATTTATTATTATTACTTAGTGAAATACACTTAATATTATTATTTATTATTATTACTTAGTGAAAGTTAATGATGGCAATTCATGTCCTCCATAGTCAGCCATGTAATACCAATATAATTCAAAATGGTGTCCAACATAGGATCATGTAATTCTATATCAGGAGCACAAAGGGACTTCAAATGCATTCTAATACAATCTCTTCATACAGGTTACAAGTATTAGAAGCAGGATTGGAACCTAGATCTTCTGATTATGGAGTCAGTGTTTTTCCCACTACAACATACTACATGTAAGTTTGAACATCCCAGTCCTTGTAGAGGATGTATAGAGGAAGGATTTGTACAAGAATTGGGAAGGATGAGCAAATACAGATTACCTGCCATCTGCCTTGTTGAAAACAAAATCCACACTGAGTCAATTGCAGATCTAATGAAGAATTGTGCACACACTGTGTGTTGCATGTGTACATTATATTGCGTTTCTTGCCTTCTGCTTCTTCTTGCACATCTAGTATCTCAAATGTTAAGTAGATAATAAAATTGTGTTTTATGATAATAAAAGATCTTACACAGAAATCTTCCTTTGTGACAAGACTAAATAGAATAGATGATGATATATAAAAATGGGAATGTGATGAGCTCTGCCTCAGATGGGAGCTGGGAAAGGTTGGTTCCAATCCCTCTACCTCAGCCCAAGAAAGCGCCTTTTCTTTTTTTGACTTCATATTTTCTTCTTCCATTAAAAATGCTGCATACTATGATTATTATTTATTATTATTGATTATTATTATTGATTTTATTTGTCTATTTAGACTCTTACACACTTGAAACCTTGGTGTTGCATATTAAATATTACAGGTTTTATTTCTCTACTAATGAAGAAAAAAAACACTTTTATCAATGGCAAATGACTTCTCTCTCTTCATAACTTCTGTAATTAAAGGCTATTTTCTTATTTTCATGCTATATGCCCACTCACTGTATTATGGACATTTCTTTTTTGCTTTCTGTCTTATCAACTATGCCCAGGCCTTGTAGTTAATGTCTAGGTACCACGTGGCTTTGAAGCATGTCATCCATTTAAAATATTGTGTGAGCAAAACTACCCATATTGCCTCCAGAAATATGTGCCATCTACAGCTCACTATATTCTAGCTATCACAATCAATATCTCAGCAAAAAGAACTCAGCATGCAGGAATTCTCTGACTTCTTATGCACCATTTTAAGGTTTCATTTCATTTCCTCTATCAGCTTCAGTTATCCATTCCAAGAATACTTGGGTGCTTAAATTTAAGTAATTAGTAAATGACATAATGGGAATATTCATTGCAAATGAACTAATATTAATATAATTTTTGTTTCTAAATTCCCAAACCATTCTGATTATGTTTTTCATTAAGCCCTTTGTAGGTTTTTAATAGAGCAACTAAGTGGCATAGTGTATAGAGTCCTGGGGCTGGAGTCAGAAATATTCAGTTTCTTAAGTTCAAATCCACCATCAGATACTTTCTAGCTATGTTAACCTGGGCAAGTCATTTTACTCTTTTTGTATCCATTTCCTCATTTGGATTTAGAGAGGGAAAGGAGCTGAAGAAGGAAATGGCAAACCACTCCAATATCTGTGCCAAGAAAAGGCCAAATTGGATTATCAAGAGTGAGACAAGCCTGTGACAACATGGCTTTTTAATTAATTAGATAGTCTTGATTTTAGCTTTAAAAATTAAAACAGAGGCAGGAAAAGCTAGATAGCCCAGTGGCCCAGTGGCAAGCCTGGATTCTAGAGATCCTCAGTTCAAATTTGGCCTCAAACATTTCCTAGATATATGACTCCGGACAAGTCATTTAATCCCAATTGCCTATCCCTTACTGTCCATCTCCCACAGAATCCATACTTACTATTGATTCTAAGACAGAAGGGAAGAGTTTAAAAAAAAATTGGTACTGTGATGTATCAGAAAGATCTTGATGTCAGGATGTGCTAGATATAAACCTTCATTCTGACACATTACCTGTTTAATAATGGGCAAGTCACTTAACTCCTTAGTTCACCCAAGCAATGACTTTTGTGGACTTGAATCATTGGGAAAAGTGCCTGTCAAGCTCCTTCCACTGAAGAAATTTACAAGAAATTATACAGTGTCTGGACAACATCCTATGGGCAATGGGAAAGCAGTTCAAAAGAAATGTCACATAATTCAATAAAGAGTATTGTGAAAACCAACCAACAAAAAAAAAGAACATTTTAAAACAAGAAGCTCAAAATAACTAGAATTTTTAAGTTTCTCAAAAACTAGGCTACCATCTTTATTTCTGTATGTTTTTATTTAATCTCTTCCATTGACTGATCACTTTCACTGATTAACCAGTAACAAAAAATGTTGATGATGACTAATTTGTTTAATATTCCATAATACTGGACCCACTTCCACACTTTTTTCTCATTATTTCCCTTGAGATTATTGACCTTTTGTTTCTCAAGATAAAATTCATTTTTTATGGCTAGGTAAAATCCTTGTATGGTAGTTTGATTTGTATCGCAATAAAAAGAAAATTAATTTAAATTATATTGATATTTTGTTTATGTATGCATTGCCTCTTCCTTTATATTCTGCCTCCAATTATTTACTCTTCTATTTCTGCTGAGTTCTTTACAGTTATAACCAGATTTTGCTGTTTGTACCTAGAAAAGGAAGCTTCTAGATATTTATATATTTTGCATTTATTTTAATAAAAATTACCTTTTTGTCTCTGCTATGTTTTTGACAATAGTAAGGAAATATCTATGTGTTGCATTATTTTATATTGTTTTAAAATATTAATGGGGATTATATGTTTTCAGAAGTTTCTTAGAGATATATTGATATATTCATATTATTTTGTTATTCTTGTTATTAATGTTGACATTGCATTTCCATCACATTGTCCATATTAATGTGGGTAGGAATACTGTTTTGGTGCATTTCATATGAAAAAGGGCCCTTCATATTAGATCACAATAATGATAATAGTTTAAATGACATAGATAATTTTAATGATATGTTTTATATTATGATATAAAACATTTAACTTATTTGTAATATTACCTGGTGCCAAACTACATAAGATACTCATACACAAAGGAATGAATATGATGTTACACTGAAATGTTTCATGTGGATCAGCATTAGGCTTATTTTCCTTGGGTTATCATTTATTTAGAGATTTAAGTCTTTTTCCTCTTAGCTATAGATAAACAAAAAAAAATTAGTGGATAGATAGCCAGATTTTTGCTCATGAAAGTCTAGGTTCAAATCCTGTCTCAGAATCTGATTATACACCTCAGACCAAGAAATTAAAATTTTCTTAATCTCTCTTGTGTCCTCTGCCAATTAGAGATAATAATCATAACTATTTCATCAAATTGAAATGAAGATTAAATGAGATAAAATGAAAAAAATTGTATAATTTAAAAACTGTAAATTATTGTTATTTTTATTATTTTAAAGTAAAAAAATATATTTTTAAAATAAAATTCAATTAGAAATGGTCTTGGTTTAAATTGCTATCCAGCTGCTATCTTTTAGCACAGGTGGCTAAAGTAATTTTTTTTTTTGCATTGGAATCAATCGTATTGTCATCTGAGGCTCACCAAAAACATATTAGAGAGGCAGCTAGATAGTTATAGAGAGCCAGGCCTGGAGAAAGGAGACACTGGGTTCAAATAAGGCCTCAGACATTTCCTAGTTGTATGACTCTGGGCATCCACTTAAACCCAATTGCCTAGACTTTCCTGCTCTTCTTCCTTGAACCTAAATACACCATATTGATTCTAAGACAGAACATAGGGGCTTAAAAAAACATATTGGGTCCAATTCTAGTAGCTGATAGGATTATGGAAATGTTTAATATATCTTGTTGCAACATGGCTTTGCTCCCACAGCCTCTGCTTAGTCTCTGAATTATGACATTTTGATTCCATTTGCCATAGAGATTATTTGTATTTGTAGGGTGACTTTTACTAAAATGTTGTTCTTGAATTTTGGTTTGTTGCTATTATTGTTGTTTTCTTCAAACGGTTCAATATTATACTCAAGAGATGATGGGATACTGTTTTGTCTGTAATAATAATTCATTTCCAATGCAATTTACTGTTTGAATTCTCTAGGATACTTTGATATATGTATTTGATGGAAAAGGAATTTTTTCTGTACATTTATGCAAGATAAGAAACTAATTGCTTTTTTAGAGTGACCACAGCATTGGAACAAACACTTGGAGGCTCACCAAAAATCAAAAACAAAAACAAAAAAGAAGAAAAAAAATCAATTTGGCATCATGTATTATGTAAGTATAGATCAAAATAACTAATTACAAATAATTAAGTGTATTTGTGCATTAGATCACTTAGAGCTTCATATGCTTTTATGGAAAAAAAGGAAACCAAAGATCTGTACAATTTTCACATTGCAGAATAGAACATCAACTATTAAGCTGTTTGGGAAAGGTTATGGACTGAAAAAGGTAATTCTTATTCAACATTATTATGTGGTATTCAATTGATTCCATTTGTTTCAGTCCACAGCCTCAGAATCATAGATGATTAATCTCTTTTCTCAGAAAACCACTGTTAGCATTAGAAAATAATTTATGAGTTTATAGGCATGTCATGAACAGAATAAAGAAGGACTAGGGAACATAGAAAAGCCTGATTTATTTACTGAGAGTGTCTTTGGTTTCTATGTGGTAACTATAAATGTAAGAAGTGGTATTTATTAGTCCTCATTCGTCCTCTTGAGATGTAGGAGAGAATTAGTTATGAGCCCATATTAGCCAGTCAAGTTCTTCTTCCTTCTCTCCTCTCTCAAGGAATATTGGTCTGGTTAGTAAAACACATGTGACTGTGGAACTTCCTAGAAAGCAAACAAGATTTACTTGCCGATACTAGGATTCATACGTTACATTTCTGAAGATATCGTAGAATAAAAAAGGGAGCAGGGAGCTTGCCATGTTCTCTTTATACTCATCAGATATTGCAGCAATGGCAGCCCTTGGACCTTTTGAATCAATCTAGAAAAAGGACATGACCGGTCAGTTTTCTCTCCTTCCAAGATTAGGGCTTGAAAAGGAACAGAAATTGCATTTGCATTGATCTACGGATGGATGGAGATCTTACTGATGTGGGCATCTCCTGAGAAATGTAGATTGTAGCTCATCTGTTTCTGCCCACCCTTTGCAACTTTGTTCCACAGTGCATTTCTCTAATGTTTCATTGTGTCATTAGGGTGACCCCAAGTTCTCAAAGTATATGTCAATGGGGAACAGGTTCTGGAAGGTTCTACAGTGCTGGAAGGGCAGCTAGGCAGTACAGTAGATAGAATGCCAGTACTGGTGCCTGGGAAGCATCATCTTCCTGAGTTCAAACTTGGTTTCAGATATTTATTAGCAGAATGTCCCTGGGTAAGTAATTTACTCCTGTTTGCCTCAGTTTACTCATTTATAAAATGAACTGGAGAAGAAATTAGCAATCCACTCTAGTATCTTTGCCAAGAAAACCTCACAAGGGGTCATGAAGAATCAGACATGATGGAAATGACTGAATAACAACAATACCATATTGGAAATATTTGGACTACCTTGCCTGTAGCAGATCATTTGTATTTCCAAACTACATGCCTATCAATGGATGGAACAGGTCCTTATCAATAGAATGAATATTTGGTAATGAACCCTGTGACCATGGCAAGAAAATAAAAATGCAAAATGGCCCCATTCATTTATAATCTTGTGAAACTTCTGCAGTGACAGAAAGGTATCCTTATGTCTCCCATATTGTTTCCCTTTTTGATAAATAATGAAAGAGATTAATTCTACAATATGCAGTCAGTCCAGTGTTAATGTAGTACAATTCACAGAGCGAGTGTGATGCAGTGGATAGGAAACTTGTTCTTGCAGCCAGGAGGATTTGGGTTCAAATCCCATATCTGATATATGCTAGCTATGCAGCGATTGGTGATCATTCCACCACCCAGTGTCCTAGGCAACTCATGACTATAAGATACAAAGAGAATGCTGAATTAAATTGCTAGAAGGAATTCCTTATATTGATGAAATAATAGGTCCAGCCTATGTTCCTCAATATAATTCCTTCGAAGTTGATTAAAACACTGTGTGATAACGTAACAAATGCTGATTTTGGTTAAGGATATTCCCTACATTTTAGCTGTCTAAGGAGATTCCAAAGGACTATATTTGGAGGCATTTCATATATGAATGCATGTGCTTGTGTACACACACACACACAAATACACACATCATGTTAACCTAGTTTCTGTTTTAATTATAATTATAATTTCCACATATACAAACACACAAATTCTTCTCTCCTACTTCAAACTTTTGTTTCTTCTTTTTTTCTAGGGTCAAAAATTACCTATATTATCCATTTTCCACATGTGTTTAAAAGCAGCTGTCCTGGAATCCCTAAATTTCCTATGTTAAAGATGAATGAGGCTAAAATGTGAATGGCCTCAAAGGTGTTACCTAGTTCTGGATCTATGATCCTATCATCTCTGATCTGTTACCTATTATTATATTACACTTAAGAGCTGTCTACACAGAGTGCTTAGACTCATGGAATACAATCCATAAGGGATAGTTCAGGAAAGCAGGAAAGTTAATGATCAAATGATAAGAATTGTGAGTAGGAGGGAGAGGGAAGAGAGGCATAATAGCTCTCATGTGGAAGGGATATTCTGGGAAGCTCCAGATGGCAGAACTAAGTCTGACAGGTGGCATTTACCAGCAGGCAGATTTCTACTCAATATGACAAAGAATTTTTTACCAACAACAAAAAAAGCCATTCAAAAGGTGAATATTTGCCTGGTGAGGTAGTGAGCTCCTCTTGTCACTCCCAGTATCCAAATCAAAATCAAATAGCTGGATGTCAGGAATATTTAAGCCCTCAGTGGGAAGTGGCAATTGATGACTTGAAAGATCTAATATTTTGTGATTTTATGATTTATAGCAAAACAAAAGGAACGATTAACCAATACCTCTAAGTTTAGCCATGAAGACTGTTAAATAAATAATGACATGTAAAACATGTGTCCTAGACAGGGGCTTAATTATTCAAACTGGGGGGGGGGCTATATGAATATAACTAATTCCTCTATGCTCTCCAGTCGCTCTTCTGCCATTCCAAGTCACACCTTCCTACCTTTCAAGATTGGAATTAAGATCCTGCTCTTTTCAGAGGCATTTCTCAAGTGCCAAAGATCAAACTGAACTCAACATTTTTAAAAATTTTAGTTATATCTGAGGTATTTGATCTGCTATAGTCAAACTCATCTAAGAACTATAACAATAATTATGATCATAATGATAACACGAATAATAAATTACATTTAGAGCTTTGAGATTCTGAGAAAGACATCTCACAACTCTACAAGGTTGATAATACAAGCACTTATACCCATTTTGTAGATGATGAAACTGACATTAGTTGAGAATAAGTGACCCACCCAGGGACACTCAGTTTGTAAAGACTGATTTGAAACCTATTTTCCACTTGCCTCTGAGGTCATTTTAAACTCTAAAATTCTGGTCAATTATTCAGAAGTGGTTTCTCTATTCAGCTGAGGCTTCTCTTGCTTCTAAGTCTAACATTGTTTCCAAAACACCATATTTCCTCTCTTACTATCTATCATATTGCATCTGGCACTTAATCATATATTATACTCTCTTTATTTCTAACAAATTTTATTTTCTCCCACTAGATCACAGTCTCATTAATGATAAATAATATGTAATACACATTAATAATATTACACATCTAAAATAATTATATGTCACACTTTGTGTTATGAAATATATAAGCATATATTATTAGCATTATAATATTTAATGACAATATATAAGGTACAAGTATTTATGTATAGAGTACATAATCATAGAATCACATAACAGGACAAGACTTCAGAGTTCATCTAGTACAATGTCCAGGTAGCCAGTACTCTCTACTATTGCTTACCTACTTACTCATCAAGGTATTGTTAAAGCAGTGAGCTAATAGGATAAAGCTCTTTGGATGTGGTGTCCAGACAGAACTCCAACTCTTGCTAAATCTTTGACATTGGGTAATCAATTCATCAATCAAAAAATGCAATGTGTGAACTGGGGATGGAGAGAGAGAGAGAGAGAGAGAGAGAGAGAGAGAGAGAGAGAGAGAGAGAGAGAGAGAGAGAGAGAGAGAGAGAGAGAGAGAAAACT
>NC_058132.1:664894190-664933023 GCF_016433145.1 Gracilinanus agilis | reverse complement strand
TCCTTCCTTCTTTCCTTCCTTCCTTCCTTCCTTCCTTCCTTCCTTCCTTCCTTCCTTCCTTCCTTCCTTCCTTCCTTTCTTTTGTGGGAGGTTGCAGGGGAAAAGAATTTTAATAAAAATAATAAGTTTCTACCACTAACTATGAAGATGCATATTTATATGAAATTGTATTTTTCTGTGGGGGTATACATATATAATTTATTATACTGAGCTTTGTTACCTCTTTAGTTATAGCTAAATAAAAGCAGAAAAGACAAAGCTTGAATGAAAGATAGATCCCTAGAAATAACTGACTGGCTTCCCCAGAGGTCCTCAGCTGACAGTCTGTGAATCACTTGTGTACAGTATAAACTTCTGCATTATAGTCCCTTATTAATGTCAGGAATTTGGCACTCCTTCTCGTCTTGCCTCTCACCACTATTATCTTCCGCTTAAATTAGACTCCTATCATCTAATTCCAATTGAGGTGGCAATCTTTTAATGACCAAGGTTTTGATCAGGTGCTCTGGGGGTGTCCAAATTTTCATATTCATTTAATGAAACAAGTTCTATGTAGCTGCAGCGATGTCCCATGTGGGAACTGTTTTCTGCATATTTTGGGTCTGAATCATCAGTGCATCCACTCATTTAAGTGGAAAGCACAGATTTTTTGCAAATGAAATTCAAGCTTTTGCCATTAAGAAATGTAATGGCTGGGCAGTGGTGGGTCAGTAATGAGCCATTAGTGACTTAGGTGAAGCGAAAATAAATGACTCTACAATTATAAATGGTCTTGCAGTACACACAAAATCTGCAAACACCAAATGGCAATGGAAATCCAGGTGCCAAGATTTTTCTATGCACTTGAAAACTCAGCTAAAGAATACAAACAATTGAGCCCAAGCAACAAAATACCTGACCACATGCACACATTTCAAGCCCTCATTAAAATCAGGCCACTAGGGTCAGAGCAAGAACAGTGTAAATAGTTACACAAATTATGTTGCATACTGATCATTTTCTGCTTCCCTCAAAACCCCATGCAGACTCAAGCTGGCCAGATAGTGGCTGTCATTGTGAAAAACGGGGTAAGAAAAATAAGTCTTTTCTCTTTTGTGAAACTTTGAGTCCACTTCAACACTCAGGGTGAAGATAGTGATGGATTTGAGGTCAGAAGCCTTGGGATAAGCTTTATCATTTCCTACCTTTGTGACCTTCTATGATTCATGTCATGCCTCAATTTATTAAGTACCTGCAATATCTGCAATATTGTAGGTACTGTGCTAAGCCATAGGAATATAAAAGCAGAAAAAGAGACAGCCTATTCCCTCAAGTAGCTTGAAATCTAATGGAGGAAGACAACCCATGAAGAAGACCAAGGTCGGAGAGTGGAGCATAGGCTCTTGTGTTTGTAAAATGTTGTTCAGTCATTCCCACTCTCTTACTGATATTCAATCTCAATCTATTGGTTACTTCTCTGCTGCCAACAAACACATCCATGTCTTCCTTCTCATCAAAAAGCCCTCCTTGATTCATCCATTTCTGCTCTATATTTTTCCTTTCATAGCCAAATGCCTTAAGAAAATATTGTATGATCGGTGCCTCCAGTTTCTTTCCTCATACTCTCTTACCTCTCTGCAGTATGATTATTTTTTTAAACCCTTACCTTTCATCTTGGAGTCAATACTGTGTATTGGCTCCAAGGCAGAAGAGCGGTAAGGGTGGGCAATGGGAATAAAGTGACTTGCCCAGGGTCACACAGCTGGGAAGTGTCTGAGGCCAGATATGAACCTAGGACCTCTCGTCTCTAGGCCTGGTTCTCAATCCACTACCCAGCTGGCCCCTCTGCAGTATGATTTTTGACTTTATCATTCATCAGAAACTATTCTTTTGTAAATTGGCAATGATTTTTTAAAAGCCCTCACCTCTGCCTTAGAATCAATACTGTATATTGGTTCTAAGACAGAAGAGCAGTAAGAGATAGGTAGTGGTGGTGAAGTGACTTGCCCTGGGTCACCTATCTATGAAATGTCTGAGGCCAGATTTGAAACCAGGAATTCCTATCTCTGGGTCTGCCACTTAGTCAACTGAGTCACTTAGTTGTCTCTGACAAAGATTTCCTACTACTAATGGCCTTAGATAGTAGCTAGGTGTCTCAGGAGACTGAGAATCATCTTCTTTCCATAGTATTGATTTTAAGAAAGAAGGTAAAGGTTTGAAAAAAAACAATACTGTCCTTAAAAATCCTCTTCAATCTTGACTTCTCTACCACTTTCTATACTGCTGATCTCTCTTTTATCCTTGATACTCCCTTCTCTGTAGGTTTTCATGACACTATGCTCTCTTGCTTATTCTCTTACCTGGCTGACTACTTTCTGTCCATCTTTTTTAGAGGATTTTCAATCAGATCAAACCTGCTAATTGAGAGGGTCCCCCAGTGCTCTGTCCTGGGCATTCTCTTCTTCCTCTAGGTTATTTTGCTTGACAATCTTATCTGTTGTTATTATGGTTATAATGATTACTTTTATGCTGACGACCTTAATTTTTTTTTATCCAGTCCAAACACTTCTTTTGACATACAGTCTTATGTCTTCAATTACCTCTCAGAAATTTCAAACATTATGTTTCATAACTATCTTAAGCGCAAGAGAGCCAAGACTTAACTCAGTTTCCCCAAAAACCCTTTGTATTATGGCTAAGGGTACCATACTGATCTTATTCATTCAAGTTCCACTTTAATAGTCATATTCTATTCCTCACTCTTTCTCATCTCTGAAACCAATTTCTTACAAAATCTTGTCCATATTGCCATTGTAACATCTCTGATATACTTCCCCTTCCCACATCTGACCCTGCCATCAAACATGATATAGGCTTTCATCACCTCATTCCTGGACTATTGCAACAACCTTCAAGTTGGTCTCCCTTTCATGAGTCTCTCCTTATTCCATTTCATTCTGATCTCAGCTGTCAAATGGATCTTACTAAAAAAAAAACACTCTCACCATTCCACCCCCTCAATTTCTACTCACTCTGATCTGTCTTCAATTCTACATTTAAAAGGATCATAGCCATATCACCTCCCTATTTGATAAAATGCAGAGGCTCCTCATTATCTCTAGGATCATATATAAACCCCTATTTGGCTTTTAAAGTGTATCATAATATAATAGTTTCCTGTGTTTCCAGCCTTCTTTTATTCACTTCCCCTTTCCACCATGGACTCTGCTGTCCAGCGATACTGGCTTTCTTGTATTCCTCTAAGACAATATTATATCTCCTGACTTATTATTTTCACTGACTCTGGCCCACTCTTTATTCCTAGAAGTCTCTACTTTCTCTTTTCCTTTTCCCAAATTCCTTGAATTCCTTCAAGATTTGATTAAATTCTGTCTTCTGAAAGAATAATTTCCAAGTAGAAATTACTTGGCAGAAAAAAATTTGGAAATTGAAGGGATGCTTATCATTTGGGGAATGGCCAAACAAATTGTGGCATATTATCACGATGGAGTACTATTGTGATATAAGAAAGGACAAGAACGTTTCAAAACAAACAAACAAACAAAAACAAAACAAGACCTGTTTGAACTAATGCAAAGGGATATGAGAAGAACCATTTGGTCATTGGCACAGTAACAGCAATTTCATAATCATGATCAACTGTAAAAGGCTTGACTACTAAAATCAATACAATGATCTAAGATAATTCCAAAGTACTCAGGATGAAAAAAAATGTTATTCACTTCTCCAGAGAGAGAAGTATTAGACAATTGAAGTTTAAATTGAAGTATAATTTTCTCTTTTATTTTTCAAATATGGCTAATATGGGGGCAGCTGGGGAGCTCAGTGGATTGAGAGTCAGGCCTAGAGATGGGAGGTCCTAGGTTCAAATCCGGCCTTGGACACTTTCCAGCTGTGTGACCCTGGGCAAGTCACTTGACCCCCATTGCCCACCCTTACCACTCTTCCACCTAGGAGCCAATACACAGAAGTTAAGTGTTTAAAAAAATATGGCTAATACGGATTTGTTTGCATGTTTTCACATATATAATTGATGCTGTATTGCTTACTTTTTCAGTGGGTGAGGGAGGGATGGATTGGAGTGACAGAATTTGGCATTTCAATTTTGAAAAGAAAAAAGTTAATAATAAATAATAAAATCAGATGTTAAAACAGAAAAAGAAAACAAAAAATAATTGCTAAATCTTTCTTAATCTTAGTGCCTTTCCTCTACAATTACATTCAATGTACCCTTTATATATCTTTTTTATAGACAGTTGTTTATGCTGTTTTCCCCCCCATTGGACTATGAATTTCTTCAGGGCAGACTATTTCTGCATTTTTTTGGTATTCCTAGTACATAGCATATTGACTGGTTTATAATAAATGTGTGATAGATGGCTTATTGTTTTCTGCAGACCTTACAAAATGCTATGTAAATATTAGCCATTGACATCTTCGTCATCATCATCATCATCATCATCATCATCATCATCATCATCATCAATCTCATTTCATTAGGTAAGCTAACTCATTGACCAATTTCACAAGAATGATGTCACAAACAAAAAAATACATCCTTTGAATTCCCTGTGGTTAAGAACCCAGCAATCTTACTATATTGTACAACAGGAGAGCTATAAGGGGGAAATGGATTGAGGTCCTATAATAACTCCTAGAATTGGAGTCAGAAAGAGTCCAGTTTTAAATTCTGACCCTTCTTCCCTAGGGTTCCCTGAGCCATTTATGTAAGTCCCTGAGGATGTTTTTTTGTCAGTTATTCCTGTTGTTTGTTTGTGTTTAATTCTGTCTCTAATCTCATTATCTGTACTCATTACCTATACTTTTAGAGAGCTATCAAAGTCTGGGCCAAGATGCTGAGAGAGTCAGTGATTTTTCCATGTGTCAGAAAGAGGACTCAAACTAGTGGCTTCATAACTCTCTGTCTCTCTTCATATACTACACTGTTTCCCCTCAATTTCTAAAATGAGGATAATAGTTATATTACCTACTAGAGACATTTGGGAGGAAACCATTTTGCAATCCTCTCATTGCTAGGAATGTAAACTATTAGAGAAGATTAAATCTCTAATAGTCTCAAGGTTGTAATGAAAAAAAGATGTTTAGTAAAATGGAAATCTGTAAATGTGAGCTATTATTAAAATGAGATAGGCAATTTAGTCATGTATTTAGAAGGGAAAGCAGAGCCCTACTCCAATGCCCACCCATAACAGAGGAGAAAACTGAGGGCCAGAGGTTAAATGATGAGTCAGCCAATCAACAACCATTTATTGGTAAAGAAGAAAGAGAAAGAGAAGAAGGAGAAAGAGGAGGAAAATGAAGAGGAGGAGGAGGAGGAAGAGGAAGAGAAAAAGGAGGAGGAGGAGGAGAATAAAGAGGAAGAGGAAAAGGAGGAGGAAGAAGAAGAGGAAAAGGAGAAGGAGGAGGAGAAATATAATATGTAGGATTAATAAAGTCCTTTAAAATTGAGAAGCACTTTAGAAATTTTATCTCCATTACCTTATCTCAATAGATCCTCATATCCCTTTGGGAAATAGTTCCTATTGTTATGCCCATTTTATAGACAGGATTTTTACTGTTGTATAACTGGAGTAACACAACCAGTAAGAATCTGAGGCAAGCTTCAAACTTAAGTTTTCCTGAATCAAGCTCCTTCGTGGGCACAGGGTTTTTCCAGTGACATATACCTGAGGCACGATTTGAACTTTGTCCCCAGACTCCATATCCATAACAGGACATGTATTTGATCACTAGTGGGCATAGTAATGCTATACAGAGAGTCAGATTTGTTGTCAGTGTTAATGAATGCTTTTCACAAATTACTAAGTATTATTCCAAAAATACTGACAATTTCTGAAAAAAAAATAAAGTACAACTTTTGTTTGTTTCATGACACATACAAAATACCAGAAATAATATAAACTAGTGTTAATAGTGGAAGAAAATGTGGGAGAAAAAATAGGATAAAAGCTTTAAGGGTTGTGAAGGATCTTCAATTGGAGCTTATTCCATCAAATCTCTTTGTTTTACAAATGAGGTCAATAAAGTCCAGAAAAATGACATGATTGTTCAAGGTCATATATTTAGTAAGAAACAAAGAACAGAGCTTAAATCAGAATCTCAGCCTCCAAAAACATGCTTTTTTCCCCATTGTACCTTGCTATTTCTCAAGCTACTTTAAGAGCCAAATGGTTTGGGGGACGATCTAGTCTAAACTCCTTATTTTATAAATGAGGAAAATGAACTCTGAATTCCCTTCTCACTCTAAATTTATTATCTCTTGATCCTATGAGGCCCAGAGATGGGAATTAGGCTCAAGAGGACACTTAGCTACTGACAGGTCCAGGAATTGTCTCCTCACTCTTAATCCTTTGTTTTCCCTCACTTAATGCTGTCACAGAGGAAATTTAGCAGAAACATGCAAAATTATAATTATGAGAATCACCAGCAAGAGGTAAAAAGTGCAGGAACTGAGGGAAGGGAATTTCCACTAATTATTTTAGTATTTCAGAGGCATCCTAGTACTTAGTACCTTCTTTGTTCTATGGCTAGCAAGTCATTCCAATTCAATCAAATGATAAGCAACCTTTGCAACCTTTTCCCACTTCCTTCCTGCTCCCCCCATCCCTTGCTTCCTGAACCCACAGTACTACTCCCTTTAAACCTTTTTTTTCTTCTTTCTCCAGCTACTTCTTTAGAAATCTTCATTAGCCTTACCCCTTCTCAATCTCTTCCTTCTGCACATTTCCTCCCCATAGACTTTCAAGTCCTCATTCCATGGCCAACGAATGTTCTCGTTTTTTGTTAATTCTCGTTACTCTCCAAAAAGGAAAACATGGATTTCCAACAGATACGTCAGCATATTCTCTGATCCTTTATGTTCCTTTCCCCAAGTGCCTGGACCTAAAAGGTCAAAAGGAAGTCTATATTTATGCAACTGAGTGACCCTTCATGACCTTTTTTCCATCAACATCCCTTAGCAACCTGTCTTCTTCCAGAGTTCATGCCACTTCAATTATACATCCCCTGAATCCATGGCTCATACCATTAAGTACATGCTAGACCACTCTCCTTTCCTCCAAAATTCAGCAACTAACTTACTATCTGCTTTCCTCTCTATCCCTGATTGTCATCTTTGTTTATTTTTATATTCTTCTTATGGACATTCAACTCTAGCACTTCTAAATTCCTTATGCTGCTCAACTGCTATGAGTTCCTGCCTTGCTCTTATAACCATTAAAAATAATTACACAGTCAAGCCTTAGTATCATTTGATTTGGCTATAATGGACTTCTAATTCCATTTAGTTGCATTTATTTCTGTTAAACAAGTAATTATTAGTGCACTATGCTGTTCTAGGATCTGAAATTCTGCTCTCTCACTATAACATCCTGCCCTACCTCTGCTTTCCTCCCCTCAAAACTCCTTAATATTCTTGATCTTTTGAGCCACTTTCACTATGCTCTCCAATTCTTCTATCCCTTCCCTACCCTTTTTCCCACTCTTCAAAATGTTGTCGTTTTGACTTGGAATTTCAACATCACCCCTGACCCACCATGATCATTTAGAACATATTCCCTTATCATCTCTACTTCTTAGAATCATTTCAGTTTTTTCAAAGAACATCTCAAGCTCCATTTCCTAAAGGAAGTTTAACTAAATCCCCCAGGATTGCTATTACCCCTCTGTCTTAAAATTCTTTTAAGCATATTTTGCATTTGATCAATAAATATAAGCTCCATTGAAAGCACGAGTTGTTTTCATCTCATTTTTTCATTTTTTTTTGTTTTCATGGTGTGTAGAGTAGTGTGTCCTGAAGGTTACAGGCATTTAATAAATGTAGAGAGAGAGAAAGAAGGAAGGAAGGAAGGAAGGAAGGAAGGAAGGAAGGAAGGAAAAAAGGAAAGGGAGGGAGGGAGGAAGGATTAAAGAAGGGATACATTGCTCTCCAGCTTTGAATCTCTTCTCTCCTTAATTGTCTACTATTCTTGGCCTGTTATTCATTAAGCATGGTCCCCATCACCTGCTTTCACCATTGTTCTTTCTAGGCAGCAGAATATGACAGAAGAAACCATATAATGAGGGTGGCAATTCATTATAATTTTATCATAATCAACTTTAACTTGACTATTATCATTATATAATAATTATTTCATTCATCTCTTATTGAGACCAGATTATCTACTTGTTAAGTCTTTATTTATTTTTTTCAAAACCTTTCCCTCAGTGCAGGTAGGTGGCAGACTAGAAAGAATGTCAGGTATGAAGTCAGAACAACTTAAATTCAAATCTAATCTCATACACTTTCTAACTATGAGACCAGAGCAAATCACTTGATCCTGTTTGCCTAGCCCTTGTCTTTCTATCTTAGTGTTGTTACTAGGACAAAAAGCAAAGTATTAAAAAAAAAACCTTTCCGTCAAGGATCATAATTCTACTTCCATAACTTTCTTTCTAAATAGTTTATACCGCCATATATTTGATGCCTCTGACCTGAGCTTCCTGATTTTTTTTTCCTTTTGCAAAAACCTGACTGCTTCTTATTCCTTGCTTTTTTTTTTAGCAGTTTTAAAAGATTGGATAGGGCTTTTTATTAATCAAAAAAAATGAATCTCCTCCTTTTTTCCTCAAATACTTTGCTGATTTGATGATTCCATCTTTCTCTTTTCATATATTCCATACAAATTATGCCATTTCTTCCATGGTGGAAAAAATCTCAAAGATTCCCCTAGCCTTAAGAAAACAATGACAATAAAATACAGAGCCACTTTGTAATAATACTCAGATGATTAAGTTATCTCCTCCATTTACTAATAAACCTAAAAAATGAAAACTAGTGTGCTGTGTTGCCTTAATCTTCTCAATATTTATTTACTTCTCTATTACTACTGGATTCCACTATCAAGACCATAGACTGGTTACTTCTGCATGAGTCAATTGTCTTTAATATATTATTTTATTTCAATTTCATTTAGTCTTTTTTTATTTTATTTCAATTAGACATACACATTTTAGGCTTCCACTATGTGCCAAGGCTGTGCTGTGATCTGGGAACACAGGCTAAAAACAAACAAAAGAACAAGGAGTTTGCATTTTATTGTCCTGGAGGAGAAGAATAGTTATGAGATTAACTGAATATGTTCACTGTCTTACCCAGACAATTTAATATAATATGCAGCTGAAAAATGAAACTTTCAGCCATTCTTTTGGGTGACTGGTCTGCTCAATACCAAATGTCCAATGCTTTAAAACAACTAACTGAATGACTGAATTTTCACTTTTTATCCAGTTGTTTTTTGCTGCCAAATAGAACACAGCCTTCATTTCTTCCAAGAAGACTTTGGCTTCTTAGGGTGAGAAATACTGTCTAGTCGCTTTAATAACACTTTGGGGTCAGGGGGCCGCAATTCCATTACCAAGTTCTCTATCACACTGTGTGAGCTTGAGTTTATGCCTAACATCTTTCTACCTCCATATTCTTTGCTGTAAAAGAGGAGAAAAATAATAGCCATTGTTAGATACATTTGAAAAGTGTTTTCTAGAACATTACATCTGAGGAACTCAGGAGCATACCAATATTAAATGGATTTTTCCCTTTTTGAATTTAGTAAAATGAATCATAAGGATGAAGCTACAAATGTATTCTGGGAACATTATGACCATTTACATTACTGAGATAGTTCCCTTTGTCCCTAAATACTTAGCTACACATCATATTGTCCAGTCATGTGCATTCGAAGCTATTGGACTCCAGGTGTAGTTTATAGAAATTTGTGTTTTTAATAAAATCTTCTCCAAAAGGAACAGCTGTGTTTTGTCAAGAAGATTCTATTCCATCATATCTAATTCCTTCTTTCCATCTCACATACTCTGTGTGCTACTCTCATATGCCAGTATGGGTTTGAGAAAGAAAATATGGAGAGGAAAAAAATATTGTATATAACCTAGAACATTTTCTCCTAGAATATTCCCCCAGTGCTTTAAGAATAGGGAAAATTTCATGGTTTCTTCATTTATTTATCCACATTATGCCTATATTTTCCATTAAAACTGCCAAAGCATATAGAAAATATTAAGATTTTCAAAGATTCTGCTTTCTTGGTAACATGCCAGAGTTTATTGTTTACATTTAATTCAATCAGGCTCCTAAATTTGAGAACAGAAGTGTAACTGGGGATGTTAGATAATTATTATATTAATTCATACTCATTGCATGATTCTTAGGAGATACTTAAGAAATACGTGTCATTGGGTGACTGGTTGCTCTATTCCCTGTTGTCATCATTAGTTTGAGTTCAAAAACCAAGTCACTTTCTATGGAGGTCATAGTTTGAGATGAAGCCTTTGCAGGTCTTCATACATTACACCTGGTTCCTCTATATAAAGGACTAGACAGATAACAACCACATAAACATATGTTGCCTACCCCAAATTGTGAGATTCATAGTACAGTCTCTAGGATGCTAACTCATAGTAAGAGTATAAGATTTAAAACATCATGCTGTGGAGAGAGAAGTGATATAGAATAGTGATGGAGAACTGCTCTTCCACTAAAGAAGATTTTGGTCCAAATCCCATTTCTTTCTTTTATTTTTATAACAAATTTCCACATAAGTTTTCTGAAGTTATATGATCCGTATTGTCTCCCACCCTTTCCCCCTCCCCACCCCTGGAGCTGACAGGCAATTCAATCTGGGTTATACATGTACTAAATCCCATTTCTGACCCATACTGCTTGATTGACTTTGGGCAATTTGAAATTTCAATGGGAGAGAAGTTGCTGCCCTGAATCCACAGAGAAAATTCCTCACTGATCTCACTGATGGTTTCCATCACCAATGATTGTTGAGTATGGGAGAAAACCAAACTAAACCAAACCAAACAAACAAAAACTCATTTAGAATTACCAAATCCCCCCCATTTCCCCTTTTAAAGTGGAAGAATAATTTCCTCCATTATCATTAAATTATTAAATTCTTTAAACTCAAGTCACTAATATGAGTGTCTGCCTTGACATGAAATGTAATCAATCAAAAGGTAAAAGGGTACTTTGCTTCTTCCTTGCTGCAATAGCCAATGTATGACTTCTCTCACAACTATTCCCATCTTCCCTTCTACTCCATTAGTCTTCTCTTATCCTTTTATTTTGCAGGCTCTCAACCTTCCTCTTTCTGTGCCAAATGAGACCCTTCTGGGCTTCCAGGTTTTGATAACATTGGATATGAGCACATTGGGAAAATTCCACCAGTACAACCTCACTCTCCTCTTCCCTTTAATCTATGTCAGGATTTTCTGGGCTAGAAGCAGTGAAAATAAGAATCTAATTATTCTGTCCTCTTCCTTTCTCATTCTGCATTATAAGTATGCAGCTTTGGATGGACACAATCATAATTTTCAGAACTGTAAGACAGATATCTTTATGCTATCATTTTTCCTAAATCCACTCATTTTTCCAGATATTCCTATTCCTATCTAGGCCACCATTGTCCTTTAAGAAATTTGTGATTCTTGTAATCTCAAGGACACCTTCAACAAATAGGAGCATAGCATAGAAGTGGAAGGGGTTTTAAAGATGAAGTCCAACTTCATTTTAATATAAGGAAATTAATTCTCATTAAGATTGTGATTTGCCCAGGATTATAGAGTGAAAAACGCTCTGAGGGTAGATTTGAACTCAGTCCTTCCTAATCCCAGATACAGATTTTTAAACATTTGGGCACTTAATTGCATTTTCTCCCTTTATACAACTACTACCTCATTTAACACACAAACACACACACACACACACACACACACACATACACACACATACACTTTATACCAAAGGCCATAAAAGCAGATGAAGCAGGTTCTGTGCACTTAGAGTTTAATCAGACATCAAAGATGCCAAGGTCATCCACTGCGTTATGGGCTATTTTCTGTTGTCCATATTTTGGCTTGCCACTATCTTCAATGATTCTAAAGAAAGAGTGAAGCTGACTACTTTATGTAATTTTGCTTACTTCAACCCAATTCACACACAAGTAAAGACATCATCCCATTATGCCTTTGATTCTCTTAAAAATGAAAGATCAATGACTACCCTAGTTTAGGCTCTCACGATCTTTTGACTACTGTATTAAAATAATCTCCATGTTGATCTCCATATCTCATTGTTCTCTTTCCAATTCTATTCTCTACACAATTCTCATAATAATTTTCCTAATTATAAGTTTGATTGTCTTTCTCCTCTACAATAAAAATTTCATTGGTTCCCTATTGACCCTACTGATAGGGAATTTCTTGTAATCTCATTAGTATAGAAAACTAATGGAGGACACAACGTTTTCCAAAGCATATCAGTACCTTCTCTGAACCTATGAAAGTTCAGAAAGGCCTTAGAAAGTATTGAGAAATAAAGAGATTTTTCCAGAGATGTGATATTGATAGATATCAGAAGGATATGGAAGGTTTGAACTCATGTCTCCTTGAATAGAAGGAAATATTTTATCCACTTCATCACATAGCCTGTCATTGCTTTTAATATTGATCACATCATTTTATATTTTTATATAAGTTTTATCAGATTAATATAAAGGAAATTCATATAATTTATATATTAAGAAGGGAAATGATTGATAGATATGCAAAGTGCTCAATTGTTTTGAAGCTTTACTGAGAGAAAATAAAAGTTTAGAGACTACTGGTCTAGAATATTGGGGAATAAATAACTAGCTCAACTACTGACATGCAGACTGTAAACTGGATTGAATGTGTCTGATTCCTTTCAGACTATGGAGAAAAGATCCATTTTGTCCTCTTACAACTAGAGCACCATTGTGATAAATCAAAAATGAAGTTAAAACCCAAGCCTGTCAAAATAACACATAGTTAGAGAGATAGACCCAGGCTCCCATCAGTGCAGTAGAACATCAGCTCCAAATAGTCCATTGGTATCAGTGGTCCAACTATATCAGGTTGTAGAAAAGCATGACTTAGGAATTTCAAAGTTACTAATAAAGATTTAACTATTTATCTCAAATATAACACATAGTACTGATTCATCCATCACTAATTCATTTAAAAAGTAATGCCCATGTCTCAGTTATCCAATAGGTATTATAGCCTTGTGCCAAGGATAGATTAAAAAAAAGTCTGAAAGACCCTTTGGTGCCATTGACTACAGTTCCTGACCCAGAATCCTTTCTCCAGCATCTCTAGCATATGGTCATAGAATTTTTGCTTGATATCTTTTATAATCTCTATTTGAATACTGCCTCAGCTATTTACTAGCTTTGTGATCTCTGGACAGTTATTTAATGTATGTTGATTTCAATTTCTATGTCTGTCAAATGGGACTAACGGTAGGATTTTCCTTCATCAGGTTATTATGAGGATCAAATAAGATATTGCATAGAATGGGTTTTCCAGATATTAAAATAGCATGTAAATGATAAGAATTAGAGATAAACTGGAGATTTTATTGATATAAGGAAATCCCAAGTGACTAAACTCCTTCTACTAATGCAGGTCAGTATATTATCTGCAACTAATGGTTGTAGAGAGTTGCTTTAGAGCACTAAAAAATTAAATAATGTGTCTGGAAACCCATAGTTATCATGCATGAGAAATGGGCCTTGAATTGAATTGTTTCTGCCATTGGAACTGTATCTCTATACCCTATATCATATTGTCTTTCATATATTAATTAATATGTTGTTGTTTTGTTGTTATTAACTGATATGATAAAATATTAAGAAAGATCCCTCACACTTGCTAAACACACAGATCTCTCATCTGTTTTGCATATATTGTCTATGTATAAAGTGGGATCTCCTTGAAAGCAAGGAATATAGTTTTGTCTCCAAAGCTTAAAAAAGGACACAAAGCAGAATAAGTTCATAATAAATGCATATAGATTGACCAATGAGCTAAAGCCATTTTATATTTTAAAATGTAAAATTTTAAATGTAAAATTAAATTTAAAATTTAAAATTTAAGTTTACAAAGTGTTTTGTTTCTAAATTCAATACATCACTTGGTCTTTTATCTACTCTTTATGGGATAGTCTGCTCGGAGCTTGGTGATACAATGACTAAAATAAATTCAGGTGAGTTAGGATGGAAGGGTAGGGAAAAGTAGGAATGACCTGGTGCTTTTTGTTCTTTGACACTTGTTATAAGGCTTTCATAAATCTTAATGATTGTTGATATATGATGGTAATATCAATAATTATGTCCTGTGTGGATAAGCTTTTGGATTTGATTGTTTGAGAAACATGGCTTTTCAAAACTGCCTAAGAATTCTGGCTCAGCCAGTTATAATTTTTTTTATTATGGGTAAAAAAAATAATGAAAGGGATAGTAAAAGGAAACAAGTGGAAAAGAAATTCCTATAATAAATAAGTCCCTAAGCTAAAATTTCTTACTCCACCCACTCAAATCTGATCCTTGCAGATCTCCTTCTTCCCCAATAGATTGAGACTACTGTCTCTTCCTATTCTAACTCCCCCAAACCTTAATCTATCTACCTTATCTAAATTATACCCAAAAGAAATAAGTTGTCTTTCTCTCTTCCTTACTGTATAGATGAACAAATAGCTTTGAATCTCCACTCACCCAGCAAACCTGTTTGGGCTTGGACCGATGTTTCACCAACAATCTCCTTCACCCGTCATGTCTTTTAGATGAATATTAAATGTAAAAACACTGAGATTTTCCAAAGCAGCTTTTAGGACCTCCTTTTTGAACAGGGTTAGCTCAAAGAGTAAAAAATCAGTTAGGTAACTGTCTCTCAAAGCACTCTGGAAAATTGTCTCTTACCTATAAGTCTATCTGAGATTCCATTCAGATTTTTTAAAGAAACCTAACTTATAAATCTCTTATGCATCTTTCAATGCTACTTAATTCTATTTCCTAATGAACTCTAACTTAGTTAACTAATAATTCTCTACAATCTGTTGATGGTGACATATTTGAAGAGTGAGGGGCAGAAACGTTGCATTTATATATGATGTAACAATATGAGTTCAGAGGAAAGCCATTCAACTACATGACCCAAGCAGAAGATGGCACTACACAATTTAGTAGAAAGAATAAGGGCAATTTCCAGGACTATCTTGAGCTCCTCGATGATTTTTAGATGCAACTTTCAAAGAAAAAATATAAAGGTAAATATAAAGGTAAAATGGGGCACTGCCTTCAAGAAATAAGACTACTCAGTTTCTAGATCATGCTAACCTCTTAGTGAGAGTATTTCCTGTAGCCTTATAGCAACAGGAACAACAAAGGATTCAACTACAATATGAATAAGTGAAAACCTAGATTTTTTTGTCATCTTCTACTGCCATCAGATCAGATATTCAGACCCACTCAGGAAAAGGGTAACCAATCAAGCACAGTTTGCTTCAATGGGAGTCTGAGGATTATCATATTACTATAAACCTAGAGGTCTAAAGGGTTCCTTTTTTTTTGGAAGCTGATATTCAGAAGTAAAATGATAGTTGTGTTAATTTTTTGTGGGGTATTGTGAGTCTTGATCCTTTAAGAAATTTAAATTCTATTGATCTACCCTTCATTGCAATATTGTAATGTGGGTACTAAGATTTTTTTAATCATCAAAAGATATAAAAGGATAAGAAAAAGAAAGAAAATTGAGGAAACTGAGGTACTGAGAAATAAAAGGATTTGCCTCAGGTTTTCTTGCTACTTAATGACTAATTTGGGATCAGAAACAGTTCCCTCATTCCTTCGGGTCTTTCCAAAGATCAAGCTGCTTCTCATGAAGCATAGTCTAGGATGGCAAAGGGTTATTATATTTTAAGCCTTTGAGACAATATGTGCCTTCTTTTAATAATGGCAGTAAGTGATATTTATTTTTAATAATACAAGAGGAACTCTTTCCCTGAAAAGGAGAATGGGAAAAAAAGGTCTCTTTCTCCTTCCCTCTCAGTGCTGTCTGTATTCATTGCTTATTTTGTAGATAATAGAAGTACACCATATGCTAGTTAATGGCAAAGTTCATTTCTAGGTCAGGATTTCCACACATTTCCTTTCTCTTGCCTTCTTTTTTTTCATAAATGAGGAAGAATTTCCTCCTCCAATTTACAGATGAAGGATATCCTATGCCTGCCTTATAAAGGCTGATATCCCCATATGTATACATGTCGACACATCCTCTTCTCCATTAGAATTAAGCTCTTTGAGAGTAGAGATTATTTATTTGTTTTTGGTTATTGTTTTTGGATCCCCAGCTCTTAATAAGAAGCCCTTCATAGATCCTTTTTGACTGATTTATTGATATTATTTGTTGATAATAAAAAAGGTTGTTAATTATGATGAGGGGAAGGATGATAGTAGTAATGATGATTAGGACTTAGTTTTATTTTCCTCCTCCTGGATTGATTATTTACAAGAACTATATATTTGGGCAATTAACATCACCTTGCATTTTGTTGCTTTGGGAAGCCAGATGACTCAATGGAGAAAGCATGGGGCCTGAATTAAGGAATATCTATCTGAGTTCAAATCAGGCCTTAGATATTTACTAGCTGTGTGACACTGGACAAGTCATTTCAAGTCTGTTTACTTAATCATTTGGAGAAGAAAATGGCAATCCACTCCATCTTCAACAAGAAAATCTCTGTACTGTATGGTCCAAAAGAGTTATGAAAAGTTGAATATAACTAACTATATTTTTCAAAATATTAAAACTGTACAATAATATAGGGATGAAGCTTCTGTCTCTTCCTACAAAGGCTCCAGTCAGACTAAATGAGATGATGTATAAGCAAAGGGTTATGTCCTTCAAAAAAATAGTTATAAAAGATTCCAAGGTCTTACTCAAGGTGCCTGCCATTATTTGGAAAGTAAATATAATGTTTCTTTGTATGAAAAAAACAATTAAAAAGAGGATGGAAAAAGGGGTGAAATAGGCTTAGAACAAAAGGAAAAGAAATGGAAAAAAACATACATAATTTCATGTACATCAAGAAAATTAGTCCTTTTCTTAAGAATTAAATTGAATGGTTCATTGTTATAATAAATTGAAAATGATGAGTGAATACATGACTGGAAAAAAGGAAAAAAGCATTTATTGAACACTTACTATTTGCCAATCACTATTCTCATTGCTAGGGATATTCATATAAAATCTGACAGCCAGTTTTCTTTTCTTTTAATTAAAATTACATTTTCCCAATTATATGTAAAATAATTAATATTTCATTTAAAATTTTTGATTATAAATTCTCTCTTTTTTCTCCCACCTTATTAAGAAGGCAAGGAATTTTGTGTAACTTACATATGGGTACTCAGGCAAAACTTATTTACATATTAGTAATATTGTGAAAGAAAATAAAGAAAAAGATTAATAAAAAGTACGCTTCAGTCTTAATTAAGACACCATCAAGTAGTTTTTTTTTTGGTTGTTGTGGTTGTTGTTGCTGGTATACATTGTGAAGCTCAATAGGATTTTTCATTATGGATATCCTGGAATTGTCTTAGATAAATGTAGTTCATTATATAATGTTACTTGTTATTGTGCATAACATTCTCTTAGTTTTCCTCATTTTGCATCAGTTTGTGTAAGTCGTTCCATATTTTTCTGAAAGTATCCCTCTTGCCATCTCTTATTCTACAATCATATTCCATCATAATCAGTTACTACAACTTGTTCAGTCATTCCCAATTGATGGACATTTCTAGTTCTTTGCCACCACAAAAAGCACTGTTATATGTATTATTGCACATATAAACCCTTTTCCTTTTTTTGTTTTGTTTTATCTCTTATGGATTCAGAGCTAATTATGGTATTGCTAGGTCGATGGGTATGAACAATTTTTTAGACCTTTGGGCATAGTTCCAAAATGTCCTTTAGAATATTTGGATCAGTTCACAATTCTACTCACAATTCATTAGTGTCCCAGTTTTCCACCATCCCCACCAAAATTTGTCATTTTCCTTTTCTATCATATTACATAACTGCTATCAGTTTATATATATAATTATATATATATACATATATATGAGGCAATAACTCAAAGTTATAGATAGTTTTAATTTCTCCTTCTGAAGGCTATCTGTTTATATCCTTTGACCATTTATCAATTATGGAATGGCTTGTATTCTTATAAATTTGATTTTTTTCTCTATATATTTGAGAAATGAGGCCTTTAACAGAGAAACTTAATATGAAAACTTTTCTTTTCAACTTCACTGATTTCCTTCTAATCTTGGCTGCATTGGTTTTGTTTGTGAAAAGCCTTTTATTTTATTTTTGGTAATTAAAATTATATATTTTATATCCCAAAATGCTTTCTATCTTTTGTCATAAATTCTTCCCTTATCCATAGATAGGACAGGAAATCTATTTCATATTCCCTTATTTTGCTTATTTTATTATCCTTTATGCCTAAATCATGTAATGCATTCTGTTCTTTCCTTTTAGTAAGTGAGCTCATCACATTCACATTCACAATTATGATTGCTATGAATTTTGCTCAATCCTACTTTTTTTCTCCATTTATCATTCTCTCTCTCTCTCTTTTCTTTCACTACATTTCTGCTCAAATGCTTTGCTCCTGACTACTAACTCCTTTAATTTGAAGAACCCTTCCCTTCTCTTATCCTTTTCCCCTCCTACTTCCCTGTAGGGAAGAAGATGAACGAGATCATGGTGAGATCACAGCATCAGCCAAAATTGTATAGTTGAAAGAAATCCATAGTCCCTTAGCTACAAGGAAAAGAAGTAAAGCCTGTGCTTATGCACAGATGCCCTTTATAAATAAAAGAGATTTTGAGAATTTAGAATAACCCAAATCATTTAGGTTAGAAAGATAAGCAGACTTGACAAAGTATTCAGTCGTAAAATCAATTTAGTAAGTTGAATGCATAGATAGGAGTCCCAGGATTGGTGGGGGTATGTTCTAGGAAGATGTCAAATTCTGCAACAAATTATGTCATAAAGCTCACAAGCTTGCAGGGGGATGAGATAGAAATACTGATAACTAATACATAGAAATATGACAAATACATTTAAGGTGCTATAAGAGGGGGTCTCAATGGAAAGGTTTCTATTGAGACTGAAAAAGGCATCTTGGAGGAGACACTGAAGTTGGATTTCAAAAGATGGATAGAGGAGGACACAACCATTGATAAAGTGGCTGGAAATAATGGACTTGCAGACAGGAATAAAAGGATAAGGGTCCTTCCATCCAGATAAAGAAAAGAATCTGAAAACAGAAACAAAACTGGGGAAAGAGTTTTTTTTTTTTCCAAAGTGGTTCTTTCTAGTACGTAAGACACCTACAGGATATTAAGGGCTTTGAATGTCATAAAGTTCAAATTTGTATATCAAGTCATACATGAAATTGCTTAGAAATCACAGGGGTAGGGAATAGCTACTCAGGAAATATAGTGTTAAACACAGATTTTTAAAGTATGTAAGGAAGAGGACCAAGAAAGTAGTTACATGAGAAGGAAGAGAGGCAAAAAAAAAAGTTGTGGAAAATGACTTTAGTATTTTCCATAAAGAAAATATTTTCCTTTAAAAAAGGCTCATTGTGCTCCCAGGAACATCATAACCCTGAAAGATAACATCATTCATGGATCTCCTACTACCTCAGTTTACCACTGCCCTGGGGTGCTTCCCTTTCCTTGATTGCAGAAGGTGGCAGATGGCATGTGGATTCCTCTCAGATTCTCTATATAAGGAGGTTATCAAAGGAAATTATTTATTCCTTTGGAACCTGTCAATATCCTCTATACCCTCTAAACTTTGCCATTTTCCACTAATCCACTAGTAACTCTCTCTTTCTGTCTGTCTGTCTGCCTGTCTGTCTGTCTGTCTCTCTCTCTCCATATATATTTACATATATATATACACACATTAGCTTCCTCTTACTGCTTCTTCCTTTTAATGATATATTATTGACTAATAAATCTATACATATAAAATTTTATATATATAAAATTTAAATGTAATTAAAAAATAAATAAGAAGAGAAGAGTGTAGTTTTTAAGTTATAAAGTGCTATGTATATATTTTGCCCAATGATGAAAGAAATAATAGTGTGCTTTTCATCCATCCAAGAGAAACAATATATTTACTCTTCAAATTCTCTAGCTTCATATAACTTGTTTGATGCAAGTTTTAATTATTTTCACTTTTAAATATTATATCAAGATAGACTAGAGGATGGAAAACAGACTTTGGAATCAAGAAGACCCAAGTTTATGCTTTGATTCTGAAAAAAAAATTGGTGTATGATTCTGGACAAAATGTTATAATTCTCAGTGCCTCGGGCAACTTCTAAAGTTATAAATTACAATAAAGGTGGTATATTCCTCTAGAAACCATGAGACACCTTACTTTGTTTTGTATTTGAACTAGGATACCATGCAGAAGTCATACGGAATGTTCTTTTAATGCTCTAAGGATCTCACTCAACATTGAATCTGGAATGAAGATTTGGTGTCAGGAACTCTCCATCTTAGAAGCATTCTTGAGTTTGTGTGACATATATGCTCTGTCCCTATTTTGCCAGGTCCAGCAGGCTACATTTCTCTGTAGCATTTTAAGGTATCCTACAGTGTTTATGGGATATTTATCCCTCTACTCTCATAAATTGAAGCCTCCCAGTGGCTCAGTGCTTGATTTGTTTGGGGCAAGTAACTAGTTCAAGTGCCCAGTTCTATTTTACTATTTTACTATTTATCATTTGACATTTACTTTTTTTGTTTGCATTATATATATATATATATATACATATATATATATATATATATATAAACATACACTTTTCCTTAGAACTTTAAGTACTTATTCCCTTTTATGCAACCTTGATCTCTTGGAAAGTAGTTTCAATATTTTTAACTCAATTTTTAAATACTATCAATTCCCCCAAAGGTCTGAAAATGAGTCGAGATTTGAAGTCAAGTCTTGAAGGAAGGATTATTATAATGGGAAGGGAAGAAGACTACAAGAGGGCAGCTGATCATAGACAGTGATCTATGAAATAAAGTTTAGATCATCTAGACAACTCCATCATCTGCCATTTTACAGTTGAGGAAATGGAATCCCAGTGAGTTTAACTGACTTTCTTAGGGTTACATGAGTAATGTGTGTCAGAGTCAATATTAAGGCCACAGACTCTGAATCTAGATCTCTCTACTATATACCAGGTTATCTCCTATCCAGAGGGATATCTGGAAAATTGGTATGGGTTGCAAGCCCATGACATTACCTGATACCATGTCTAAAGTGAGTAAAATGCAACAATAATGTACTTTCATATGATCGATCTTCAAACTGTACTCCTATAGCATTCGATAGATGAAGGGCTAACATAGTGTGGAAAATTAATGGATGTTATTAGAGTCTAAATTCATTAGTAATCCACATGACAAAAAAACCTACATAAAAAGACTTCAGGCATTTTCTAAACAAGTAGTCTAGAATTTTAAGAGCCATTGCAAGGGAAAATAAATGACCCATCCAAGGTCACTTTAATAGAAGTAGAATTTTGAGCTGAATTTATTTAGAAATCTTTATGGTTTTGAATCCTTTATTATTACCCTTGGTATTTTTTAGCCCCAGATTACAGAAACAGGTGTTTTTGTCTAAATATAAAATATGTTACATGTATACATAACATAAATGATAATGTGTATTAGCACAAATCATTATATATATAACATTTCTATATGATAAGTTACATAAGAATACATATTATGCATAATATACTTTAAATATCACATAATTTAAAATATATATATGTAAAACATACTCTATGTAACATAAAAATAAATATATATATTTTTTAAATTTCTAGAATATCCAGGGGATCCCATAGGTTGGAAGTGTAGTATATTGACTCCAATAAATTTTCATTTTTTTTTCAAATCATCTAAAATATTTATTTTTATGTGCCATGGAAATTAATATCTCTAAATCAAAGAATGCATTATAGGGAATACATTCATAATTTCAATGATCTCAACTATACTGATGAGATCTGAGTTGGAAGCATGACATATGACACATGCTTAGAATGATATCTACCTACTCTAGGGAACTAGAGAGAGGGCAGAAATGGCACCCTTCTTATTCATGTCCTATTAGATATTTGTGTCAAAAGTATATATATATGCATTTTCTCCTCAATTCTGAGGATAGATCACTTGATAAGAGAAAAGTACCAGAACAGGACAAATTGCTTTTGGTAGGAAGTATGATGGGTTTGGAATAGCAAAAATCTGAGGAACTCCCAAACCATACAAATATCTACATCAATGGCTCAATGGGATTCTCTTAATTCAGTGATGAGTGAACCATGATGGTGAGATATAGAGAAGATGAAAAAAATGGGAGTGTTCATTCTTGGAGTTCAGTTTACATTTATTTGTGGGATGCTGGATCTTATAGTCCATGTTCAGGACTTCTTTAGATCCTGAAGTCATGTTCAACCAGACACAGCCACTGGAGAGCAAAAAGATCTAGAAAAATGTGTGTCTACTTGTTAGAGCTGTCCTTAAGGTCTGTGGATCCATGGAGATGCATAGATGAGAAGTAATAGTAAGAAAGGGAGATACACTTCTATTTTTTTCTTCAGATGTTCTCACTTACCCTTTTATCTCTCACCTTACATAACACTGTACCTGCATTGGTCAACAAGCAATTCCTCATATTAATGGATCTCAGTTTCATCACTTATAGTCTCATAGTGGGGATACAGTTATTTGAAGCTTCTAGCTTTAGATGCATTCCTTTAGTTACTGAGAGAAATAGTACATAGGATTGCTGAATTTGCTGAAAAAGTATGGAAATCAGGAGAGAAGTCTTAGAAGTAAGAAGAAAAAATAGTTGCTCTTATTTTTATAAAAGGCAAGATGGAACATTATGCATACTTGATTTAATTTTGTTGCAAATTGTAGGACATAGTATAATAGATGCTTGGCAAACCTACAGGAAAGATGAAGAAATCATGCAGAAATAGTCTGCATTCATGTAGCTAAGGTCATTTCAAAGTGACTGTATTGTTCTTTTTTGACAAAAAACATGCTAGACTGGTTGATCTGTAGAATGAAGAAGAAATAGTTTATCTAGGTGGGGAGAAAGAGACAGAGATGAAGACAGAGAGAGACAGAAATGGATGAGCAGTGAATTAATAAAGAAGAGAAAAGGGAAAAGATGGAAGGATGAATGGATAGATTACAGACAGGTGAACAAAAAGAGACAATAGTGAGATAGAAATGATCAATAGATGAATTATTTTTTTTCTTCAACAGGCACTTTCAAACAAATTTTATCTATAAAATATATCCCTCTAGTATTGAAATTGTGACTAGTTGAACATGTCCAATGAACTTTTAACATATTTACTGTTAATAAGAAAAAAAATCTGCATCCTTCCTTTTAAGTCATATACTAGCAGCATCAACTGCTGTAACTTTTTAGATTTTAACCAATAAAAAAGATGAGGCCATTTCTCTATTTACTAGTAGAGCTATACAATTACCATTAACAACAAGAACAACACTAAAATGGATCCTTTAACAACTCCCTTCCAAGAAAAAGGCCAAGTCAGCCTTCCCTTTCACTTAAATAGGAAGCTGTGTCCCCTTTCTGGTCAGTCTGACAGTTTGACTTTTTGGACCTCCCCTGGAAGTCCTCATTGGTGGCTATTTCAAAGAAGTGGATTTAAAAGCTTTAACTCCTCCTTTATTACTTTATCACAGGGGAAATGGGTCTTTGTCTATAAGAGGAAGACAACAGTACACCCTTTCTTCCCCATCCTGTGGCTCAACCAATTTACTCTCCAAAATAGGTCAAAGTTCACCATGGCTTTAATCCTTTTAAGATCTTAACAAGAGACAAAAGATTCCAAAGAAGTTTGATAGCCTAGTGATAGAGGGCTAGACTGAAAATATCCCCAGCCTTTTTCTTCCTAACACAAATATGCCAAAGGGAACGATGATTTCACATAGAAATAGTAAAATTAATACAACACAGTATTGGTTTTCCTCACCATAGACAGATATTTTTTCATTTGTTTCTTTTTTCTTTTTTTCATTATTGATTTTATTTACATGATTTTAGTCATTGTGTCTGGATCTCCTGTCTATGTTTTTTTTTTCAATCACTAGCTCTTCAAATAAGTTTTCCCAACTTTCTCTTGAGTTTTTCATATTCATTTGTTTTCTTGGAACACAGAAATTTTCTATTTATGTAAGAATTAAAAGTGTATTCTATTATTAAATTGTTCCACAAATATTTGGTTTCTTGTTATTTGAACAAATAATGACTATGAATAATTTTTAACCTTGTAGAGCTTTTCTTTCTAAGAGATTTCCTTGGGGCATATTTCTGATGGAAATATTTCTGGGTCAACTAAATCACCAAAGTAGAAATTTTTGCATGACTTAATTAGTAAACATTCTTGTAGAATTCAACATTACTTTCCTGAATTGTTCTAGTCAAAACAATTGAGTCAGTTTCCAGATCCACCTACTTTACTTTAGGAAGCTTGTGTTCCCCTAGATTTTCTGACAATGAGCTATCTAATCTTTTAATACTTTTGTTAATCTAATGGTTGATATTTCAAAGTGCTTGTTTCTCATTATGAGTAATTATAAATATTATTTTAATCATTGTTGATTGTATTTTGGGTGGTTAAATTGTTTATACACTTTCAAAAACAGTTCTTGATCTTGCTGAATTATGTCAGTTCCCTATCTGTTTCAAAGTCAAATTCTTTTGGAGTTGTTTAATAAAAAAATGTTTTCTCACTTTATGAATTTATCTCCTTAATTAAGTTATGTACACACATACATATATACATATAGGTGTGTGTGTGAATATGCATAAATATAGGCAGTTTTCCTTCATAATTCCTTAAAGTATGATTTATTGGCTCTTTTTATCATAACTCATATTTGAAATATTTTAAGTATGAGATATTTCCAGTTGAGTTGTGTGAAATGTTTCACATTTTCTGTCATTTATCTTTCATTCTTTTAATTTTGTTTTATTGCTTGTTGCTATCTCATGAAGTCATTAGCGTTTACTTTGTCCAGTTCCAATTTATAAGGAATTATTTTCATCAGTGAGCTTTTGTAAGTTTTTCTCATTTAGCCAATTTTGCTTTTTATCCAGCTCTTTTCTTCAATGAGTTTTTGTTCCACTTTTAACAAGCCATTAGTTATCTTTTCCAATTTTTTTTGTACCACTCTTATTTTTCCCATTTTTTCCTCTCACTCTTATTTCTCACCTCTTCCAGAAATTCTTTCTGGGATTCTGTACAATTAACATTTTTTCTCTAAAGCTTTTTTTTTAGTTATTTTCAGATTATTATCTTTTACTGAGTTTGCAATTTTGTCTTCCCTGCTACCATATTAGCTTTATAGGTTCAGGTTCATATTTTTTTTTTCCTGTTAGCTCCAGTCTATTTCTTGGATTCTAAATTCCTGATACAATTGAGCTCTACTAATCTAGGGGTAGGGAGACACTGGTTTAACCTTCAGACTTTTTCATGCTGCTGTTTTCAGAGGTAGTTCTTTGAGTTTGCAAGATTTTGTGGGGCAGGGCAGCAGGTAGTATTGTGTATAAAGTGTCATACCTGGAGTCAGAAAGATTCACCTTCCTAATTTCAAATCTGGTCCAGGTATTTACTAGCTTTGTGATCCCAGGTGAGTCACTTAATCTTCTCCACTTCAGTTTCTTCATCTGTAAAACGAGCTACAAAAGAAAATGACAAACCAATCCAGTATCTTTTCCAAGAAATTTTCAAATAGGGTCACCAAGAGTCAGGCATGACTGAAACAACTTAACAGCAAAATATTTCTGTGCTTCCAAGATAGTATGATATAAGGAGAGGTAAGATCATTACTCTTTCTATCTGTGCTTTGGTCTTTACACAAGAAAGCCCCTGAAGCAAGCAGTAGTGCTCTCTCTGTCTGTCTGACTGATTGACTGTCTGTCTCTCTCTGTCTTTCTCCCTATCCTTTTCTTCCTCTTCATCCTCCTCCTCTTCTTCTTCATTTTCCTCCTCCTCCCTTCTCCAGAATCTTGTGTAGTGCTCCCCCCCAAAAAAAGAGAGAGTTAAATGAAATTCTTTTCTAAGGACATCTTTTCCTTTCTCTCTTTTCTTCCAACTTTTGATTCAAAAATAATTAGACTATATTCCTCATCCAAGGAGCTAAACTAAACCTCCAATATATACCAGCCCATATTCCTTTGAAGCAGCCTGCTTTGCAAACTTACCTCTCCAGTATATTCTCTACATTATTTGACCACCACATGCTTGCCGTAAAAATAGTACCCATATTAAAATCAATATTCTTCTTCTCTTTCCTTTGAATCAACTTTACCAATTATATTTTTCTAAGTGAATATCTTATTAAAGGATATTTTTAAATGTCACAAACTTTAGTGCTTTGGTAGATTACTACTTAATGATTTTAGTGTTTAAATTCACTCTTTGTGAAATGGAAATTACATAACCAATTCAATTTGATTTTTTTAATCTAGATGCTTTCTTTTTATTTTGAAAGTTTAAAGAAAAGTTTAACTTCAATTTGAATTAATCACAAGACAGATATATCATTTATCTTATCTGAATTGGACATTAATAATTTGATTTATTTTAGCTTAATTTTTCTCTTTATACTATATAGATGATATTGAATGAATAGAATAGAATCTCATAGAATCTTCCTTCTTTCCTGCTATCCTCATTGCCATAATCTACTTTCACCCTTAAGTTTTTTAATATATTATTCTCCCTTCTAGACTACAAATTCCAAGGTAGAAAGGACTAGTTCATCAAAATTTAGTATTGCGTTCAGCACCTAGTACAGGTTTTGCTGACATTGCTCTCTTTTGATTTACCTATTTGTCCAACCAGTCCTTCTCAGTCTCCTTTGATGTAACATAGTCATATCTTCCCCTCTATATGCAGGTACACCTCAGGGCTCTGTTCTGTTTCCTGTAGTATTCTGCCAGAGTAATCTCATTGGCTCCTAGAAATTGAATTATTATCTCTATATACCCAGATTTCTATGGCCTCCTTACCTCATGGTCTAAAACCTGGATAGTCACAACACCCCAATTCAAGATCACTTTGGATTATATGAGAATCCTATCTATATGCATTAAAGAGTAAAATGCTTTGCATATTTTAAAATTCATTCCTAAAATACATCATCTCAACCCATTGTCTGAGTTTTTGGTGTTTCAGAGAACAGAACTGGGGAGGATGGACAAGACTTGCAAAGAGATAAATTGATATCAAGAAAATACAACTTCTTAATTATATGATCCTAGAATAGAATGAGCTACTTCAGAACAAAATGTGTTCTTTCTCCCAGGAGGACTTCAGGACAAAGCTGTATGACCACTTATCATTTTTATTAGAGGTTTGATTTTTCTTCAGCAACATTTTAGACTAGAAGGTATCTGAAATCTCTTTCAAATCTAAAATCTGATTATTTCAAGATCTTATATATACATAATACATAAGCAAAATGTCAATCAAAATACATGTTATAAGTTCTTATAAACTACTAATTGGTACTTCAAATTTTACATGTCATTCTTTTTTACTGTTCTTAGCCTGTAGGTTCCTTAAACTGGGCTAATAAGTGATATATATTTTTTTAATTTTCTGTTATCCTTAATCCCTTGGTTTATTTTCTTTTGTTTCATGAATGTTAGTTATAATTCCTGTTAAGATACACTCCTCAAAAGCTTATCTGATGTCCATTGATATTTCCAGGTAAATCTCCGTGCAAGTAGAACAATCTATTGCAACTGATGTTTACAGAAGGAATGCTATTGAAAAGTTGTTCCTCATCCTATTTTAATCACTTTAAATCAAAAGCATTTGATTTTTTAAAAATCTCTACTCTTTTAAGAATAGCATGTATCTATGGACACATAGTTCATGTGGATTGTCATCCACTGATCATTACTACCTAACTGAGTAGAAACTATCTAGCAGTTCATTCTCAGTGATCTACTTATTTATCCATTTACTTCTCAGCCAAAAAGTGAGTTACTTGAGGTCATAGACCATGAATAGCCTATTATAGCTAAAATATCAGTACACACTGCTGCTCTTAACTACTTTTCCAGTTCCCCTTAGGCTTTTCCACATTGCTTCACAATCTGAATGTCCTTCTTTGTTTTGGTTTTATATACACTTTTCCCCCCTTGATATCTTGCCCCTACACAAGGCTGGAGATACTTTATAAGCCTTTGGACAAAATTAACTCAGTTTATATTTTTTCCACTTTTTTACTTAATTGAATTAGTTTTTAAATTGAAATTTTAAAACATAATAAAGTAATTTAAATCATATATGGAGAAGAAGCATATAAAATGCATTGTGAGCTTGAAATAATTCATCCAAAATAACTGTGCCAGGGTGACTGAGTATAAGAATTTAAGAAATGGTCCATGACAGTAAGGAAGTCAGGATACAACCTATATGCCTGGAACAAATATCAAAGAAAATATCTCAAAATTTAGCAGCATGGATGACTTCCTATTAATCAGTAACAATATAATTGCTATAATTAGTTCTAAAGAATGGAAGATTTTTACATATTGTATTTTTATTATTCAAATAATTTAACACTGAGATCTGATCTGCTTGATGTCCACTCTTTCCAACCAGAGATTTTACCTTTCTATAAAACCTCTTGAACATATTTTCCAGTATATATTACTCAGAAGAGGTTGGAGAGAGTGACGAGAATTATTTAAGCACTTACTGTGTGTCAAGTAATATACTAATCACTTTACAAGATTATCTTATTTGATCCTCACAACAACCCTGCGAGGTAGAAGCTACAATTATCCCCATTTTACAGTTGAAGAAAATGAGACAGACAGATTAAGTGACTTTCCAGGGTCATAAAACTACTGAATACTGGAGGCTGGATTTGAATTGAAATCTTTCTGACTTCAGTCCACAGTGCCACCTAGGTGCATCTAATGAATCTAATGAACAAGCCAACAATCTTCCTTTAGCTCTATTGGTATGATAATAGAAGATATAATATAGCCAGCTATAACCATTATTAACTCTTCTAGACCAACTTGCTTCCTTTCTTGTTCATCTCTCTAATATGAAACTTTATGACATTTTTTCCTTCATTACTATTTCAGTGCAGACTACTTATACCCACCATTTGATAACTTTTTGCCCTTTGACTGATCAAAAATTTAAATTCTTTGGTTACTTTTGTATTCCATTGCTCATATACATTCTAATAGGCAATTAAAAAAACAAAAAACAAAACAACAACAACAACAACAACAACAAAACAGAAGCTTAGCACACACCAGAAATAAAACAACCATAGTTGGAAACCAGGAACAAAAAACAAAACAAAGAAACAAACAAAAAAACACAGCATTAATATATCCTTAAATCAAGGCATCCTTAAAGAATAAAGGAATTCTCTGTGCTTATGTAAATTCCTCTTTTTGTGATAGTGGTCCAACTTTTTTCCCTTATCTTTTCCCTTTTGCTGGCAGGAATTCTGTAATTCAAAGTCAATTTAGATTCAATGTCATTTCTAGTACAGGTAAATCTTAGCATATTATGATAACTAGGGAAATTGGTGGTGTTTGTGAGGGATTGGAAGGTGTGAATATTTATCTTTTCTTCCTTTGAATATATCTTAATCAAATTAAGCTCAATGATGGATATTTGCAAGTGACAAATATGCTGGGAAAGACCTTAATGTTAAGAACTTATATTGGGAATAAATTTCTGAGCAAATTCTTTCCTTAACAAGTTTTACTAATTTCTTCTGGGTGTAATCTAGGTGAGTTTGCACACAAACAATGTGTAATTAAACTATTTACAGTTTAAGACCAAATAAAAAAACAGATTTTTTTAAAAAACAAATTTAAGTTCAGTTACAGATATAGATAAGGATTCTTCATTTTAAATGAAATGGAGGGGAAATGTTAAGTAGGGAAATTTGTGTACAAGCAAAGCTTCATGGGAAATGAGATCACACACAGCTGTCTAAGCTTATGTTTGCATTTCCAATGGTGAGAAGGGGGGAAGTATTGAATGAATCAGAGAAACATGCAAAGGACATTTAATTGAAGAAGTTGTTAATGTGCAATTCACTCTTATAGATTGCCATTCAGCAGTTTGCAAGAAGGTGGAATTTGGAGGCAGCCTAGCCCATTGTCTATAGTATTTATGACCAGGACCCAACATCGCCTCCAAAGAAATTAATGTTCTTAAGTGAAAACTGAAAGAATTGATATTTAACATCCTTTCCAGAGGTAGCTGGTGTGGCTAAAGTCATGGAGATCTGTATTCTGATTCTCACCTCAGATGCAATAACTGTGTGACCCTGGGCTTGTAACTGAACATGTTTGTCTTAGTTATTCCCTCAAACGTAAAATTTGGGTAATAATTACATCTATCTCATAGGGTGTTTGTGAAGATTGATATACATTTGTAAAAAAAATGGGTTTAGTCCAGTGTCCATCATTTGCAAAGCACTTTATAAATGCTTCTCTGCCTCTCTTCCAGTTCTAAATCTTTCTGTGAATAATACCTTGTAGTGGAGTTTAATAGGATGCTATGCCTATGAGGTTTCAAGTTAGGCCACTAAGTAGTTACTCTTCATGTAATATATACCACAAACTGGGTTAAATCCTAGGACAAAAAAGAAAGGTAAAATTATAGCTCCAGGTGCTTTTGCTGGAGAAGACCTCAGCCTTAGAGATGGGAGGTCCTGGGTTCAAATATGACCTTAGAAACTTTCCAGCTTGTGTGACCCTGGACAAATCAGTCACTTAACCCCTATTGATTATTTCTTATCACTCTCATGCTCTAGAACCAATAACACAGTGTTGATTCTAAGACAGAAGATAAAGGATTAAAAAAGAGAGGAGACAAAATGAAAACTACTAAGTGCAAACAAGATACATGCAATATAAACTGGAGATAATTTCAAAGAGAAGGCATTTAAATTATAAAGGACTGGGAAAGGCTTCTTGACTAATCAACTAAGAATTGAAGGAAGCCAATGAATTCACAAGGCATTGGGGAAAGAGGGGGTTCCAAGCATTGAGACTCAGAATCAAAGTCTATAGTTGTATGTGTGAAAAACAACAAAAAAATCACTGCCATTAAATCACAGAGTGGGACACAAGAAAATCAGATAGCCAAGATAGGATTCATAACTGAAACAACAAGCAATTTTTGATAGATTTTGATATAATTTTGATTATATCTTACTCAAATGGATGAGGTTTAGTGAGGTAAAGAAAATAGTGCTACATATGAAGATATTCCCTGTCTATAAAAATCTATAAATGTGAAGGAGGAAGCGTGGTGAACTAGATGTGAGGTACAGATCAAAGGAAGGAGAAATAAGTCTGATCTGATTATTAGAGGAAATGCATGACAAATTCTGGGGATGGATCACAGATCTAAAAATGGCAGGATATAGAGTTGTTTAAGATCTTTAACTACCACTTTTTTGCAACCTCTGACTCTCTCTTTATATCTATATATCTTTGTCTCTTTCAACCTATCTATCTCTGTTTCTTTCTCTTTCTGTGTTTGTCTCTCTGTTTCTCCCTCTATCTGTCTTTCCTAGAAAATAAAACAAATAACTTATTGATTTATATGCTTGCCTTTTTAATTATTTCTTCTTTAGGGAAAGAGGGAGGATTGTTTCAAGAGGTAATAGAAATTGTTGTTTTGAACACAAGGCTAATCAATAAAGAAGAACAGGTTTATAAGAAAAAAGTCACAATAATCTTGAGAGAAAAGGATTGTGATGTTTGAAAAGGTGTTTTAATCAATATAATGATATTCATAATTTGATAGCAAAGATATTAAAATGACAGATTTTAAAAGTTCAGGAAATGTATCTCTTTCTCTGTGATTCTTAGTGATATGTCATCTCAAGTGGGAATGGAGACTCAGAATGAAGGTCTAACAGAATAATCCCAAATAATGCCTGAAAGAAAAAGAAGGTTATTTGAGTCCAATGTGGTTGCACAGGGAGCTCTCCACTAATTTCATATTTAGAGAAATGTACTCAAAGAAATATGTTCAAAGACAAATAAGAGATTGTAAATGGAACAAAATGCAAATTATTTATATAATAATGAGAGGATAACATCACAGATTTCAAAGCACTAAAATAAATGATATTTTTAAAAGTTTGAATTACAATATGAAAATCTGTTTTAGATATATTTGGAGAAATAACAAGGAAAGGAAAAATACAGATCCATTCTGTGAGTAAATGATCATGATGATGGCTATGGTTAAAAAGTAGATGTTGACACTGTTCATGATGATTACAGAATAAATGATACAACTCAACTATCATTTTCTGCATTAAGCAAAATGGTGTTCATCTGGGAAACAGTAGTGAAATAAAAATCATTCAGAAAATGCAGAGGGATAGAGTCAAATAGTTTAGTTTACCCTCTGAGAAAACAACAAATTATTTAAACTAGAGGCTGGAACCATTATATTAATTCCTTGAAACATTCTATGAGAAACGATTAAATAAATTTATGGTAAAGGGAGAAATGAATAATAGGAACAAAGAGAATAGAGTTGAATTTAAAATTTGGAAGACCTGAGCTCAAGTACAGACTCTCACTAATATTTGAACCTAAAAATTTGGAAAGAAAAAGGCATTTCTCCCTGTTGAGTCAGTAGAGTTGTTCAGAAAATTTGGGATGACCCAACTTCTAAAGAGACAAGACCTCTTGAGGTCAGGAAAAGATTTTACATTTTTTTCCACACAAAAATGTTTTTCCAGACTGATAACACTGATGAGTACTCTCTTGATTTAATGTCTGCTGTGGTTCATTGGGTTCCCATGGGTACCCCACTAAGCAACATGATATTAACTAATTCACTAATGGCTGCCATGAGTATCCAGCAGGCAGGCTGCCAGGAAGAGTTTTGTACTTTTGTCAATACTCAGCAAATACTTCCTTCCTGAGAGGGAAGACATCCTTCTATGAGATTATAAATTCTTTTTATTCCTTTGCAAGTGGCCTCAAAAGAATGTTGGAACTGAAGTTTACTTTGGGCTTTGTGGAAAGAGTTACTACAATGGATGCATAAGAGATAAGTGGGGAAGAAAAGCCCCTCTCTTTCCCTAAATTACTTCAGGGGCATTTGGAGAAAAGTAAGAGGTTGAGGCAGTTAGGTAGCTCAGTGGATAGAGTGCTGAACCTAGAGTCAGGAAGACTTATGTTGAAGTCTGACCTTAGACACTTAATAGCTTTTTGAACCTGGGCAAGTCACTTAACCTATGTTTGCCTTAATCTCTTTCAGAAGGAAATGACTAACCACTCCAGTATCTTTGCCAAGAAAACCCCAATAATAAGGTCATGAAAAGTCAGACAAAACTGAATAACTGAACAACATATAATCCTCCCTACTCAAGAAGAAAATAAGAAAGAATATGAAAAAGGGGAAAAAGAGAGAAAACCAAGAATAATTACTTAACTAATAATGTTTCTCCCTTTAATATTGAAGAATCACAAGACAATTTAAATCATAGTATGAAGGAAGAATGATAAATTTGGATTCAGAAAGCCTATATTAAAATCCTAGTCCTATTGCTCATTGGATTTTTGTTGTATAAGTGACTTCACTGCTATGTTTTTTTCTCTAGTCAAGGAAGTCCTAGACTTTAGAATGAGCAAGAACTGAGGTCAAATATTGTCTCAGACATTTACTAGTTGGGTGACTAGACAAGTCACAACCTCATTCAACCTCAATTTCCTCATCGGTAAAACAAGGATATTAGTAAGTCTTGCCTCAAAGGGGCTTTAGTCAGAATCACATGAGGTGACCTAGGTACTACATATTGCAAAATTTAAAATTCTGAAAAAAATGCTGGATGTAATTATCATTAAAAAGATTGGCTGGATTAGTTCTAAATTCCTTTCCAGCTCTATGTTCCAGTGAACTGATACCAAATACAAATGATAACTGAAAGTAATAGAGCCCAGAAAACATGTAAGACAATTCAATCAATCAAGTGTATATTGAGAGATTTCTATGTGCAGGTCATTCTGTTAGGCAATGGGGATAGAAAGGGAAAAAAGTTTTTAAAAAGCTTTTTCATCATTTTTTTAAAATTTCTATATCCACAGTCATTTATAAAATTTTAGGATGCAGGATGATGGGAGTTTACGGACAATAGTGTCTTGCAAGAAATCACAATGAGTTAGCATTGGGAGTACTAAACAAGCCAACTGAAAGGTTGAGTGAAATTCGGAAAAGTAGGTCACCCTAATATCATTCACAAATGCATTCAGACTGAGGATAACAAATAACAATTAACTGGAATAAATAAATCAGTATTTAAATAATGAGTTCAATAATAGCAATAATGCCATCATTAGTGACAGAACTTCTACAATGGGAGACTACCACCTCAGTATCCAATGTGAAGAAGTTGAATTATAATTAAAATAATGCTTTGGAAAAGTGAATAGTTTGCCAGATATGAACAGATGAAATTCTTCTTGAAGGTGATATGATTATAAAGGCACATTTTTTCAAATATCCTTGATCAAAATCTCCCCAATACAATGATGATGTCTTCTCAGTTTGCCTTCTGCATTTCAAAATTCATGGCATATCATAAGGTACCCCCTTTTCCTAAGAAATATATCACTTTTGCATTAAGGGAATTTATCCTTGTTTACAATAGAAAGCATCCTCTTTGATTTAGTTAATCATTTTTAGTGTGTTTTTTTGGTTTTTATCTATTCTCATTCATACATATATATATAAATGAACATACATACATTTACATATGCATAACAGCAACTATATGTTTATACATATATAATTAAATATATATGTATCTATAAATATCTTTGTACACATATATGTGTATGTGTTCATGTATAACATTTTATTATTGATTGATATTTATTATTTTCCTCAAAATAGCTTGGTGGAATATTTCGTATAAGTAATAATCTCATAAATTTTTGTGGGTTATGGAAAACATCAGTTTCCCAGTTTTTAAATACATATATCCTTTGTCTGGGAAGTACACCAGTTAAAGCTTGCATAGAGACATTAAGAAATAATTGAGTAAATCATAGAATTCCCATTCTTATTTCTCTGATATTATAAGCTTTGTCTTGTATCCCACACAGTGTTGATATTATTTTGTCCATGACTCATGTACTAGAGATTATTTATTGAAAGGTTAATGCAGGGAGATATTTTAATCATATCTTACTTATTTGCATTTCTGTTACCTTCAAAAAACTGCAGCTCAGATACCCATTAGCATTAATATAAATCACAAGGTAAAGCATTACAACAGAATTAGAAATGTCAAGAATAGCAGATAAACAAACCTATACGGAAACTGTAGTATGCTTGCTTTCTATAAAAGCATAGAAATAATCACTGTGAGTCAAAATTATACAATATTCATGCATGGAATAATCCCAAACATCTGGGAATCGACTCCTTTTCAATGGCAGCACTAGGGTTTTTTTGGAAGTGTTTTTTGTCAAGACGGGAAACTTTCTCCAATATCTGAACATATAACAGCTTCAGTGAGGCAGTCAATAACCATTTATTAAGTGCTTACTATGTGTGACACCCTGTGCCAAGAACTATATATTTATAAAAAGAAAGGCAAGACAGTTGCTGACATTGAAAAGCTCACAATGTATTGAGGAAGACAACAAGAAAACAGCTATTTAATGACAAGCTATATGCAAGCTAAGGACAAAATAAATGACAGAAGGAAAGCACAATAATTAAGAAGAGTTAGAAAGTTTTCCTTTAAAAGGGTTTGACTTGAGACTTGAAGGAAGTCATGGAAGCTGCTCACTGAAGATGAAGAGGTAGAGAGTGAGAACATTGTATGCATAGAGCACAAGCACAGATAATTCTAGGAGCCTTAAGATACAGTATGATGATCAGAAATGATTAAAAAAAGGTTGTATTCCATGGATGGAAAAGTGTGTTTATGTGGGGGAGCAGGGTTGGGTTAATAAGCTATAAGATTGGAAAGATAAATGTGTGAATTACCACATTGTTGTTCTTGGAGAATATATTAAAATATGGCAGAGTGATTAACTTGGCTTCTGAAGGAAGACACCATGGTACAATGGAAAGAACACTCATTCTGTAGCAGAAGTCCTGTGTTTGAATACATTTATCTGGAATTCATTGTGATCCTGGGAAAGTAACACAACTTCCCATACAATGATTTCTTCCCCATAAAATCAAAGGCTTATATTTATTGGCTTCTGAGTACTCTTCTAGCTCATGATACATAGGTGGAATGTCCCATTCCCTTCATCTTTGACTTTTGTTTGGTTCCCCCATGGTTTATTTCTGTAGGAATCAACAATAGAGATCTATTTCCTTTACATATGTATATGTATATATATATATATGCATGTGTGCATATATATACATATATAATGACAGAAAGAGAGAAAGAGAGAGAGAGAGAGAGAAAATTTTTTTTAAGTTCACTGGGAAGATATTGCTCCCTGAGGAGATTTTCATTTTCCATGCAAATCTATAGTTCGTTAGAATAAGTTGGAAATCTATTTGTGGCCAGAAATATAATTACAGAAATTCACTTAAAATTAGATATGACCCCGACCTTATTGTCTAGGACATACCTGTGAGAGCTCTCTGAGTATCCATTTGCCTAGAGATAGTGATAATAAAAGATCCCCCCCCCCAAAAAAGTAGATAGCAGGAAAGGTGATTCTCTGCAGGTTAGAACATTTTGTTTTGTTTATGAGTATCCTTAAAATGAGTTTTGCTAGATGCTAATAGTTTAATATGATGAAACAATAAACCTATATCTTGAAGCAGGGGTGAGGGGTAGGATGGGGGGAATTAATGAATTCTTTTTCTAGATAGTCAATAAAAATATAATGTTTATAATAAGGGGAAGTAATAGCAATTTCTGCTTTGTTATAGTTTGCTTTACATTGAACAGAATTAAATATATTGTTGGGTTTTTTCTCTTTAAAAGTATAATCAATATTAGTTTCTCTGGCCAATTTTTTTCTTTGAAATCTTCCAAAAGGCTGCAGAAAAGAAAACACTTCCTAGGGTTAGTGTAATTGGCCATACTGACCAAAATAATTTTGTTACTTTGGGAGAGAATTCCTTGCAAGTATTTCCCAGTGTTTCTTGAAAACTCTTATTAAAAATTAACTAATATTCATATAAAGCATTACCAATGTAATGGGACTCAGTTGCCATTGAGTGGATTTAATTTCTGACCTAGAAGATTGCCACAGGTCAGAAGGGAAGTTACAGGCTCATATCCCTTGGTTATCTGATACATTAGAATGTATTCCTGTAATAGAACTTTTGTGTTCAGAGAAAGGTCATGCAGTAAATTACCTGTAAAATCTCTTCCATTTAAGCAACCATATCAAAACCCAGGTACATAGTGTTGTAGACATCCAGATTCCCTAAATCATTTATAGGTAGATTCTGATGGGCTTTACTAAAGCCGGAGCCCAGATCTCTGAAAACATTGATTCACCAGAATACCCTAATGTGCTCAGTAGGTTTCGTGACCACTTCAGCAAAGTATGAAAATAAGAGACACAATGATCTTATAAGAATAGAATAAGCATTAGGAATTGTACTCATTTTGGCATAGGGATATGAAATGATTCTAAATTGAAGTTCACAGCTTATAATTTCCTCTCCTGGGGGCTGACCTTCTGGAATGGTTACATGTTGTTCAGAAGGGAAGAGGAAAACAGCAGCAATGGGTGGTAAGGATATTTGTGTGAATTTCAAAGAAGATATATTATTCCAACTCATAATAAATTCTTAGTATTCATATTGTCCATGACACTAGTTTTCAGTTGTTCATGCTTTGTATTCTATCATTTAACTTATTTTTGTATAAGATGTACATAAAAGCAAAAAGTTTGATTTCCATTTATGATTTCTGGAATTAGTCTCATTACATATAGTCACATTTGGCATGTGTGCCTTGTTTCGCCAGCACTTTTTTAACTCACTAAGGGCATCAATCTTGGCCTAATTTTTTTTCTGTTATCTTCTATAGCACTTAACATAATGGCTTTGTATTTACCTAGATTTGGAATTTCACACATATGAAAAAATCCAACAAGCAAGCCCTATATTCTAAAGGAAATTGAAAATTGTTTTAGAACTTAGAATCTTAAAAAGGTGTTGGGAGCAAAAGTTTATTAAAAGACTTTTCCAATCTCACCCAGACAGAGATATCAGAGACAGGACTCAAACACTAGCTTTTATGAATTCAAGAACAATTCTCTGTCCACTTACTAAGCTGCCTCTCAGTATAAGAGGTTATTCATAAATATTTAGCATGGGAGATATATTAAAAGCCAATACTCACAATTTCTTTAAATTTATATTCCTGCCAGCAGGGAGCTATTCTTTTGCTTCTAATTAAATATATTCACTATTTTTGATTAAATCCTCTTAATCATTTTTGTCACATACTCAAATGCTGTGTCAGTCATTGAAGTGGTAGAATGAAAATCTGATGGTTCTGCAATTATGGATAATGAAAGAAGAGCCTTATAAAACCACATGCAGACCTGTTTCATTTCACATTCGTTTGTTGCTCTGATTTCATCAACAAATGCATTTGAGAGGTTCTTATATTGATTTTGTGCGAAACTTTCTTTTGTGAAATAATATTGTACTTTTCTATCAACCTTCTCTCTTTGTCTCTTTGTCTCTCTGTCTCTCTGTCTCTGTCTGTCTCTCTCCATATATATATATATATATGCATATATATATATACATACATACATA